>NC_051162.1:50224378-50524378 GCF_013339745.2 Dermacentor silvarum
AAAACTCAAAAAATGCTACTCCTTCCCAGGTATAATGGTGGGCCTTAATGTATGCTAATGTGTAAAGGACAATTTTTACCATAATTAGCAAATCTGCATGATCACGACTGAATATATTATCAGTTGTCTCATACAACAAGTGCAATAAATCCTGGAAATTAAGGACAGGCATAAAGCATTGGCTCAAAATTATTTAACTCCTATGAAATATACAAAGCAAGCTGTTCATGCAGCGCGCTAATCAGTGCTGCATTTAAGGCCTGAAACTGCAGCGAACTGCTAAATTCACAATAAAGTCGCAAAGAAATAGCAAGTTGAATTGTTAGTAGTGCATAAAAGATAAATATAAATGCCGAATTATGGACAAAAATAGAGCATTGCCTTTTTAAATTATTTCACATTCACTCTACAATATGTTCGTTAAAAGAATAGGACGGAGTGGCAAAAGAAAGCGGGGAGGGGCTGGTTGACATACTGCGCAGCAGCCCCAGGTGCCGGGAAGCCAAGTGATGTCACTGGGTGTGCATATGGTTATAATTTTTCTGCAAGAACTTTCTGGTCAGAATTTGTCTTGCCGTGCAAAGAAGAGCTCGTCCTCCTAATACAGGTTCCATTCTGTGTTCCGAGAGGCTAGGCAGTTTTCAACACCCATTGTTTACGGCTATCAATATTTGTGGACTTGTGTGTGTGGACAAAATTGGTCAGTGCACAGCTAAAGAAACACTTATCCTTGAATGCTTTTGGGGCAACTGCCAGCATATAGGAGGAAATGTGGATGCCATCCAATCAGAAAGGAAGTGATTTTGTTGAGTTACCACAACCAGAACCCAATGGAAATATTGGAGGCCTTATATTAAAAGGGGAGATGACAACTACATTAGCAAGCCACCAGCCGCATTTAGTAAAAAAGAAAAAAAAATACAAGAGCACACTGTTCTTCAGCTTGGATTCCTTTCGATATATTTTTCTGTTTACTAGCTGTGTTGGCAAGTACTTTATTTATGAATATTTCCTGGGATCGGCTGAGGGAGATGTCCCTAAACAATCTTGAAAACCCCGATCACCTAGTAAAATTAGCCCACTTCGGCATTGCTAGCGGCCTGGCTCGCGCGATCTAGTTGTGTCTACCTCTCCTCGTATGTCTCTCCTCCCCCACCAGCAACCTTCGGTCCTCCCTTTTCTTAATAAAAGAAATAATTCATTCATTCATTCTGTTTACTATGTTTTGATACCATGTGTGAACTTTCTACTTTTGAAGTGGCCAGGTCTTGTCTCTCTTGTTTGATGTACCTGGGAGTGTGGTTATCATGCTGGTACGATTTTTATTATCACCAGTTCTGTTTTTCAATTGGCTATGTATATATATACTTGTTCTTTCAATAATAAACTTGTTTTGAGTTAGTGCTTGCACGCATACCTTACTTAATCCTTGTCTCATATAGTGTGCTTTTGTCTGCAGTGAACATTCACCAACTAGGCCAAGTTTCCCCATTGCATCATAGCCTCATTATGTAAAAAGCTGTTTTGCCAGTTTAAGTGAAGCAACCACGCCACCTCAAGTCCAGCTGTAGAATGGTTGTGCAGACAATGCTTGGTAGATCATTCAACAAGCTAGAGCCAGTTACTTTGAATAAAACAGCACAAACAAATGGATCGGGAAAGACAGATGAGGCGCTGTTGCCAACTGGTACACTTATTTCTCATGCCTGCATTGCTTTGTTACATGTCAGCCAATTATGGTCAGTCTTCTCTCGCCTAGAGCGTGTACACTTTTTTTCTCTTGCAACTACACCATTTTGCAGCTTCATTTGTTGTGAAGCAAGGCTGTTAAGGGGACTTGACGGTGGCGAAGGCCAACAGCAAGTGGCAGCATGCCTGGTATTGAATGTCAAAGAACCAGCAATGCATCTTGCATCAGAATCCCCGAATTGGTTTGAAACGTAATTACGTATGAAGTGTTATAGAATAAAAGTTACCTTGCATATACCTCATTTGAACAGACTTATTTGGGCATTTATCTGGGCTCGTTTGTCACATCCTATTTAACCAGCTCCAGTTTGATGGTCAGCTAGGAGGGGCCCAAATCGACAAGCATTTTCTGCATATTGCATATAGGCCTTCTGGCTAAAATCAATTTTAGTTTTGGCAGCATAATAAGCACCACATTGTTTTGCCTCTCTCACATATCGAGAGCTTTTGGCTAATATTAATTTTAGTTTCGACAGCATAATAAGCACCTCATTGTTCCGTGTTGATGCGCAACTAGCGTCTCGTCAGCATTGGGTTCGGCATCCATAAACCTGCTGGGGATCTCTCTCGCTGCTAATCTAGGGGACCTCAGCCCATCATTGCCAGCCCTCCCAAGAGCCATGCGAGAATGGCATCGAGACCTCTGCTGCTGTTGCCCTTAAGAGGCACCCCTTTACATTCAATTTGCCAGAAGGCACCACGTCTATTCATGAAATCATAGATAGCATCGAAGAAATTATTGACAAGGAAAGGGCTCAGGTTTTTATGATTTTAAAGGCAGAACAAGGGTATGTATACAAAGCTAGAATATACAGAAGCATATGAAAAGGGTCAGGTATAGTGAAAGAATTGCACTAGATATATCGAAGCATTTGGTAGATTCTTTGGTAGATTTCGAACAGTTGCAAGACAAGATTCCTAGGACTTCCAAAGGGTGTGAGAACTCTTATAAGCTTCAATCTCCTTGATGTAATAAGCTGCTCGAATTGGCATACATCGGCAGTTTTTTTTTTCCTTTGTGCAAGGGTTGTGAAACCTTGAAGTACGGAGCTGTTTATTGTGCAGCTTCAATTTATTTAGACATGTATGTTTATTTAGCCTGCTCAATGCTAAGGTCTCTTATCCTCCCAGCAACACATTCAGGCATGTCTTAACAACAGTTTTTTGAGCTGTGCGCATTACAGGTGTAACAGTGCCTACCCACCCAACGTACTCCCTCCCCCTTATTTTTTTTTAAGCAGAGAGGGATAGAGGTGAACCTTGAGGAAGGAGCATGTCCTGGATTCCTGGCCGTTATCACCTAATAATTTTATTAGAAGTGCATGCTGATAATGTATTATGTCATTTATTGATTCATTCAGTTCTATGCATCCACGATAGTTTGTATGTGCCATCCCCACAGGATTGAAGGGACAGTAAAATGATTTTGAAGGTTGTGTACAAATGCATCGAATTGGTAGGATAGGTCCTTTTGATCATCAAGAGAAAGATTCAAGTGCTGTGCATAAAGTGGATAATTTCTTATTGGGTTTTAAACATCTACGTTGCTTGAGATCACAGCATCACCACTTCTGCATTTTCAGCTGCCTCTGCTCACATTAAGTGAAATAGATGAGTGATGTCACTCAAGTGAGCGATCCGATTGGCTCTCCATCGATGCCATCAGGAATGCTTTAAACAAGCAGCCCCATTAAGGTTATATTTAATAGCATACTTACACATACTAATTTGCTCGCTTGTAAAACTAAGTACACAAATGTCAGACATGTAGGTGTTTCTTGAAACCAACTGCACACTTCCGCCTGAGAATGCAAATCAGCTGCTAAAGCTGCAGTTGTCTGTACATGTGCATTTGCACATGCATGCGAGAGAAAGAGGGGAATAACAAGCTTTCTTAAAATTTTGCTTCGTTGCAGAAGTGTGAAGTGGCAGGTGGGGGGACAAAGAATGCGACAAAAGTTAATAGTACAGTGGTGGTAGCAGCTGATGGGATGCGGAGGAGTTCTGAAAAATAGGTGAAACAATATCTTTTCAGGTAGCAGAAACATGAATAGTGCCAGCACTGCGCTGTGCTCATCATCTTGCACTACAGATGTGTGCAGAGAGTAAGCTGCAGCAACCGCACGCTGTGGGGAACCTGAGCTCATCCATGTAAACTTTTTGAGGCTGCCATCACCACAGTAACAAGATATACTGTGTGAGAGAGCGAGAGAGAGATGCGGGAACACAAAGTTCAAATCAACCGCATGACATTGTGTCTAAGGAGGCAGGACATGGCCGCAAGGTACAAAACTGGATGGGGAATGACATGAATTGAGAGGAGGGCAAATCTTTTTGTAGCTGTTTTATTATATTGCACTGCCACAAAATGCTTGTGGGAAAGCACTCCATGCAATATACTCTCGATGTCTAGGCAACACTCTTAGGTACAGACAGACAGACAGACAAAGAACTTTAATGGAGGTCCTGAGAAGCTCTGTTGCCCCCTCTCAGGGAGGCGACGAAGCCGCGGGGCGCACTCAAGTTGGGACGGGGAGACCAAGCTCCAGCGCCGCATCGTGGGCTCTCTGGACAGCCCAAAATTGGCGTGAATGGTCGGAGCTCCGAAGAGCAGAGCTCCACTCCTCTGCAGTGCATCGATGCGGGCCCCTCTGTAACGAGGGGCATCCCCAGAGCATGTGTTCCAAAGTACTACATTGTCCGCAGCTAGGGCAGTCTGGATTAAAGCAGTCTGGATTGATGTAGTGAAATAAATTGAGGTTGGCATATGATCCCGTCTGAAGCATGCGTAGTGTGACAGCTTGAGGTCTGGTTAGTGTCCCGTGTGGGGGAGGGTATAGTCTTCTACCAAGGTAGTAGTGTTTGGTAACCTCGTTGAAGGTGGAGAGAGTGTCACGGAACTCGACGAGCCTAGAATCGACGGAGCCTCGACTTGCAGTGGCGTCAGCGCGGAGGGTTAGTTCGCGCGCTTGGACG
This sequence comes from Dermacentor silvarum, assembly GCF_013339745.2. NCBI lineage: Eukaryota > Metazoa > Arthropoda > Arachnida > Ixodida > Ixodidae > Dermacentor > Dermacentor silvarum. The sequence continues at coordinate 50,229,104 of NC_051162.1, forward strand.
TGTGCGATGTCATTGAGGTTGCGGAGGGAGTCGAGTTGGGGTTCGAGATGGGCCGGGAACCACGTGATTGTATGTGGCTGGATGACTTTGCCTTTGAGAATTCGATGAGCTTCCTTGCCGATGGCACCAGAGGCAAATGCCCGAACCGCCGCCCTCGAGTCAGTAAATATTTCAGCTCTCTCATCGTCGAGAAGTGCAAGAGCGACCGCAGCCTGCTCTGCCCTAGCCGGGGTGCTGTCTCTGATGGAGGCCGCACAAGTGACGTGTCCGTCGTGATTGACTACCGTTGCGACGAAGTCCGATGTGTGCTCGTACTGGGCCGCGTCAACGAAAGTTACCGTGTGAGGCGAGGCTTTTATGCTCCGGAGCAATGCCACAGCCCTAGCTTTGCGCCTGCTCGCATTGTGTTGTGGATGCACGTTTTTGGGAAAAGGAGCAACCGTAATGTTGTCCTGTAGGTAATCTGGCATTTCACATGCGCGTTCCATAGCTACAGTGGAGCCGATTCCTAAGACCGCGAGAATCTCCCTCCCAGCAGGGGTGCTAGAGAGTCGTGACACTTGAGCCGTTTCCTGAGCTTCGATGATTTCATCGAGTGTATTATGTACGCCTAGTTGAAGAAGGCGGTCCGTGCTGGCGTTTATTGGTACTCCTATCACTTTTTTGAAGCTTTTACGGATGAGCGTGTCCAGATTGTGCCTTTCAGAAGCGTACACTTGTGCATTGCAGCCACGTAAATTATGTGACTCATTAAGAATGCGTGGAATAGCCGTAGGAGATTGTCCTCCTTTAGACCGCTCCTCTTGTTGGAGATTCTATTGATTAATCCAATCATGCACTCAGTCTTGGTCGTGATTTTTCTGAGCGTCGTGATGTTACCTCCGGTAGACTCGATGAACATTCCCAGCACCTTTAGGGTGTCGACCCTAGGAATGCTCGCCCCGCTTTTGGTGTGTAGTTCTATGTCAACTTCGTCCAGGGGCTTCCAACCCCTGGGTTTAGGACCTTTGCGGACCGGTCTGTAGAGTAGTAGTTCAGACTTCGTTGTCGAGCATCGTAGGCCTGTGCCATCGAGGAAGGTTTCAGTACGGTCGACTGCTTCTTGTAGGCTCGATTCCACTTGCCCTTCGCTGCCGCCGGTGCACCAGATAGTGATGTCATCGGCGTATATCGTGTGGTGAACTCTTTCGATTCCCGACAGGGATACCGACAGTTGCCTGAGGGCTAGGTTGAACAACAAGGGCGATAGCACTGCTCCCTGAGGCGTGCCTTTGGGTCTGAGTGAATACCCTTCTGATTTGTGGTCTCCAAGCTTTAACGTGGCTTTGCGGTTCACCAGGAATGATCTTACGTAACCGTGAAAGGCTTGTCCTAAGTTAAGATCCGAGATGGAGTCCAGAATATGTCGGTGGGCTGGTATGTATAACCCTGGGCTGGTATGTATAATCAACCCTGGGCTGGTATGCGCTTGCTCACTCCAGCGTTTCCCAGCGAGTTTTTGTGGTAATCGAGTGAGCTGTGTTCATGTTTGCTTGTGCACGCGTGACACCATGATTGTTAATTTAGTGAGTGAACACATGTTTACAAGTTTATAAGGCCGATAAAAGTACTTCTTGCTTCGTATAGCTGTCTACTAATTTGCTATCGCAATCGATGCTTCGCCTTTCGGGCGATACTGCGACGTCTTATTCCAAATCCGCCATTAGCCCTTCGTGATAGGTCAAAATGGCTGACGCCTCAACCATACGGGCATAAAAACAGATTGGAATAGTTTTATGTCATACTGGCCTTGGGGACACAGACGCCTGCCCGCTTCACCCACTGCATTGCATGCCTCCGAAATATCTAGTTCGCTCGCAGCGCTCTCAGCATACTTTTTGGTGTTTTGCACCTCAGCTAGGGAACGCTGCGCCGCTCAGCCGCCCTAGCCGTTTCGACAGCAGCGACAACATCCGGCAGTGGCCGCGCACTGAAAAGTCCAGTGTTATAAGTGCGAAAATTATGAGAAACTCTGCGGGAGGTGCCATCACGTGGTGTGCGTAACGTGAATGGTTGCACTCTTTTTCGGAGAACGAATCCGGTGGCTGTTCGCGGCCACTGTCGAAGTTGTTCTGGCGCAGCGTGGCGCAATTTCGGTCAATTTTCTGTGTTGGGCGCAGGAATTTGCTTCTGGGTAACAAAAATGCACAATTGGCGCAGGAGTCCCACCCCTGTTAATAACATTGCACAGATACTGCATTCAGAACAAGCTGGCCTGAAACATTTAGTGTGTTCTTTGCAGCCCTTCATACATTGCTTACCCTTTTAAAGAATTGCTGACAGTCATCTTTCCTAGTTTTTGCCGTGAAGACATCAGCAGTGACACTGAAAACTTCCTCTATGTGCGCTCTGGGGAGTAGGGCGGTGTTGTAACATACGGACATCTTACACACAAGATTGTCGTTGCTCAGCATCTAGGTCCTGTGTGAAGCGCAGTGCTTTACTGTTGCTTGGACTTGAAGACCAATGAAAACCTGTGAAAATCATCCATATGCTACATCCTGGCATTAACGTCCTAAGTGGCCGTTGCTGTCGAGACATACCAGCACTGATTTAATTCACTGGCCAAAATCTGGTGCAGCGTTAAGATAAAGAACCAAATATTGCGCTCCAGGGTTTGCCTGTCCGAACTGGCTGCTGCGTGGCACAATCTCTGATGTTCTACTGTAGTACCCGCCAAATTCAGGTCACCAACACTGCGTCAACTGCTATAGCTTGTCTCATCAGTAAAGTATCAAGTTACATGTAGAAAGTTACTGGAAAAAGGTAATTAAATCACAGTGAGTGCTACAGAGTAAAAAACATATTTGTTAAATTACACAATTACCAAAAAGGTAAATAGATCACAAGGATTAATTGCATGTAATTTGTTATGTACGAGTCTGCTTATAAGGGAATAAACAAATTAGAATATTTATGTTGGGCTAAAAAACATGCCTCATACCTTCTGCCGCTGGGCCCCCTACTCATCTCTTGCGATTCACAGCGCTGCACCACACAGTGTCATGTACACACACTAGTTTTATTCAACTAGCGAAGCATGTCATGATGTGCCAGTGCAAGGCAATTTAGATCTGCTACGTAGGCACAATGTCATATCATTGATCTAAAATTGGATTCATGACTTGTGGCTCCTCCACCATAAAAGCTGTATGTGAAAACAAATTGTGCAAGCTTTTTTTAATACTGTATTTTGCAGTTAGACGGAAATTACATGCAGTACACTGTTTACCAGATTCACCTTTTTGTAACTAATTTACACACTTGGGAACTGCTCTTTTTGCGATTTTGCATCTCTGCTGGTACACGTACCTACAATTTTGAGCAAGCCTAGTAATATACACATTATTTCTCACAATTTGTGGTTTACGCAATGTGAAAAATAAAAAAAATTACATTCATGGCAGCTCATATAACAGGCAAATGTGAAAAGATAAATGTGCAGCCCGAGATGAAAAAAGGCCCTCACATAATAGATTGATTGTTGAAATGATTTTGTACAAGCGTACTCAGTCGTTAGGTTGGTCCTTCTGATCATAAATTGACGCATCTAAGCGCTCCATGTGAAGTGTGTAATTTATTATGTTTTACAAAGGTACATCGCTACCGATTGCAGCACGCCAATCGGCTGAGTTTTGTGACGAAGTGACGCGATTTGACCATATCACGTCAGTAGGGCCAGCTATCCGATTGGCTGCCCAGGGTGCGCATCGATAATTTTTCCAACATTATGGTGAACAAATGCTGTTCGTAATAGTTTAGATGTTAGCTAATTTGTTTCTATAAAAAGAAAGTAACAGAAAGAGAATGCACAAGCACATGTATCACTACACTAAAAGCACTTCCTACCCATAGCAAGTGTCGTGTGCATGTGTTAAAACGTGCTCCATGTTGACGAGAGCCGCGCGGTCAGTGTTGGTCTTGTTCTTTCTTTTCGCGAACACCACAGTTCGCCCTTGTTGCGTTGTGGGCTGCAAACGTAGCAATCGGTGACATGTCAAGCTGTGACATCGTGCTCTGCTGCGAGATAGCAGACGAGCGGAGTGGCTGCAGCGCATCGGACTGTGGGTATGCAAACGGCGCCAGCATCTACGCGTCTGCGGCCGTCACTTCACGTCGAAGGATTGCCACAATAGAGTTTAGTGTGTCCGGTATTCAGGTAAACGCAAGCGCAAGTGTATTGGTCATTTTACCACGTTTTATGCTATGAACGGAGGCGCAAACGTGAACTGCTTGCACGGTTCAGTCACCTGGCAGCACAAAGCTCAACCGAACACACAGCTAATATAGCAGTAACCAAGTTTTTTCTACTTTGCTGCTGGCTCAGATTTTCGGCAGCAGTGTAATCTTGAAGACGTCTTTTTACATGTTTAAAATGTTTTACACTTGGTCACAGCAATATTACCTCTGTATTTGGCTGGTTAAGCTCTGCGCCATCCAGACGGCTGGACCGTGCATGTCAATCAGGCTGCTCACGTGCGTCTACGAAGCTCCTTCATCACAGCAGTATGAATGGGCTTTAGTTTACGCCTCTGCCTATCCGTCAGAACACCCAGCTCGCCTGTGGTTACCGGAATACCGGACACACTCGGCGCTGCGACAGAACGCTCACTGCTTGATCGCTCTCGCTCAGGTTCTGTGGCTGGGCGGGTAGTGGAGAGGTTGGAGAGCCTTCGAGCGCTGGCTCCAAGACAACCGGAAGTAGATGACAACACGTCACAACATGACGTAGAGCCAGCGAAGGCAGAGCTTATCCTCAATCACTCGGTGAACGAGTTGAGGAGGAAATACATGGCTAGGGAGGAGGGTAACTTGTAATCGTCCATAGCTTTCTTAATATGAGACGCTTCACTTAAATTGTGACGTGAATGTTTTACTGTAGCTGTACCCTAGGTGTCTACAAAATTTATCCGAACCATTTCAGGGACCCTTTAAAGGGTCCTTGCCCTTAAAGATAGATACATCAGGAGTGGTGTCGGCACTTTTTTTTTCACCTGGAGGGGCAAAAAAAACACTACGAACACATCACCATCATCCCTTATTCTCCTTGAGTGCCCAACATTTAATAAACACAATCAACACATAGACATAAAGGCAATATTATAAACAAACTACAATTTGGTTTACTAACTGCAGCAAATAATTAAAGTTGTAGTGCCTGAACTGTCCGTGTTGTGCAACGTTTTGTGAATTTTTTGTTACCGATATTCTATAGATTTCGCTAAACTGTCCTTATATACATTCATCATTTGACGCGATTCTGTTTACCCGCGGTAAAAGAGGTTGTCAAAGAGATTAAACATGAGAGAGCTGGCAATGAGATATATAAATCAATGACACGGTACACCTGTCGTCCAGGTAGCGTTGGGAGCTACAGCAAACTAGTGCACACATACAAAAACACACCTGTATGGATGTAAGTGTAGAAAAGAGGAAAGTAAACCAGTCTGAAAGATTTTCACATGTTCACTCTTTGGCGCCATAATCTACTTCAGCAGCAACAAGAACATATTCCAAGCTACAGCCAATACATGGATTATTATGAGTGACACATCATAAAATCAGAACTTAAAATTTCAACTGCATGAGACAGTGCTAGACAGGGAGAACAAACAACCGTAAATCGTAAACGTGCCCAAGAAAATTACGATATGCGCATATTCGTCATAGACTCACAATAAAATTGTGGAAATAATATGTATGAATATGCCAATGATAAAGGGTTGATATAATCACAAACAATTTACACATCTTAAACCGGACGTTCCAAATACAGGAATATTAATGAATGCTATACCAATACCATGGACAGCTGGACTAGTTATTAGCACATATTCATACTGAAACAGCGCGAAGAAGACACGGACAAAATGAGTAAACCGGAAGGAACAGCGCTCGTTCTGTCCAGTTTACTCGCTTCGTCCGTGTCTACTTCGCGCTGTATCTGTATGAACTATACCGAGTAATCAATCTAGGATCCAAATGTATATTCCTAAGTGATGTTTGAAATGGTACAAAGCTGCACAAACACATTTATGCGCTCTTGAGTCTCATTGTCACACTGTGCCAAACGTGGACTTTCTTTCCGCGGTTCTTACAACAAACGTGTCAATTACGGAGTTTCAACAGGCACCGAAAACAGCACGCGCACCTGCGAGCTTCTCCGACAGCGAGGTGCGCATTATACGATGACAGCTTTTTTTTACGCACGAATCAGACAAGGCTAACATGCCTAGTAAATAACGAACGATGCGAACCGAAATCAAATGAGAACTGAAGCAATAACTCTGGTTTGAATTTCACTTCTTGTCATGCCCTGAAGGAAGGACAATGTTGGTTACATGTAGCCGTATACCGATAAAGCATGCCATTAATTAAGGTTAACAATAAATATTGGCCTTGCCACATGCGGCAAGTTGGTGCAGGATACCGTGACGGTTCGCTTACCTCCCGGTATGACGCGTATACAAAGACTCGCACAAGTATCGATGCACGACTTTCCAGAGGTTCCCGAAACACTTGTAGCGTAGACACATATGTATTTAATAGCACTTCGTTGTGAATAACAGCATAAGAAAACTTCGAGCCTCAGCTACTTCAACTGAAAGTAAAACAGGAAGCCGCCATGACACCTTTTCTACAGGAAGCAGAAGCGCTTCGAGCAGCAGAAAACCGAAACCGAAACTGTTTTTCACATCAATTTGGAGATTTTCTTTCTTCCATGATTTGCAGCCAGTTCAACACGCCGTCACTGCAGAAGCGTCCATCGCTGGTGAAGCGATCACTGCAGACTGTGCTTTGCGGAGCAGGGGACGATGCCGGCAATCTGACAAGTTCCGACTAGCCGAGCTACGCTGCGTAACAGCCGAACAGCGACGAGTTAAACAAGACGAAGGGGCGACGTGCAAAACTAAATTCTCTCTTTATTGCTCGCTTTAAGTACATTAGGCACATGATGGCAGCAGGCAGTTGCTTCGTGTCATCCGCCCGAGGAGGCATGCACTTCACCAAAATAAAGACGTGTCGCTATACGATCTCGGCCTCAATGCAGCACACATAAATACAGAGCCTATACCTCTAATAGTTTTTGGGGAGAAAAAAAGAATGGGAAGGGGGGTGGGGGGTGGACTAAGTTAACATTAAATTCAAAGCACATTCAACAAGCTTGAATCACTTGTATAGCAGCTAGAATAATATTGTTGCATGGTGCTGGATAATGATACTTAATTAACACTGATAAAAACATATTACTTCGCATGACGTGTTTAAAATTACGGGGTTTTACGTGCCAAAACCAGTTCTGATTATGAGGCACGCCGTAGTGGAGGACTCTGGAAATATGGACCACCTGGGGTTCTTTAACGTGCACCTAAATCTAAGTAGACGGGTGTTTTCACATTTCGCATGATGTGAAACCAATCAATGCTACTTTATTCTAAGTGGTTCATTATGAGAAAGGAAGGTTGGCGCTATCTTCTGCAGCCCTTGAGGGAGGACGAATCAGCGCAACTACTTTATAGCTATTACTTAGATTCACCACCGCTTCTTAGAGAAAGCAATTAGAAATATCCAGAGAAAAGCTGCTAGATTCATACTCAACCAATTTTCAACTTCTCATCCCCCCCACCTAAATAAGGGCAATTATAACGACATCAAACTGTTCAAGCTTAGAATAAAGGAAAATAGACTTCAATTCCTTAAGTTATACTTCATACCAATTCAATTTATTGCTCGACCCATCTTCATAATAACCAGACCCACTCGTCGCCGTTGGCAGGATGCTATAACACCATACTTTGCATGAACCAGCACATATTTTCTTTCTCCATACTATAACAGAATGGAATCGTGTAATCAGGTCACAATCTTGTATTAATAATTGTCTGTTTTTCATTGCTGTATTATCCTTCACTGTCACGCTTGTTGCAAGTATTTGTAGCCCTCCCTGCTAGAACCATGTGTCTGCAGAATTCATACAAATAAAATAAACACATACAAGCAAGAGAGAAGTTCACAGGAAGGTGGAGGCTTGAAGTGATTAACTGTGGTCGAACTAGAATGTCACGTACTGGAGCCAATTAATGTTTCAACAAGGGAATTTGTCTCGATCACGTCTGCCCTGAAACAGACAAGTCCCCTTGCCGATATGTTGCCTCCAGCAACAAGTATGCTGACAGAGGTGGCCTGAACTGAGGTTGCCTGCTTATTAATCCACTGAGCAATAATATATCTCGCTCTCTCTCCAGCAACATTAATGTTTGTTTGACAACAGTTAATCACTTAACACATATATGAATACAAAATAGTGGCCAGAGCGAGGTAATGTTTCAATGTGCAATTACAGTTATTGAGTTAGTTGTGCCTTTCAGACATAAACTCTACTGGGAGCAGCTCTATATTTCTGAACCCTACGAGCAAGAACCACTAGCTTTAAAAAAGAAAATGTTAGTTTGTTCCGATGCGACAACCGTAACCAATAGCCAGTTTTCCTTTTTTTGTGTGTATGTCAAAAAGGTTTCGTTTCAGCAAGCTGCTTCATAATAACTGTAATGTATGGCCGAAATTTACAAACCGAAATAAGGCAACATGACTGAGCAACCAACACAGGGGTGCTTGTCAATCTGATAGCGCAGGTCATTGTCTTGATCAAAAATGACATAGTGCTTGTCAAAGGTATTGCTCCTGCTTGTCTCTGAGTGAAATTAAAGGAGTGTGTATGTTAAAGAACCCCAAATCGTCAAAATTAATCCACAGTCCTCCACTGTGACATGCCTCATAATCAGGTCATGGATCTGACATGTAAGACCAGGCAACTATTTTAATTGGAGGACTGCTGACATGTCCATGGTGGTTTTACTTCCATTAACACACGTGACAGCTGGTGCTAGCAGTTCGGAGTGATGAAATTGGTGCTATGAAATTGAACTTTTCATTTGTGCTGTCGTATGTGTTCTAACAAATTTCTTGCTGAAAGCAATTTAATTGAACCTTTTTACTCTCTTGTCGATTCATTAAAACATCTTTTGGTCTGTCCAATATATACTTTACCACAAGACAAATGTCTCTGGTAAATTACGCCTAAATCTAGAATGTTAACGTTGTTCTATGTGCTTTTTTGCAAGGCTTTTTGCTCAAACGTGCCATTCACCAGGAAGCACATAGACAAGGCCTTGCTCGGGGCTGAAGCTACAACCCTGACACCAGCCCTCGTCGCAATTCTTAAAATTGTGAGTGAGCCCATGCACGTAAGGCACAACTGCAACCTTTAATACATATGCACTTGCATAAGGATTAAGTACATTAACCTTTCCTCATTCAATGATTCAGGTAGGAATGAATGTTTTGCAAGAATTTGAATTGAATTGAGTTTATTCTGCAACAGCAACAAGGTTGCGTGGTTGTATCCAACACTGAGAAAAATAAACAATAAAACTATTTTCAGGAACATGGGTGTTGGCAATCCTTATCACATAATTTGATTTTGTGATGCAGATAAACATGGATCTTGAAATTCCACGAATGTCCATGGGTCCCATCACGCTGAGGTTAGGCCCCTGCACTCTAATTTTGGAGCCTGCTGCTTAATGCATATAACGTGCCTTGGGTAGCAGTAGCACAAAAATGGTATTCATAAAATATATATATATATTTTTAATGGGGTTTTACATGCCAAAACCACCATCTGATTATGAGGCATGCCGGCTACTTAATGAACCATACATTGTGGCAATAATGGAAACCTGGCTTTCACCAGCTGTACTCGACCAGGAATTCGCTCCCCCTAACTACACTGTCATCCGAAAAGACAGACCATCTCGTGGCAGAGGCGTGGCGTTAATTTGACATTCCATTTCATATACACTGCTGCCTCATGTCCCTAACACAGAGGCAGTTTTCTGCAAAATAATGTGCAATGGTACAAGCATAGTGGCGGGTTGCTTTTATCGTAGCCCATCCTCTGGTCCCGAAGGCATAGTTTCCACCCACGATTTTCTTCAGCATGTCCGTAGCTCTGCAGTTATACTAATGGGTGATTTTAGGGCCCATTCACACTTGCGACTAGTCGAGGTCGCGCGACCAATTGCGACTGGCGACCAGAAAACTACTCAAGACGAACGATGTTCACACTTACAAATGCGACCGACGAGTCGCTAAACCGAAATGTATCACGAAATGCCGTTCACGTCTGCTTGAAATGTCATCGCCGCGTAAAATAAGCGTCTGCGTATACGGACGTCCTGTTCCTTCGCATCTGATTGGTTCAGCTGTTCTGCGACTGCGGTCGCGCGTCTGAAAAATCGAGCAGTGAGCGACTGGCCCGAAACGGTCGCATTTCGAGAAAAGCGACCATTTGCGACTACTTGCGACTGGTCGCTTTGCGACCAACTTGGTCGCGCGACCTCGCCTAGTCGCAAGTGTGAATGGGCCCTTAAGCTTGCTGATATAAACTGGAGTAGCATGCACCACACCTCACAGGGTTCAGAGGCTTTGTTCGATTTAATGCTAAATTTCAACCTCCATCAAGTTGTTTCGTGCCCAACGCGTGTTCAAGGAACAGCCACCAGTATATTAGAACTAAGACTTATTAGTAGTCACCTTAGCCTTATCAACGCTCAAGTTGATGTTGTAGAGGGTATTTCGGACCACAGAGTGCCCATTTGCGGATTAACACTCGATAACAGCTTACGCTTTCAATCAATAGTAACACATGTTCCGAACTTCAGTAAAGCAGATGACGCCAGCGTACTAACTTGTTTAGCTCATGAATCTTATGAGTTCATGGAATTGAACTGTGATCCTGTCACAACTGTAAATGACCTCTGGCTACGATTCAAGCACATTGTTTATTACTGCATGAATTACTTTATTCCACTACGGCTTACACGGCCCCAAAGAAATAACCCTTGGATAACAAGAGAAATTCTACATGCAAAACGAAAAGTTAAGCGACTACGGAAAGCGGTAAAGAAAACGTGCTGCAGTGCGAATGTATCAAAACTAAAAACAGCCATTTCAAACTTCAAGATCAAAACAAAAGAAGCAAAAAAGATTACTTCAAAGTCACACTACCGTCATACATTACTGGTAACCCGCAGAGGGTCTGGAAGCATTTCCGCCCTAGAAAAACAGGCAGTCCTGAGCTAACATTAGAACAGAAAAGGGCAAAGTCCAATATATACAACAACTTTTTCCACTCTGTCTTCACAAAAGATAACGGAAAAATTCCGAAGCTTTTACTTCTTTTACTTTACCCCCCCCCCCCTTCCGATATCACGGGTATCAACCCAATAGATGTAAGTGACGAAGGAATATTTAGTCTTTTGCTAGAACTAGACCCAAAAAAATCTTCGGGACCAGACAACTTCCCCAATCCCTTTCTTAAACGATATGTGGAATGGTGCAGTAAATACCTTGGTTTGGTTTTCCGCAAATCTCTTGCCGTATCAGAACTTCCAGAAGATTGGAGAAAAGCTAAAATAACACCGATTCCCAAAGCAGGAAATAACGGTGACCCTTCTAACGTCAGACCAATATCATTAACCAGCACGTCGTGCAAAATATTTGAACATATAATCTTAAACATTTAGCCGTTTCCTTGGAGACGAACGGCATTTTGTCATCTTGCCAGTACAGGTTCCGTAGCAGATTATCAACTATAACGCAACTAACAGAGGTTGTTCATGATTTAGCACTGTCTATTAACAACTGCGCGCAAACAGATATTATACTACTAGACTTTTCTAAGGCCGCTGATTCGGTATGTCGCAACAAATTAATTGCCAAGCTCCGAAATATCAATGGAGATGGATTATTAACACGTTGGATTTAAGACTTTTTAACTGACCATTCCCAATATGTCCTGTTGGAGCAAGTACCATCAGAAACCCTGCCTGTCATGTCCGGAGTACCACAAGGCTTCGTTCTGGGGCCTTTGTTATTTCTTATTTTTATTAATGGTATCGCAGACAATATATCTTGCAACATTAGGCTCTTCGCTGACGACTGCATTATTTACAAAGAAATTAACAGTCATTCAGATCACCTTGCACTTACTGATTCCTTCAACCATCTCTCCAACTGGTGCGACATGTGGCAAATGTCGATGAACCCCCCAAAAACAGTATGCATGAAGATAACCCGAAAGAAAGAAGCTATCAAATACGAATATCAATTGAATGAACAAAATTATTTAGGTGTCACGCTTGCTTCAAACCTAAGATGGGATGTGCATATTTCTAATATTACTTCAGTTGCTCTGCGCAAGCTGTTTGTCTTCGCAGATGCCTCCGGCTGGCCCCTCAATCTACCAAGCTTCTAGCCTATACTACCTATGTTAGACCGGTATTAGAATACGCTAACACAGTATGGTTTCCTTATACAGTCACTAGCATCAAAAAACTAGAAAATGTACAGAGGAAGGCTGCAAGTTTCATCTGCAACAAATATAAGCGCACTGATTCTCCCAGAAATATGTCAACAAGCTCTGGCCTCCAAACACTGGCGATTAGAGCACAACAAGGGTGCCTGAAATTTATTTTTCAGCTACTTCACAACTATTACAAAATTGACACATCATTATACATTCGTCCATCAGAATCCTGCGTAACCTGGCACAAACATTCACACGCACTGACAGTACTCTTACTACAATGACACTTTCAAGCGCTCTTTTTTTCCACTTGCTATCAGGGAATGGAATTGTTTAGATCCCTCAGTTACTAATGCGAACTCATTATCGGACTTTGCCTCAAAAATAGCAAGTATCATCTGTTAATGCAGTAGCGCTCTCCGCCCCAGAGGCATTTCACTATCATTGGAATAATATTAGTGGCCAAGTGCTCACTACAGAGCGTTTTCAGGTTTGCTGTTATTTGCCTGTGTACCATTCCATTTCGTGTATAATTTCTGTTATCTGTTGCTGTTGGTTACTTTGTGTTATCTGAGGATAAAAATGTGTGCTTTGTATATTATTTCTATTATAAGTCTGTATAAGTTATATGTGGTACAAGTGTGTTGTCCATAGAAGTTCAGCTCGGTAGTCATTCCTAATTATCATTATTCAAACTTATTTGGATACCTTTTAATCTTATACTTTTGTGATGACTGTCACGGCATTGGATTTCTGTTTGTTTTGCCGTGTGGTGCTGATGTAATATTCTACCTGCATGTACAATCTGTACTCCCACCTGCTATGGTCTCGGAAGAGACTGGCAGTATTGAAAATAAATTTGGACCACAGGGGGTTCTTTAATGTGCACCTAAATCTAAGGACACAGGTGTTTTCTGCATTTCGCCCCCATCGAAATGCAGCCACCATGGTCGGGATTTGATCCCGCTACCTCGTGCTTAGCAGCTCAACACCATAACCACTGAGCAACCACGGCAGATTTCGTATAGCCTGTGGCCATATTTCACACCATTATGAGTTTGAATTAAAATGTCTGAAGAACATGCCGCTTACAATACATTTCAGTTTTCGGCAGTCCAATGGGATAGTTTGACCAAGCAAGGCGATGCACGAGTTTTCCTCTAACCGACAACATCAACACATCATTAAACTGACGGTCTCATTTCCATTGTGTCCCGTACAAACATTTGGAGTTCCAAGAGGGGCCAGGAGCATTCGCTGTCTTCCTCGGCTCCCGCTCCGTATTTCTGGGACGCCGCTTCGTTGAAGTAGCGTCGGAATTTGTCGCCAAGCGACTACCAACGTTTTTGCACGGCAGTGACACCGTCTGTGCAGAAAATTAATTCCATTTAACGAAATTTCGAAAGCAACAGCGAAGAATTTCAATAAGTTTACCTTGGACACCCGGCAGAATTATCACTGCCACTTCCCTCCGCAGCGCAGCTTTTACCTGGCGGTTCTTGTGGTCCCGATTTCGGGAGAGCCACAAAGACGGACGGGCTTCTACAGTAGAGATGAGGCGATCATTGTCAATGGAAATTTCTTGTGCAGCTGCCATTCTTACGAGGTGCGCGAGTCAATGGCAGTGATATTAAAACTGGCGCCAAAACCTATCGGATGTTTCGGAAGCTTCACCTTGTGATTGGTCTCTGTGGGAAAATATACTTCCGGTATAGAAAACCAAATCTAGCCAGACAAGGCAGTCCGTACCAGGCCGTAGCTTCAATATTTATAAACTTATTTTTTTATTTTCAGAGCTGTGAAATTATTGACAAAAGGAATAAAAACAGCACTTGCATGATCTAAATCTGCTTCATTGACAGTTGAATGTAGCGCGCCGTAGCTGCGTAGTCAGGCACGCCGGGGCGAGGCTGCCCAAGTACTAGCCACTGTAGCCCAAGCGCAAAATATCAGAGAGGAGCTGATCAGCGAGAGTGCGCCGCGTTTCGACGCGTACAAGCTGTGCCGCACCGTCTGCGCATTCGTGGGCGCGCAGACGCGAGCTTACGCGCGTCCGCATGCGTACGTGTGGTCTGGGCTTTATAAGCATGCTCACTAAAGCTTCGGCGGTTGACGTGCCCGGAGTGTCTGGCCGAACGACTGCGGCCGCGGGAAAGTGGGATCCCACTCGCACGTGATCGGGCATGTCGCTCATATGCGGGGCTGATGGATTACGCGCTCAATTACGGGCACCCAAGCTGCCGCCAGGCGCTTGCGTGTACCAGCCTGGGTGCAATGCTCGCGAAAGTTATGAGGGCACCGCCTATGCGACTAATTACCCATGCAAACGCATCCACAGGAGGCGCACACTTTGCGGTATGCGACGTACTTTTGACATGCTATATATGACATAGATTTGCGAAACTCATTTTGACTCGGTCTCTAAGCCAAACCATGTCTCTAAACCAATGTCTCTAAGCCAAACCAAATCAGGCGCTCTTGGAATTCACCCGTGTAGTTAACGGCACGGACTACATAAAACTATCAGTGTTGGTCCCCGGGAGTTGCAGGACGCCGATTTACCGCCTCATATCTTGCGCGCATCCACATTCTACTCGTACATTTACATTCACGCGGGACGTGTGAAAGCACGACGATATTCCAAAAACGGTTTTGTAGGAACACCAGGTCCTGAACCTAATCCGCAGCCGTGGCTTAGTGGTAGAGCGCCCGCCTCGGCTGCGGGAGGCTATGGGTTCGGTTCCCACCGCCGCCGGGCACCCACTGGTTCAAATGGGTACAAGCGTGCCCCGGCCTGGCGTTCGGCTTTCTTCAGAGGTGATGCCCTTGGGAAAGGAGCCTGCGCCCGGAATTCCCGTCGAAACCAACGTGAGTGCGGAAAAAAAGTGATGCCTGGAGCATTTCTGCATGAGGCTGCCGCACTTTTGTGAAATGCGACAAGGTGTACATCCACCGCAATTTATAAAAAAGAAGCGCCGCGCATATTTCGCGTGTTATCTACGCAATATTTTGAGTCAAAATAGTGAAAACTGACTGTTCGTCTGGTCAATACTGCCCCTCCGCTACGGTCATTATGTTGGATATCTTCCTTTCTCTAAATTCATTTTCACTTTAGAATGTCTATTGAGGTTTGCCTATAATTTGAATACGCCGAGATAGCTCTGCAAATTCTATGGAAACCATACGTATATACGTACGCTACGCTACGGTGTCGATGGACCATTTATGCACTACTTCTTTCCGCTGTTATTTAATGGCGGAAAGAAGGCGGTTGGTGTAGTTGGTCGTCGGCACAACGGTGGAAGCATTCACCAGCGGCATTCCCTCCTCCATGGCCAGCGCTTTTCCCCGCATCTGCGCTGCGAAGGCGCTGACGGCACTGGAACACGGTGGCTGGCAGCGACGGCATGACACTCCTACCGGCGGGCGAACCTTGGAGACTGATGCACCGAACGAGGATCGGCGGAGCCGTCAAGGCCGAGTCACCGAGGTCTTACAGGAACCCGCAGGCCCTAAACCTGACTGACTTCCATGACGGACTCCTCGCGAAGATTGAGCAGAGCCAGGTGGTGCAGAACCAAAGGCCCTAAAGCGTCTCCTGGCGCACACCTGGTCTGATTTTCTTCTCAGCAGGTTGCCGGAAGGAACCACCGCCCGCTCAATGCCTTGCCACCACAGAGCACACCGCACCGCACTTCACGAGAAAACTACAGAACCACGCACCCAGGGACGGAGCTGCTGTTGAGGTGGTGTTGGCGCGATCACGCGCATGACGTCACCTGCGCCAGCGATGTCTCTCTCGAACGGAGGCGCCGGGAGCTGCAGCAGCGCGTAGAAAACCACGCCGCCACCATGACCCACGTCAGGCTCGATGACGGCGACGGAGGAGGAACCGGCCTAATTGCATGTCATCGAGCGCCAGAGGTGCAGCTCGCAGCGCGCAAATGGTCACGCGCCATGGCCGGGTTGGAGTCGCCACTAGCCGCAGAACGGGTACCTGCAGCCTTCCCCACGACCATGGTCCGTCCCGGAACGGAACCGGGGCCCCACGTTACGGGTGCCAATGTGGGACAAACACCTCGGTCCCGCAGTCAACGGCCACAGCTCCAGTCCCGGCCGGCCGCGCCCAAGTGCACCCAGCCGCAGCTCGCGCATTCCTCACACCACTGATGATGATAATGATGATGGCCTCACACTTTGGCTCGTACCCACACTGGGGGATTGGCTCGCGCCACTGCTAGCACGTCCGTCATCGTCGTCCACAGTTGACTCTTATGCCACTATTCACGCCAGCGTTCCCACAGCACCTATAAGAGTTCATCATGGTTGCATCAAGTATGATAATGTTGACAACAATAAATAAGGAGTGGTAATAGTCGGATCGATAGTGATAAGGTTGATACTTCCCGATAAGAGCTGATAAGGATTGGATTGAATTCGATAAGGTTGACAAGAACCGATAAGGGTTGATAAGGGTATATACTTATAGATTAGCAAGTTGCACAATGCTTACCTATACTTAGACAATTCGCAGAAGAGTTTTTGCGTGAATACTTGTTGTAGTTTTGCGCGAAAAGACAGGCGAAGGACACGATTGACTAAAGTCCTAACGCAAATGATTGCAACCTATTTAAGTTAAGTCATTATCTCTTGTCTGTCGGTAAAAGATAAAAATGACACTCCATGAAATGAAAAAAAAAAAAATGGGCAGCTTGCACTAGTGGTGCAAGACTGGAGGAAACAGCGGAGCTGGTGATCGACCAAGCTTCTTCCAGGTTTTACAAGGCTTGGTTAGGTTTTGCTAGGAAATGCTAAGTGCTGCTAGGCACGGTATACCGGCTCGCCGCCACGCGCAGATTTTCGCTTCGCCTCGCGACGCGCCTCAAGATGAGCGGCTTCTTCTCCGGGTGTCCGGATCTTCTTTGGTCGGCCCATGTCAAGGCTACATGTACTCGCCACCGAGTCAACGAGAGTTCTGCCGCCGTCGCGCCGGCTCCAAGCATTATCTCCGCGGTGACTCACGGTCACGCTGCGCGTCCACACTTCTTTTTCAAATCAAATCAAATCAATTTTATTCTCCAGTTTGCATGCTGCATGGTCATTACGGGCTAAAAGCTGCATACATAGCTTGACGTGACCCAAATAACCAGGCAAGGCAATAGTACAGGAAACAGTCTGCGCACATGTAAAATAATTCACATATTATTCAAGCTATCCCTGGAATTCCTCATGGACGAAATAGCTATGAACGCATAGACAAAGAGTGCTTCCGTCACGGCGAGTGAACAGAATCTGAAAATTTTTTAACAGAATGGATAAACAACACTACATACTACAATACCACTACAACAATACTACCTATACAAAACAACGCAACACCAGCTATACAACGTAGCATGAGACTGCATTTTAGAAGATTACCATTTGCTAAGAAAACGAAACAGGTTGTACATTATATACTCATAACCATACACAAAACCAAATTAAAATCACATCAGATACATTACAAGCGAAGAAAGTATGACCAGAGTTCTTTCCTACTGAAATCCTCGATATTTTTGTATTTGTGAGAAGTGAATGGTAGGTTATGCAATATTGACTGATTCTTATAGAGTGTTCTGAAGTATGGAACTGACCATGTCTCAGGATTTCTTGTGTTCGCAATAATGCGTCGACGCTCCAAGGAGGCTTTTTGTTTTACGTAGTTCCAAGCTAATTCTGAAGAATATTGTGCACTATGTAATAAACGAAACGTGTATAGGTATAGGAAAAGTGTATAGGGGCGTGGCTGGTCGAAACCTGCCGAGCCGCCGCCAGAGGCGCCTGCTGCAGTCACAGACACAACGCGCGTACGGCGCGAACGCGGGGAAACGGCGAAACGCGGGCGGCGTCGGCAGCAGCTCTGCGCGTGGCCCCGTTCACAATAACAGAAATCGACTTTGCTTCGTATAGGTTCAAGGGCTACTGGATCGAACAGAATCCTTCAGGCCCGGGTCGGGTACGAGCCAGGTATAAGATCACCGGGCCGGCCCCGGACGGGCCAACGCATGGTGCTTTCGTGCACACGCCGGGCCCGTGCCTGGTAAACCGGTCCGTCCAGAGCTCTTGTGAGTCCTCTTCATTGGAGATGGAGAGCCACGAGTATAGTGATGTGCGAGTTTGGTAGAAAAGACTCGTGTGCGAAACGCGGCTAGCTGGTCCCGTTAAGTCCTGCCCACTACTTCAGCTTCTTCGTTCCTTGGTAGGGATGGTGCTGCTCGGCGTGCGGCCATCAGTGAACACGAGCTTCCACGCTGCCCCTCCCTCGACGAAGATGTTATACTGGCCTCTGGTGGATGACTGTAGCACTGCCATCAATGGTCGAGTTCCTGCTCAATCGTAGACGTCAGTCGGGAAGTTTTATCTGGACAAGTGATTCTTACTGCGGCATTCATCTCGGACATGGTGCCCATTCACAGTAGTCAACTCTCCCGTCGTTGATTTGCAGCGGCAGCACAAAATTTTCGCACGATTACTTTTGTGGTGTTTCGTGTCAACAAACCACTTCTGGTGCTGAAGCAGCCCACATTTTCCCTGTCTTTCTGCTCCTGAATTCACTGAAGCAGCCGTTCGAAGGTGTGGCTGCCGCATTTGCCATGTTATTTTAACGCGCGCCTCAGCTGATGTCTATGTATGTAACATTGTGTCTGTAGGTGTGAGAAAAGCGTAGTCAGGGCACCAAGTTAGGGCGCCAGGCTTGTTTCAGGGAAGAAGCTCTCACATTCTTTAAACGTGGTGGTAATTTGAATGAATATCGCTTTTTATAGAAATGTGACTTACCTACGTACTTCGCTGTTATAAAAGATCAATGCCACGTAGAAGCTACGTGGGTAGCAATCAATATTGCTACTTATATACAGTGTTGTACGCAACGGCGTTCCAAGGAAGGGAGTTCCAGGCACTAGTTCCTTTTGGGTGGAACGTAGTAACGCCCCCGTTTCATTAAGGGTCGGTGGAACTGTAAGGGAAACTCGTTGCTTTCATGAAGGGATGGCAGAGGGAACGACGTTTCTTCTGTAAAGGTTCCATGGCATTGAACAGACGCACGCACGTACACAGCACGTCACGCAGGGCGAATGTGCGACCACGTGAGGCACAAAGAACTACCGCTTGCCTGTCACGTGACTGTGGGGCGCTTTTTTCGTGAGATCTCTCTGGCGTGTTTTTATTCCTAGGCTTTAAGATTGCCACGTGACACTCCCTCTTGTAGTTTCTTATCTCCATGACGGCAATCCGGGCTGCCGCAAAGGAACCAAGATGTCAGGATCGCAGCTGCCACTCGAGGGACTTCGAAGCTGATGGAAAGTTTCCAGTCCTCACGGGCGCCGAACCCTTCCAGCCGAGACACAGGATGAGCTGTCGCGGTACTTGCTGGTACCAGTTGACTACTCGCTGTCGCAAATGAAGTTCGAGTGAACTTTTCCTCAAGTACAACACGGCAGTACCCCCAAGCCCTTCGGTGGAACCGCTGTTCAACAATGCCAACGAAGTGTTAACGAAAAAGTCACCAGCCCTTCCCCTGTCGAGAAAATGGGAGTAAGCGTAGCTTGTGGCAAGACTACGCTGTCGCAGGTGTTCTGCTTCGTTTGCCCTAAACTCATGGTTGGCGGCTCTTCGTTAACCTTTGGCCTCAACATAACTCTCCCGCAACTGGGGGTCTGCGGCTCCTCGCTTACGTTTCGCCTGGGCTTCGGAAGCCCATACGCTCAAATCGGCACGTCAACGACGAACCCTTTCCCGAGCGAGTTTGCGGCGCCGTCACTCAAACCCAGCCTGTTCCTCGGCGGAACGCACCACGCGCGGGCCTTCCCATCCGGACGCCGGAAGTGATCTGTGGCGAGGGAAGCCCGGCGGAGCGCACCCCAAGCCCCTTTCCTTTCCCTCCCCGTGACACACCAAACGACCCTGATTGGTCGAGCGCGTCACGTGATCCGGCGCCGGCGCAGCTTTCCCCGCACATGATCTCGTCAGGGATCGGAGCTCGTATGTGCGGCCCCGGTGTGAGCCACACGTGATTTCTTTCTTTCGTTCTCTCTTTCTTTCTTCCTTTCTTTCTATCTTTTATTTGTTTCCTTCCTTCCTCTCATTCTTGCCCCTGGCTCATACGCACATGTCTAATGCGGGCATGCACCACGCGTGATTTTATTATTGGTAATCGTGACGTAACTGACGAGCATGGGATGGATGTTATTGAGGTCTTGACGTATCAGTCATGTTGGTAATAAATTCGTACCCTTCCATGCCAAATTTGGTAGATGCCAGGTGAACGAGACGCGAGTTTTCGACATGTTTTCGATAGGGTTTTAACGTGACACCACCACCACTGCCAACACTTGTGAGGCAACACAAGCCTCGCTTGAAAGGTTCGTCAGTGAGGCGCCAACATCGAGATGCAACTCTTGCTGAGTTCAAACAAGGGACTTAACTATGTTGTGAATATGTATTCCGGATATTAGCTTTTTCCACTGGTACTGCAATATTCAATTAGCATGCATTAAACCCCTACGTATTGTTTCTTTCGGTGTGGTTTCTTGTGCAAGAAATTTAATTATATTGGTGCACGTGATTAACTTTCTATTTGCACTTCTGAAGCGCAGTATTTTGACTTCGAATTTGAAGAACGTAGTGGAAAGTGCCTTATGTTTTGCACTTGTAATAGACGAACACCGAAGTTGCAGTTATACATCTCTGGAGTATGTCCTTATAGGAGGGTTTCTTTGGATTCTTTTTATTTCCCGAAAATCTGTTGCCGGCGATGTTCAAACTCGTATAACGAACGTAGTTCGATGTGAGTTTTAAATTGCTCATTTTATTTCGCCTCATAATTATCCGACACTATATTTTATTAAATAGAAATAAAATGTAACGTTGATGTAAGGACACGTTGCAATGTTGAAGTGTAACTGGAACGCGTTCGTTTCGCATTAAAGCAACTTGTAACGGGAGCTCGTTGAAATATTGGGAAGGAACGAGGAACGAGCGTGTACAACACTGCCTATATGTGCCTAACCGCTCCTTTTAGTGCCTATATATTCCTGAATTGTTCCCTTTAGTGCCTAACATACGTGCCTAAAGTAGCATTCTCTAGGGCATAAAAAGCTGGGGCCGCATTCACAAAGCTTTTCGTTCGTAACCGCGATTCTGGCATTGCTGGCCGCCTTCACGAATGATATGCCCAGCATGAGGATTGGCTGGAATTTGCTCTTACGAACACCACTATGCGTAAGAGCTTTTTGTGAATACGGGCTCAGGGGTCGTATTTTTAAAACATCCACTTCGGGGATACTATCGCCTTGGCTAACGGCGCGTGCAGTTTGGCTGCTTTAGCAAAATTTGATTAGCTAGTTCGCTGATTGAACATGACGTCATTCAATTTTGCTCAACTAACCAATCAGCGCGCGCCTGACGGTGATATTGTCACCGAGACGATACTATCGCCCAAGTGCATCATTTCAGAATACGGCCCAGTTTTCTAGTTATCACCAACTCTAGCGTGACCACGTCTTGAACATTGACAACCTTTGACAAGTTATTCACTCTTCAAAATTTGAAGGACTGATCTCTAAGGACTTCAGGTTGTCTCAAAAACTCTTACCAGTTTACTTTTGCATGGCCCAGATCTTGTCGCTGCGTTTGAAGCGAGTACACCTATTAAAACAAGAAGAAATCTCTGCCTTCCCTTGGCAAATTCCAGCATGGGCGTATATAAGGAAAGTTTTAAAAGCGAGGAAGCTTTTTGTGTTCTTTTTTACAGAAGTCAGAGGCTTTTTATGAAAATGACAAACGTAAATGAACAATAAAAAAAAAGAAAAATTGGACGGCTATTCAACCTCTAGTTGAAGTCGATATCAAGGTGGAGTTACTGTGCACGACATTTTCTCGCTTCACTCCACGCGTTACGAGTAAAGGGAGCGTTGATTTTTTTTTATTATACTATCGTTGGCTTAGGCTTACATTTTTAGGCTGCACCATGTTCGGGATCGGCTTGCAGTTTTAAAGTGCACTATTTTCGGGATCGGCCCACGTATTCACGTAAAATGACGTGTTACTTGTCCATATGTTCCGGGGTGTTACATGCAAAAACGACGTGAACCATTGACAGAATTAGCGAAGATTAGCCTTGTGCTGGAACTTCTCGGCCGATGTTAAAAGTATATGCGGGGGCGACATCTTGGTGTGACGCAGCACTTAAGGGGACTCCTGCTGGAAAGAAGTAACCACGCCCTGTCAGCCAAACCACATATCAAAGAAGTAAATCATGACCATCGTTCCACATAATCTCTTTGTATAATGCTCTAAATATAATTATTCATTTATAAACAATAAAGGGGGAAACGAATTAAAGAACATATTACTGTATGAAAAAAAGTTCTAAACAAGAAAAGCACAATTCATCATATAAAATAAAGGCTCTCCAGATCTGCCACTCCACCTAAGGAAAGAAATGCCTAACACCTAAGGCCTCTTTCTCACTAACCGGGAGGGGTGAACTAATAAAACTTGTTTTATTCTTCAGACGTCTCTCATTTTAACTAAAGCTAAAGACGAAGCAAGAATACTCCACACAGAAAAGAAGCAAGAAGTCGAAGAACAAATATCAAGTACAAGAACTCACCAGAACAAAGATTATTGATACACTCAATTTTATGTTAGCAGCAAGAACCTATTAGTACATATTCCAATAAATCCCGCACTCCAAGCCCGTTCCCTGGCCGTGCTTTCACTCGTGGTACAATATTTTCCTTTCACCTCACTTTAACTCCCCCTCGCCCAACTCCCCCTTCCCATCCCATCCCCAAAATTGCAATTTTGCAATGCCCAGATCATTTATTTTAAATTGGCAACGCCTGCTATATTCTTATGGTGCGGGCAGAGGCTTTTATTTTTATTCATTTACGCCTCACAATAACAAATGTCAGCTATACAACGTCTTGCAATGCTGGCGGAAGGTCCCTGGATAAAAGGTACATTACGCTGCCGCGATGACGAGTGCCGCCAGGGGCGGGGCACCCGTCGCAAATGGACGGTGCACGAGGAAACATGGACTGGAGACCATCGGCTCTCACAAAAGGCGTCACGTGTCTTGACGCGCTGGCTTGCATGCGTAGAATTTTTGAGAATGCGCTATCTTGCCTCTTGAGGCATGCTTGTGGGGGCTTCTGTGCTGGCGCTACCGTGACTACCAACTTGATGGTGCAGGGCCACGGCTGCGACATGTAATGCTAGCAAGCATGGCAGTGAATATCCTCCTTTGTGAGTTGGTAAATTTTCGACACTTTCAGTTTAGCGTGGCATTAGTGTGTTGCACGTGTGATGCAATATGATCTCTTGTTTCCGGGAAGCCCTACCCGGGAAGGTATCCGCGAAAACCTGAATACATGTATATTTGTTGTTTCTGAGGTCTTTCAATAGGTGGGGGTTTTAGTGGTGAAGAGTTTTATTTTGCTGCTTGGATTTTTACAGCGAAGCTGTTAAGGGATGAGTCTTCGATAGTCGCGTCAGGACGTAGAAAAAAAATCACAGCATATCCACGGGGTGAATGATGATGAGTGGGCGAAGCTCCGCAGGGAATCATCGGATCTCCCGCTTAAGGGGACGCTAGCACAAACGCGTTAGAAACGTGCAGTACTCTCTAGTAAGGGGGAGCGGCCACAGCGTCTTACGCAGCCATTTACACATGCCGGAACGTGCACCGCGTTTGCCGACGCCATCACATGACTGCTGAGAGAGTATACCCCCCGTATTCATAAACGCTCCTCGACTTGAACTTGACTTGCCACCGCTTTGGGCAGCGCGTTCGAAACGCGTTGAAGGTAAGGCGGAGAGGCCACAGCGTCCTACACCAGCTTCTTACACGGGCCGTAACGCGCTAGCACAAACGCGTTAGAAACGCGCTAGAAACGCGGCCTTTCGTTAATGTTGGGTATTTATTGCCATCGTGGTGCGTGTGTCCATGTCCGCTTCGTGGCGTAGTGGGCTAACGCCGCGCGCTCGGAAGCGAGGGGTCCCTGGTTCGATTCCGCGCTACGGACACAACTTCGGAATTTTTTTCTCATTTTTCTCAGACTGGTTACACACTACTGGTTACACACTACTACTACGACGACGGGGACGGAACGGCTGCCGCTATAAGGAGCTTCGCCCCTAAAATTCTAATTACCCGTATGCTGTATGTGCGTGTGAAAGCGTACGAGAGACGCACCCTTTCACGGGGAGCTAACGCACGGCGGAGAGCAAACGCCACTTCGGCGTGGGGGACGGGAGGGAGGGGAGGCGACGTTTAGCTGCGGCCCAAAATGCGTATCTTGCGACCTGGCTAAAGGTGAACTGGCGACCCAATCTCCCACGCGAAAGGAGCACAGCGGGAATGCAGCGCGGGAGGGATGGGTTGCGGCTTCTGCTCTGCGAGCAACTTGCACTTAACGCGGCGCCGGGCGGTAGCGTGCACCGTATCTTTATAGCGATCTGCAACATGGCTCCTACCTTTGTATGCGCTGTGCTTTCGCCGCTCAATTTCCGTTGAAGCGATAGACCGCATGAACCTTCGCTCGCTGCGGCTGGCGCACTTGCTCACGCCAGCGTTTTGACAACTGTTGTGTGCGGTCACACAAATAACGCGCAGAACTGCTGTCGACGGCGGCGGTGTTTTGTCCGCGTTCCCACCGAACGCGCCCGGCGTTGGTGAGGTATTTATGAAGAACGTGCCAACCTTTGCCGTACACCCTATGGCAGTGTACCGTAGCGACCATAAGGCAAAGGTCCCTGTGGCCACTAAATGAACAAAAACCACCGAATCGCATATATTTCTGATTCTTCAATAATTCCAATGACCAATTACACCATCAAAACTTAATAGTAATAATTGGAAATACATAATTCCCAGTATAGTAAAGCTTCGCGTGTCTTTCATCTATACCACAGTGAAAGGGCAGACAGTTTTCCTCAAGAAATCTACCTGTATATATCCTGCAGAAATTTCTGCTTTTTCCGTCGTGTTCTGAAATTTCGCGTAGGCTGCTCAAATTATGTTCATGACAATATCCTTTCAAGGTATCATTTAGTACAGGAAACTCCGTGTATTCAGCCTCCAAGCTGCCGTATGACGCTACGCGATTGACTCAGCAGACAAAAAATGACCCTATGGCAGGCGTGCATTCTGCCGTTCCATTGCTCACACATATGACCGGTGTCAGTTATGAATTAATGAAAAAATACGGGTATGGAGGCCAAGCCATCGTCAGGCTAAATTATGCCGGAGCGACATACCAACAAACACATATTTCCAGGAAGCCCTGGACGAGGCCAATTCCTCACACATCATAAATTGGCTGCTTTTCTGAGGACGAAGTCTTCTTCTACGCGAAGCTTTATGATACCATATCAGATACAGCTGCACAGAACCGGTTAGCGGAATCCACCGTAATACTGTCGAGAGATTGTGGTGAGCTTATAGCACACTTTTTGTCTTGGTTGCTTCCAGGTAGGCTAGTTCATCCGTATTCCTGTGCTATCGTGGCAGACAATTTGCTTTTTCTACGCTTGATCATTATCTACAGGCTACTTTTTTCACGTGGTTTCGCCTCCTGGTAGGCAGATATTTTCACATTCGTTGCCGGTAAGTTTACTACTCATCCAGGTTTGTGCGATTGCAATTAAAAACAAAATTTAGCATGACGAATTCTTAGCCATGACAACATTTTCATCCTTTGGAGGGTGACGTATATTTGTCCAAAAATAATTAGTAGAGCTTTCTAATGCTAACTACTTCATTAGATTTCTTTTCTGCTCCTTTGGGGTGTTTTTGTCAGCGGCGCTAGACTTTTTTTTCATGTGCCAGTGATAGCAGAAATTGGTTTCAGGTATAAATGTCGGAATCAAGGATTCCACTCTGCTTTTCATGGGCAGTGATCCTTTTGTTGGGTGCAAATATGCCGCAACAGAGCTCGCCTTGCAATGCACAACTTCCAGGTAAGCCATCTATTTATAAAAAAACTCCGGCTCATAAACGTCTCAATAACATTAGTGAAAAAAAAAAACGAACCAACTAATACCTGGAGTGCCGGTCAGGTATACGATGTCACTGTGTCTCGAGATGACTTAATGTTATTGTAACGGGGAAAATCTCTATATTGTAAAGGCGTTTATTAGACACCAGCCTTTTGGACCGACCGTTAGTTCAAGGCACGAGATCTCAGCACGAGCGGCGTTTCTCGAGGAGAGCGCAGGAGGGATCGACCCACTAGAAGGGGCTGGAGAGCATGACCCACTATGGCGTTCGTATCCTTCACTACAATCAACCCCGGGAGCGAAAAGGGAGCCGTCGGGCGACCTAACAGCTGGTCACTATGAGTGGGTCATGGTAGGTCTTGAGGCGCTCGACGTTGACAATGTCGCGTCCACGACGGCGCATGTCCGTAGAAGGTTCAACTGGTTCGATCACGTAGTTGACGGGAGATGCGCGTTCGACGACACGGTAGGGGCCTTCATACTTGGGCACTAGTTTGGATGAGAGACCAGGTGTAGCGGAAGGAACCGAGAGCTACACAAGCACTCCAGGAAGGAAGGTGGGTGCAGAAGTGGTGTCACCGCGTGTGCTCTTCTGGCGCTCTTGGTCACTGGATGTAAAGACAAGTGCGAGATCGCGGCACTATTCAGCATGTCTGGCAGTGTCAGAAATGGGCGCACATTTGGATGCATCCGGCCGGTATGGTAGAATTGTGTCGATGGTGTGCGACGGGTGCCGACCGTAGAGTAGGAAAAAAGGTGAAAAGCCAGTGGTGCTCTCAGTAGCAGTGTTATAGGCATAAGTGATGAAGGGCAGAATGGCGTCCCAATTAGTATGGTCGGAGGCGACGTACATAGCCAGCATGTCCCCGAGGGTACGGTTGAAGCGTTCGGTA
The DNA here is from genome assembly GCF_013339745.2 of Dermacentor silvarum. NCBI lineage: Eukaryota > Metazoa > Arthropoda > Arachnida > Ixodida > Ixodidae > Dermacentor > Dermacentor silvarum. Next base: position 50,256,452 of record NC_051162.1, read on the forward strand.
AGGCCATTGGTTTGGGGGTGGTACGCCGCAGTTGTGCGATGAACAACGTGGCACTCCTTGAGAATGGCCTCAACTACTTCGGACAGGAAGACACGTCTGCGATCACTAAGCAGTTCCTGGGGTGGCCTATGTCGCAGGATGAATCGTCGAAGCAAGAAGGAGGCAACATCTCGCGCTGTAGCTGCCGGTAGGGCGGCAGTTTCGGCGTATCGCGTCGTGTGGTGGACTGCCACAATGACCCAGCGATTTGCAGCCGACGTCATGGGAAGGGGCCCATACAAATCGATGTCGACGCGTCCAAACGGCCGGGTAGGGCAAGGTAAAGGTTGCAAACCGGCTGGCGAGAGGCGGGGCGAAGATTTCTGGCGCTGGCAATCGGGACAAGAGCGAACAAACTTCAGAACGAGGCTGTACATCACGCGCCAGTAATACCGCTCTTGAAGACGCTGGTAAGTCTTGAAAACGCCGGAGTGCGCACACTGTGGATCATCGTGGAAAGCTGCGCATACTTCGGAACGCAGATTGCGGGGTACCACTAACAACCACTGGCGACCCTCGGGGATATAATTGGGTCGGTAAAGCAGGTTGTCGCGAATGGCAAAGTGACGTGCTTGGCGACGCAACGTGCGAGTGCTTGGTTGTGCCGACGAACCAGAAAGCAAGTCTAGAAGGGAGGCAATCCAATGGTCCTTGCGCTGCTCAGAAGCGATGGTGTTAAGGTCGAGCGAAAAAATAATAATCTCGGATAGGGAAGAGCAGGTATTGTCAGGCAAGGGAGAGCGCGAGAGGGCGTCGGCGTCAGAATGCTGGCGTCCGTTGCGGTACAGCACGCGGATATCGTAGTCCTGCAAGCAAAGTGCCCATCAAGCAAGACGGCCAGAAGGGTCCTTCAAGGATGACAGCCAACATAGTGCATGGTGGTCCATGACGACGTCAAATGGACGGCCATATAATAAGGTCGGAACTTAGTCAGAGCCAAGATGATGGCTAAGCATTCTTTTTATGTCGCACTGTAATTTGTCTCAGCTTTCGTATCGTGCGACTTGCATAGGCGACGACATATTCAGGAAACCCTTGTTTGCGTTGGGCAAGAAGAGCGCCGAGGCCAACGACACTGGCATCTGTATGCACCTCAGTAGGAGCTGTCGGATCGTAGTGGCGCAAAATTCGCGGGGACGTAAGCAGATGACGCAGCTTTGCGAAGGCCTCGTCGCACTGGGACGACCACGAAGTGAGGGGCCCGTTGCGTGTAAGCAGTTTCGTCAGGGGTGAGATGATGGCGGCGAAATTGCGAATAAAGCGTCTGAAGTAAGAACACAGACCTATGAAACTGCGCAATTCTTTGACGGATGTTGGCTTAGGGAATTCGGCGACGGCCCGAAGGTTGACTGGGTCGGGGAGTATCCCATCCTTGGATACGACGTAACCGAGGATCGCCAGCTGCCGAGCTGCAAATCGGCACTTGAGGTTTAGTAGTAGGCCTGCGTTAGTTAAGCACGTCACAACACACCGTAGGCATAGAAGGTGCGTTGTGAAGTCCGGCGCAAAAACAACAACGTCATGAAGGTAGCACAAGCATATGTACCACTTCAAGCCACGCAGAACGGTGTCCATCATGCGCTCAAAAGTTGCGGGCGCATTACAAAGCCCAAAAGGCATTACGTTAAATTCGTATAAGCCGTCGGGTTTCACAAAAGCTGTCTTTAGCCGATCGGCGTCAGCCATGGGTACTTGCCAATACCCTGAGCGCAGATCTAAAGATGAAAATTATTCTGCGCCTTGTAGACTGTCAATGGCATCGTCTATGCGCGGGAGAGGGTAGACGTCCTTGTGTGTTATCTTGTTTAGGCGCCGGTAGTCAACACAGAATCGCGCAGAACCATCTTTCTTCGTAACGAAGACCAGAGGGGATGCCCATGGACTGTTGGAATGTCGTATCACCTCGCGGCGAAGCATATCGTCGACTTGTTCGTTGATTACACGACGCTCTGCAGGAGATACACGATACGGGCGTTGCCGCAATGGTGGTTGCATGCGAGCCAGTGTCGATGCGGTGAGTAACAGTTGATGTCCGGCCTAGGGAAGATTGCCCGACATCAAAAAAGAACGAAATTCTTCCAAGAGGCACACAAGTTGAGATCGCTGGACCGGCGTAAGGTCATCGGCAATGGAAGAATCAAACACATTACTGGACGGTCCCTCACAGGCAGAAATAGCGGTGAGCCCACTAGAACTAGCGCAGTAATTTTCATCGCGCACGTCCATAACTTGCACGTCTTCAATCGCTTCGACAATGCCTAGACATTCCTCTCGGAGCAGCATGGCAGGGTATGGGAATGGTTAGCAAACTAAAATGGTGCTGTAGCCCTGCTTGATGTCCACTGTCGCAAAAGGTAGCAGCAGGCCTGTCCGAGTAAGGAAGCGGTCAGATGGAGACAGCAGCACAACAGAGTCTGAGATTCCGCTGCAGTACATGCGCACGACTGTTGACGCGCGGGGAGGAACGTGGGTGTCGTCTTGGACAATTAGCTTCATCGACAGGGAAGTATTGTCGGTGATAGGCAAATCTAACAGCGGCGAGAGTTCCATCTCGGCCCATGCGCAATTGATAACGGTATTGTGGCGCGTAAGGTAATCCCAGCCGAGGATAACGTCGTGAGAACACGAGGGGAGGATTAAGAATTCTATGGCGTACAGAACGTCGTCAATAACAACACGAGCAGTGCAAGCCGCTAAGGGAAGGGGAGTCAACAACCTTCGATCACCAACAAACACTTCGATCAACAACACTTCGGTCAACAAACACTTCGATCACATTTGAAGGACTGCCTTGAGGACTTTCACGTTTCGACGGCGCCGCAGTCCTTGCCTCTTGGATTGCGACGATTAGTTTTCCTCGTCCGAGTTACGGGACGGGGTCGCATCGGCGACACTGAGCGACGGCGTGGAGACGGTGAACGGCGGGTAGTTGGCGTCGGGCGCAAAGTCGGTGACATAGCCAAATGGGGTTCGTAATATGGACGGTTCAACTGGCTTGTCACGGCTGATGCGGCGCTAGGCGGCTGAGCGCGATTACAATAACGAGCGACGTGACCGGCATAGCCGCACGCAAAGCATATCGGCCGGTTGTCGGAAGTACGCCATCGGTTTGCTGGGGATGGTCCCATCCACGTAAGAGGTCGCGTTGTACAGGGCGGATGCTAGTATGACGTCACGGCGGGCTGCGGTCGGGGCCTAGCCGCAACGTCGCCGTAACGGAGAGGCACACTCGGAGAGAGTCGTTGAGACCTCGCGACTACCCGCCGTGGTTGCTCAGTGGCTATGGTGATGGGCTGCTGAACACGAGGTCGCGGGATCGAATCCCGGCCACGGCGGCCGCATTTCGATGGGGGCGAAATGCGAAAACACCCGTGTACTTAGATTTAGGTGCACGTTAAAGAACCCCAGGTGGTCCAAATTTCCGGAGTCCTCCACTACGGCGTGCCTCATAATCCGATCGGGGTTTTGGCACGTAAAACCCCATAATTTAATTTTTTTAAGACCTCGCGGCGACTTCAGCATAGCTGAGTGGTGCAGCAGTCGGAACATGTTGGGGCGTCGCGACATCGCCGTAGCTTAGTGGAGCGGCCGCTGGACGGTGTTGATGCTGGTCTGGCAAGACCTCGGCGATTTCCTGCTCGATCACGCGACGGAGCGTGGGCATAACATTCGTCGCGGGCTGTTGCACATGCGGTGGCTGAGCGAAAGTTAGCAAGGAGAGCTGGCGTGCAACTTCCTCCCGAACGAACGCTTTCACTTCTGTCAGCAGTGCTGTCTGGTCGGAGATGGTGGCCAAACCAGCAATGTGTCCGTCACGCGATGAAGGGCGACGTGTCAAGGAGCGCTGCCTTCGTAGCTCCTCGTAGCTTTGGCAGAGAGTGACGATGTCGGTCACGGACTGAGGATTCTTTGCAAGCAGCATGTTGAACGCATTGTCTTCAATTCCTTTCATGATATTTCTTATTTTCTCGGATTCCGACATCGTCGCGTTGACTCGTCTGCACAAGCCCAGAACATCTTCCATGTAGCTGGTAAATGATTCACCCGGCTGCTGTCGACGTTCTCGCAAACGCGATTCCGCTTGCAGCTTGCGCACCGCAGGGCGACCAAACACCGCCACCAAAGAAGTCTTGAACGAGGACCACGTCGGAAAATCGGTCTCATGGTTGCTGTACCAGAGACTGGAAGAATAGAAGTTAACATTGCTTAGCTTTGCGGGGTCGTCCCATTTGTTGTGACCGCTTACCCTCTCATACGTTGTCAGCCAATCCTCCACGTCGGTTTCGTCCGCGCCGCTGAAGATGGCAGGGTCCCTGTGGCGAGGCACACCAGAGCACATGACAGACTGAGGAGGCGCTTGCTGAGATGAGGTAGGTGGCACATGCGTCTTCTGGCTTGGTTGAGCGAAGGGTACAGGATCGAAGCTCCAGGATTCACGCTGTAGGCAGAAGCACTCTCCACCACTTGTAAAGGCGTTTATTAGACACCAGCCTTTTGGACCGACCGTTAGTTCAAGGCCCGAGACCTCAGCACGAGCGGCGTTTCTCGAGGAGAGCGCAGGAGGGATCGACCCACTAGAAAGGGCTGGAGAGCATGACCCACTATGGCGTTCGTATCCTTCGCTACGATATAAAGGACATAATAAAAAGGGAAGATGTGCAACGCTGAAGCAGTCGTGGACCCGTAGGGCTAGAGCGCGCACACCCGACAGCCCCACAGTTGTCGGCATGGTTCAAGACCCGACCACAGGATCACCGTCCGTGACATTACCCGCCGGCGACAGTGCTACCGTCCCCGTGCAATTAGGGCTCGGTTCAAGAGATGTACGGCTTAAAGTGTGAGATGTGGACTATGTCACTCGTGCTTGTTGAAGATGCTGATTTAGGATTTAGGGTAGCGATCTCATAAGCGACATTAGTGACTTTGGCTATGACGCGATAAGAGCCAAAATAACGTGAGAGACGGTTTTCGTATGGATCAGAGAGCAAACGGGGATAGTCTATATTCTTATTGACGTAAAGCGAAAAAAAATGGAGCTGGGCCGGCCGTGTAATGTGTAGGATAGATAACCGGTGGACCATTAGAGTTACGGAATGGATACCAAGGCAAGGAAAGCGCAGTCGAGAACGGCAGAAAACTAGGTCGGATGATGAAGTTAGGAAATTGGCAGGAGCAAGTTGGAATCAGCTAGCGCAAGACAGGGGTAATTGAAGATCGCAGGGAGAGGCCTTTGTCCTGCAGTGGATATGAATATAGGCTGGTGATGATGATTATATATACAGAAGATATATTTACAATGACAGTGGAGATTACTACTGTCGCTGAAAAGAAAACTGTACAATCATTGCATTCTACCGGTGTTAACATATGGTGCAGAAACTTGGAGGTTAACAAAGAAGCTCGAGAAGAAGTTAAGGACCGCACAAAGAGCGATGGAACAAAAATAATGTTACGCCTAACGTTAACAGACAGGAAGAGAGCGGTGTGGATCAGAGAACAAACGGGGATGGCCGATATTCCAGTTGCCATTAAGCGGAAGAAATGGAGCTGGGCATGCCATGTAATGCGTAGGATGGATAACCGGTGGACCATTAGAGTTACATACTGGATACCAAGGGAAGGGAAGCGCAGTCGAGGACGGCAGAAAACCAGGTACGGTGATGACATTGGGAAATTCGCAGGCGCAAGGTGGAATCAGCTAGCGCAAGACATGGGTAATTGGAGATCGCGGGGAGAGGCCTTCGTCCTGCAGTGGACATAAAATATAGGCTGATGATGATGATGATGGTGATTTACAAGGGAAGGCTTTCAACCCTGCAGCAGTGGTAGGAATAACGCCGCACACCAAACAGCCCCACCGTCGTTGTCGTCATCGTTGAAGCACCGACCACAGGATCGCTGTCCCCGACAATATTTCTTTTTACTTCGAACATTCCTCATCTTAACTTTCTTCTAAAACATAGAGTTTAGTTGCTTTGCCATGCGACCTAATTATCATAAAGAAATTTCTTTGTTGCGGTAAAATTAGTACAGCGCCTGTAAAATGAAACGTCCTCGAATACTTTCCTGGTAGGGGTGTGCGAATTTTCCAGTTCCGATTTCGAATCGAATAGCATGTAATCGAATAATTTGATTCAATTTTCGAATAGCTAGTTGTCGACGTTTCAAACAATTCGACAGGATGAATTAACGTGACAAAGGCCAAAGGCCGAAAAAACGTGACAAAGGCCAATGGTGCAACTTGGTTAGTGTGGAGTGGTTAAAACTAATGCTAACGTCATTACAGTAGGCCTTTCTTTAAAGCTTTCACCTGTATCCTGGTTCAAGGGTACATCTCTATGACCTACCACTATATGACTCAAGATTTCGCAGTCAAGGGCTTCACCCTGGCGTGCTGTCACCTGCAAGAAATCCACGCAGCTGTGAATATCCAAGCCTGCTTGAACGAAATCGTCAAGAAGTAGTCTCTCGACCTCAGCAATGTGCCTGTGTATGTGGTGACAGAAAATGGTCGGAGTATTCGTGCCGCCATGCGTCAGATGGAATCCCACTTCAGTGCCTGGGACACACGTTGCAACTGGCAATCAAGGGCGCAAAAGAAGAAACGCCGGTGGTTTCATCGCTGTGCAAGAAGGCACGAACGTTAGTGGGGCAACATAAACACAGCGCTCAGGCAACTCGCCCGTTCAAGGACTGCCGGAAGCGCATGGAGCTTCCAAGTATAGGCTTCATTAAATATGTGGACACGCGTTGGAACAGTGAATACGCAATGCTGAGCCGCTTTGTGCAGTTAAAAGACGCTGTCTCACTCGAAATATCAACATCAGAAACAAGTGCGTGCTGCCTTTCCCCAAGTGAGTGGAGTGTTGCTTCAAGGTTAGTGGAGACCCTGCCGCCTATTGCAGATGCAGCTACAGATCTTAGCGGCCAGAAGTATGGAACTATATCATCAATTGTGCCATTTCTTTAGGGGACAGAACATATCCTTAAGCAGCACACCAACATTGAAAACGCAGCAGCTTTGTTTGCTAAGAATTTGCTGGAGAACTTGGAGTCATGGTTCCCTCTTTATGCAGAACGAAAAGAACTGATGCTCGCAACACTATGTGATTCAAGGTTTAAATCTTTTTCTGCACAAATTCGTTCAATCAGTCACAGGCTGCTGGCAGCCGAAATTACTGGCCGACACTCTCCCACGAACTCTCCATCACAGCACTTTCAAAATCCGAAGCCTTCGACAAGTCATGCTGCAAGCAAAGAAGGCCACGTCTGGGAGACTGTCGAACTGCTGGCGTCAAAAAAGAACCAGCACAAATATTGAATGGATGATGACGAAGTTATTTACCTTGGCAAGCCAAACTTTCGGATAGGTTTAGCAATGTAGAAGTTCTTGCGTAATAGATCGCATGCAAAGAAAAAGAAAAAGAGCGTTAACACCAACCGTCCATTCGCTTAAACCCTCTTTACACGTTATACTTGTCTCTGCGAGAAGACCGGAGCAATGTGTCAAACGAAAAGAAACAAATGGTGTCCCTGTAGACATGAACTACGCCAATGTCGAAGATGGTGTGTAAACATGCAAGGCTGATACTATGGAGACCATTAAGGCAAAAGCCCCCTGAGCCGCCTTTGCAGGTTGATAACAGCCCAGAATCCACAAAGAAGTAGTGGGCAACGATGTCGCAGATTAGAATGCTCCGAATACTTTGGCACCATATTTTAGCATACAGATGACACATTTGATAGTGTTTTAGCGATTTACATGAAATGCATGTTTTGATATAGGACATAGAGTTGCAGAGCACTAGCATGTGAAAATTACTGACTGGCGCAAACAAAGATACATTAACTAATTGATTATTCGCGGAAGGTAATTAATGTCTTTTTGTACATTTTTGTGTAAGACTTGGGCACACCAAGCAAACCGCATTTATTTGAAAAACACCATTTTAAGCAATCCTATGTTAAGACGCACATGTTCGATCTATTGGTCTTTTCTGTTTCTCTGACAGCGAATACACTATAATATTCGTAAGTCTGCAGGAATCGTTGAATATCGGCACAAGCATGCTAGCTTGTGCCGATATTCAACGATCCCTCCAGACTTACTTTCCCTGTTATTTACCTGATATTAGGGCATCTTTTATTATTGTGACAATTTTATTCACTCTCGCGGCAGGAATGGGACCACGCCTCATGCGCGCTAAATCGTTTTTTGGTGCTTTTATGAGAGCTTGTTCTAAGGAGGTTACAGCACTGGCAAAATGTGTCCCGTCGAATATGGTACGCAAGGTACGTATAAATGTACTTTTACAGCGTAAGCTGTTGGGGGGGCTCATTGCAATAGCTGTTTCGGTTCGCGGTGGTGTCCGCCGCCGCTGCCGCTGCCTCCGCCGACGGCGTCCGGCGATGACGTTCGGCAGTCGTAACCGCTATCGCTGCACATGCGAAAAAAGTACCCGGTTCCCGCCCGGATCGTACCCGCGCCCGTTGCGCAGGAGCCAGATACCCTACCACTGAGCCACACAAGCGCTTGCTGTCGGGTACCGGAAAAATGCGCTTTAAACGCCGGCGCAGGCGATCCCAGCATCAGCCAGTATGGTGGCGCCATCTAGTTATTGCGCCTGCAAATGCAGCGTGCGCAGGCGCAGACGACCAGGTGCCATTCAGACAAAGCGCGCAATAAAAAAACGCGATGCGCAGCCTCCGTCAGTATGGTGGCGCCATCTAGTGAAGGGGCCTGCAAGCGTCACAGGCCTGCGCGGCCAGGCATCATCAGACTCAGCAGACTGCTGTGCAGAGAGCATTACCAGCCGCAGCTCGCCGTTGACGCCGGGCTGGCAGTTCAGATCGTTCTCGTCAAAACGAGACGAACAGACTTTGTCGCGAAGACCGTGGTGTGCGTGGTGCCGAAATTGGAGCTGCTCTTGAGCCGCTCCACCAGCTTCGAGCGTGTGCCGCGCAGGCCTGTGACATTTTCTTACTGTATCTATCGGTCGGTTGCAGCTGACTCCTAAGTGTAACTATACAAGATGCAGTAAAATCAAGTCTCTAACAGTGATCAGGTAACAGCCTTAAAGAAATCTTAGCGTGATAATGATGATGATGATTTTCATTTATTGGCAACCCCTTTCAAAATGGGCGGTGCCAAATAGTATCCTCGACTGCTTTAGTTATTCAGGTATACTATACATAGGTTTCATTCTAGCATTTTTGTATGCCAGATCCTTAATATTTTATCTCTGTCCGAAAACTTCACTACCTACCTTGTAACGCTAACTATTCCTCTAAGTTCCAAACGTATCAATCTCTTCCCTACTCTGTCTTCCAAGAACACTGTAAACTTCTCTTGCCTTTCTCGACTGCTGACCGGTTGATGCTTCCGCCCAAAATAAAAGCAAGTGCTTCTGAAAGGTGTTGCAGTAAACGGAGTTTTGGAATGCAAGTTTTTATACTGAGGTAGACGAGTTTTTTTTTATTGTAGCTGTCCTTACAACGGCAGTACCAACACGGCGCTGTATTTGAAATTCCGCGAACACTCGTGGCGGTAAAACAGCACAATTTGTAGTTTTGATGTCGTGATTTCCTCCGGCTTGGTTGCAGTGCACGGCTGTTGGAGTACCTGTAGTAAAAATTACAAACAGCATTGATAAGTACTGTGGTTCTTTGGCTCTTACGATGCAAGCACAGTGTTCCGCTAATCAAAGCCATGCATGTTTCCATGGATGTGACAGCATAAATGAACATATATCAGCTAATGTGAAACTCAAAACATAACGTAGTGTAGAGATGCGAAGTTATTGTTTTCGAATGCCCGTGCAACCTTTTATTTTAACAAGACATGAATGAACAAGAAATCGTAGTAGCCCAGCGCTGAAAGACAGAGCTCTTAGCCGTCCGCTTAGTGTGCCCTGCATTATAAAGTATTAGGAACAATGCTCATAATTGCGATAGTTATTGCTGAGACAAGCAATTCTGATGAGAAGTGCGTTTCGAACGTCTTAAGCTTGAAATGAATTTCTTAACGCAGCATTATTGCAAGTATTGCTTCAGTACGAGCGGAAAATTGAATAAATGAATAAATGCTATCAGAAACGTAACTTTAATAAAGCCCCGAAAAGTGCTCGCAACCTTGCTAACTTTTGTCCGCTCTCAACTTGGATATGCCGCTGGTCATCTGGTCACCTAACCAAGCTTTACTAGCCCAACACCTTGAAGCAAATTCAAAACCATGTCACACGATTCATCACCGAAGATGCTAACATCAACTATAGCAGTTTCAATCTTAGAAACGCGCAGAATTACTACACCCTAGCCTGTTTCTTGAAGAAAATAATTCATCTTAAGCATGCGACTTCGTCACTCATGTCTCATTTATACCGCACATCAAGATGTCTACAACATGATCGTATTCTTGAACGGCTCCTTCGCAAAACAAAACGCGATTAGTTATTACGCTTTGCCGCAAATTATTGTAAAATGAAATAATCGTTCTGGCAGTACTGCAAACATTCTTTACCCTGTCACTATCAGAAATGAAGCCTAAAGTTTTGTTATCTAAATTTCATGTAGCGTAGCTGCAGCTTACGCGTTGTATCTGCACCAAAGATAAAAAATGAAAAGGCTGTTTCTGGTAGCTTATTGTTTTTTTTTATTTGCGAAAGTGATTTCTCTGTAGTACGCATTCATGTACATTATGCGATTGTTTAGTTATTGCAGTTTAACAATGCATAAGCAACTTTTAACTTCAATCGTAGACTATGGTACAGCTTTGAATTTTGTAATACTAAATGTTATGTAACGCGGAGACGTCCACCTGTTTTCATTATGACTAATCAAATTTTATTTTAGGGGGTTATTTCCCTCCGTTTTGATTAGTTTCAACTTTTCTTAGCCCCTCTTACGCAAAGCTCCATTTTAGAGGTTGTGAAATAAATAACACGCATCACTGGGTTCAGTACCTCACTCAATGCTAAGCACAGTGATGATGAACTAAGTTACACTTGTGTATACAGTAAACGAGTAATATGTTTAGTGTATGTTACTACAGCTTTTTTACCTGCCTGACGTAATTAAACCCCGATTCGTAAAATGATGATCATGCCGCTCATGGTGTAACACCTGTACGATAGCTTTTTTCGGCGCCGTTATATACTATGCATGGAATCGCCTAATTTCCAATTTGCTATTTTTTGCGATAACAATTAAATGGACATTCCCAACGCATTTGTGCCGCTATATTCGCCGTGATGTTCCGTATAAAGTCCAAACGCCATAACATCGTCGCCGCGCCCCGTGCGCTGTATGTGCGAGTGAAAGCTTACGAGGGTCAGCCGACGATCGCGGCTCAATCTCGCGCGCGCGAGGGAGAAGGCGGGGTGGAAGCACGCCTTCTCCTGTGGCCCGCGAGGCACGGAGGGGGAGGGGAGGGGGAGGGCGTGCTCCTCTGGCGGCTGCTGCATACGGATCGGCCGCGCGGGCGCCGTATCTTGAAAGCGATACGGCGTCAACCAAGGAACGCTTGGTTGTATATTTTGCCGCAGTATACGAGATGCCTAGGCTTAACAGCTTGCTTTCCCGTTGAGACGTTTTGAGGGCGCTACTATGCCACGTGTGCGGACGGGTACGTAGACAAATGGAAAGTTTTTTTTCATATATCGCGGGTTGTCTCTATTCACTATAACAAATGAGCAGGCGATGTGTACCTTGCTGGAAACGTCTAACTTAAGCGGCTATTACATTTCAGCTCAATTCCTGAATTGACTTCTCGACAATTTGAACCAGCTATTTAATTTTGACTCAATACCTTGAATTCAGTAACTAAGTTAAGCGAGTACAACAGTACTGGCGGTTTTTCAATTGGACGGTGAACTAGATGCGGTTTGCCTAATTTGCGTAAAATAATTCGGGTATTTTAAAAGCTAAGTCCATGATAGCAGGTACATGCTGTGAAATCAAAGCAAATTGTGTATTATAAATGTTACTGAATGCGTTACTTCCGCTAGCTCTTACTTTCTTGCGGATATTTGTGTTTCAGTTAACATTGTACTTCAGTTGTATCCATACTATTACTGCTATCGTTCGCGCATTGCTTTTACAACATGCGTACGCCGTAGTTACGCTTGATTGAAATACTAATGTGGCTGCTTAAGTTGTACGGTTTAAGGAAACGTCTCAGACTAATATTAATTGTTTATTTCCGGTACAGCTTGTAATTTTGGGGTGCGCACAATATAACGTCTGCAGAGACTCTTACTCCAAGGAGGCACTGGATGTGGTAAGTGAAAAAAACATTTTTTTACATCACTATTATTAGTAATGCCATGAAGCATTATAAAGGCACTTCAGCACTTGCGATTCATCGGAGCAGGCAATGTCGCCAGTTAAAGTGATACGGACACAATCGTTGGCGGGTGTTTTTTTTTTTTTTTGCGTCGGAACAAAAGTCGAACTGTTGAAAATGACGAATACAACCAGCTGCTTTGAAAAAAAGAACGAGAAACATCTTTTTTTGCGATTTTATGTTGCACTTTGCCTCCAAGCGGCCGCCGGTAGAAGCTGAAATTTGACGTCATAACACCCACCCGCGCGCGCGCAGTGCGGCCAAGGTTGGCCGCAGCCGTCGCAGTGTTTCCGGGGGTGTCGGTTCCTTGCAGCGTTTGTTTACCACCTTTTAACGATCCTCGCACGTGGTCCGCCTGAAACATTATCCCCGTCGGCGCTCCATGAGCCATCCCGCGGTCGTCGCTTGGTATTGACGCGTTCGTCGCGGCGGAAGGAAATGCCCAGGCATTGCTGTTATAACAGCATCGTCGGTCGTGACACGCCGTCGCACACGTTTCCCAGAGACGAGAATGTGCGTAAACTTTAGATATCTGCCTGTCAGCCATCACGCCCACCTGGGGCCCTCTAAAGATGACTTCATTTGCGCGGACCACTTCGTCGACGATGAGTATGTGACCAGCCCGGCTGTGCTGAAAAGCCTTGGCATGCCGCTCAAAAGGCAACGCCTAAAGCCTGACAGTGTGCCACCGGTGTTCTTACGAAAACGGAAGGCAGAAATGATCAGCGGCGCGTTTGAAAAGAGGAGGCGAAAAGATGTCGGTACTGTTTTCGTTCACTTGCAGCCTTGTTGAGCAGTGTGAGGGCGACGCTGGGGCGAGATGCCTGACGCTGGGCACGAAGGCAGTAATGTCTGTAGAAATGTTGGCAAAGCATAGTAAAACAATACAACGCTAGCGAGGGCGACTCACGAGATCAGTCCTACATGGCAGCGGGGCAGGTAACACACAGCTTTGCGGCTCCACAGGCTAAAAGCGGAAAAACTGGGGATAATGCCAGACAGGTGCTGCCATCTGTCGGGCGGCTGGCGAAGTGGACGTGAGAATCTCGGAGGTACTGATACCTCACAACAGTTGCTCACGCAGACGACATAAACTACTATTCAGTCATCCACGCAGTGCTTAAGTAGCCCGCAGCTGCCTCACCTGCGTGCGCTCTTCAAAAAACAAGTTTACAGAGGAAATGACAAATAATTATTGCACAAGTGTTAGGTGCAGAGCGAAGTCTTCGCGCTACGCTTCGCGAAAGCCTGACCTGCACTTCCACGGCCACCTGCTCTTCTTCGTCGCTTAACGCGGAAGGTTCGTAGCCGTAGGTGGTAATATTTCTTGCCAAGTAGGAATGGTCCTCGTCTTCAGACGCGTACTCATCGCTGGTAGAGGCACCAGAACTCGAATCCATGCTCGCGATGGCGGCGTCGGCGCGCTTCAAATGACCGCGGCCTACCGCGGCCGGCCGGCTAGCTATCCGACGTGGGTGTCGTGACGTCACGCCTTCCCACTCTCGCGGGTTGGGCGGCGAGGCGCGCGCTCACAAGAACGCCAAAAATAAGGCCATCGGCTCAAAAATAAGCTAAGTAACTACTTTTTTTTCGGTGTAATCGCACACTATGGATTCATTTTCAGCATTTTCGTAAAATTTGCAGATTTTGTGTCTGTATCCCTTTAAGCCAGCCATCCTTAATGGCTTAAAGCCCAGCAAAGCTCTCTTTCTTTATGAGACAGCTCCTAATCCTGCAATCTCACTCACACTTTTTATACTGATTCTTTGGCGATTACTCTCACACTACGTACGTTACGTCAAAACGACTCCACCTATTGTCACATATTTGCATTCAGTTTCTTGCTTTGCAGCCTTCAGACCATTGCGCTCCACTTATTCATTTGAACATACATTTTGTTACGAAGTTATTAAATATTGGCAACTGTGGGTCATATATATAAAGAAGAAATACGTAGTATATATCATGTATAAATAAAATGGCTGATTCTAGAGAGTGGGCATTTCCAAGTGCGTCATTAGTTTTATGCAAATATGCGGATCTGTTATACCGGGCACAGTTCCAGTAAAGCAATTTCTTTGTGACTTTTCGTTCATGCTCCTGACATTGTACACACAATTCCAAATAAAGATTTTCTTTTATTTGACTTTATTTGATTATCTTTGTTGACAGTAGCCTATGTCAACATGCCGTCATGAGTGGTACTCCTCACGGGATTGAGGCATCCGGTACACTGTTGGTACCGGTCCCTCATAGTTACTACACCGAGTCATCAAATCATGCATGCCTGGAGCACGTTCAGTTTCAGCGAGAGTGTTTCGCGACTACTCGCTACATACGACGCGAACTTCAAATTTGCTGAAAAAGGTGCACATATGATAGCCAAAGTTTATTACCACGAAAGTGTTTTATGCCGGGGTCCACCAAGACTTCACTGACGTATTTCCGTCACGGAAATACGTCATAGAACATAATACAAAGAAAGAAACCAGAAGAAAAAGTTCCACAAACATGCAAAATTTGGAAATCGAACCCACGACCTCTCGGTCCGCGACGATAGATCGCCGAGCGTTTAACCCATTGCGCCACAAACGCATTTGCAGAGAGCTACACAGACGCGCCTTATATATCTAACACTCCTCCGTGTACCCGCGCTCTTGCTCGGGGCGGTGCCGCCGCCTACGAGCAGAAAAGAGAAGTACTGCATTATGACACTAACGCGCACCGACAGTGAACGCTTCGGTGGTCTCAGCACTACGACGCCTCGATGCCAGCATTCGAAGGGACGCTGGAATCAAGAAGCACTACCAACGCCACCTAGGTGGCGTTCACCGTACTCAGCACAGCGGAGCGTGGCCTCTGCAATTAGCTCTGAAAATGTTTCTGAAGTTGATCGCGGAGGCTGCAATTACGACGCGCTGTACGCGCTGATTTGACTCGGTGACGATTCAGTTACGTGCTTTGTCTTGCGCGTTGTATTAGTGTGTCAGTTACGTGCTTCGTCTTTCGCGTTGTGCTAGCCTGTGCAGCGTAGTGCAGCTTCCATATGCACGACGGTTGCTCATGGTCATCGACGTTGGTAGTCGTGATGGAGGAGACGTGCCACCAGGCGTCAGCGTGGGTGCATCAACGCCTAAGGGCGCTTTAGCCACAAAACACCAATAGACATTATATATCAATGTGCAATAAACATTACACTACTTCTGTGAAGACACGTTTCACTTTCGTGTTCTATACCGATTCCTATATAAGAGGGATCAACCACATTTTTTTTTGCTACGACCTCTTTTTTTTCAGACGCAAGAGTGCTTTATTGGAGGAATACGCAACAAGGTATGGTGCATTTCCCGTTTGTGAAAGTATCAGTTCTGCAGAAAGCAGAGACATTTCGTAGAAAGTCTCATAATGTAAGCACAAGAACGAAAATGAGCCTTAGTAATTGATTCTGTCGTGCGGGGGCAAAGAAAAAATAGAAGTTCCTGAAGTAACTAATCCCAGCCTAAAAGTTTTCTGTGTCGTCTAATCAAACCTTGGAGCATAGCCTGGTTGGTGCACTCGTCCCTAAAGACATAGTGAGGGAAAGTCGTGCTGGATTAAAAGATTAGGCTATTGTAATAACAAATTCGTCACCCCTAGCGACAAAACATGTTTTGTAAACGAGAAAAGGACAAACTTGGAAAATTCAAGCGGTACCACCTGTTGTGGACTATGGCATATCTCATGTGACGTCTCCACTGGCTTAACCACAGAGACCGCCTTAGAGGTCGGTCACATGAAGATTACGCCAAGTTGTCGTGTCGAAGCGGTTGTTTGGAGCAGCAGTGGTACCTTCGGCAGCAATATGCTGCACAACAAAGTGATATTTTGGAACACAGAAAACGATGAGAGACTTCTAGACGAATAATTAATTGATCGTGCTCGACATACTATACTTTATAAATTGCCCTTTTGAAATACCATGGAAACCAGCGCTTAACAGTGGCCCCAGGTTAAACGAGTAAGGATGATAGGTTTCCATGGAGCCTTCTAGAAAACATGGGACATCAACAAAATATTTTGTAATTGGAAGAAGCGGTAGAAGGCCCTCCAGACACTTTTCCTCAAAAGTAATACTTGAAATTGGTCGCATATGCGATTGCAGATAAAGCTCAGCCTAAAAATTGACCTTGTGATCCTTGCCCTGCCGCCACTTTGGCAGATAGATTATATATGTATAAAGCGTTTGTTTTTCTTTACTTCGAACACATTCTTTAAAAACGCCCATACAAGTTACTCGAACCATGTCAATACAGATTAGGTATCTGCGCAGGCGGGCATCATTTGCAAGAAACACTAAAGCAATTTAGTTACTGATGAACCTATTAGGATAGTTGGCTTCTTTTTTTCAAACTTCGGAACGCATGTTTACATATGAAAGTTGAAATGAATCGGCATAAAACTCCGGTTCTGTGTTTCTGCATTTCAGAACAACCACGAAACGGAAATATAATTGACGGTCACATTAGCATTCGCCAAAGACGGTGAAGGCGTAAGCCTGCACGCTCAAGAGACGTTCAATTAATTACTTGACTTGTACTTACGCAATTTTTCCGACCAAAGGGCGCTGGTTCGAGTGCCCTAATTTACACTAGCTTAATTACCTGTGTCTTAAATAACCTCGCCCTAATTAGCAAGAAGGGTTGTGGGTTCGACTCCCACCAAAGGTCGTAGGTTCGAGTGCCGTAATTAACGCTATATTACCTGTGCCTTAATTAACTTTGCCTAGACGCCAAATGCGGTGGGCTCAACTAATACATAAGCTCGAGGGTTCGAGTCCCACCGACGGTGGTGGGTTGGATTGCCTAAGTTAACTCTATCTTATTTAACACGATGATAACAGCGACCTGCGCACCATAAAAATTGTTGAGTGAGGGTTGCTTGCTTACTCAGAGAAGAGGATGACGACGGTGACCCGCACACCATCACAGTTGCTGCGTGAGCGTTTGCATATGGGTAAGACATGATGCCGGGTTGAAGTTGATTTATTTACCACACAAAGTACAAGTCAATGCAGTAAGTAAATTACTACACCGAGTCATCTTCGTGCACGATGTCGCTTCGCCGACACAGCTTTCGCTCAAGGACGTTGCAGGTCGACTGAACATATAAGGCTTTCGCCTTAATAATTCGCGCCAACCTATTCGTGCAATTACGAGGTTACGCACGCAGTACTGCGAAGAGCGGCTTGTGGTACAGCACAGCACCGCTGTGACGTAGTAGGGCAGCGTAAAATGAAGCTTGTCTACAAGGCGTAATAAAGTGGTGTTCCTCCTCTGCTGTTGTAGTGACCGCGCATCGATTCGGGAGTTGTGCATAGCGCCAATCAGAATCATCTCTGGGAACAGGAAAGTGCAACGCCAACTTTATTTTACGCCCCGCTTTTACATCGCTCAAGCAAGGTGTGAGACTGGCCTAGCTGGCAATCCATGACGTGCACAGCATAACAGCCGACAAATGATGTAAAGGCAAGACGGAGACAACCACTGTGAACTTTGGGCCAAGTGCAAAGGTCTGTCTTACAAATTCGTCGGCCCTTCCACTCCATGAAGTTCTCGTGTTGCTCATCGTTTCGCTTTTTTTCGCTTCGACAACACAGTTTTTGCTCAAGGACGATGAAGGTCGATTGAATGATGAGACATACAAGGCTTTCGCCTTATTAATGCGCGCCGACCACCTATTCATTCAATTACCAGGTTACGCACGCCGTACTGCGAAGGACTGGGGAGGCGGAAGTATCAGCCGCCGCACGATAAATTGAACAGGCCTCATACTCAGACTCTTGCAGGTCGGATCTTGCAAGTCTTGCAGGACACTCAGACTCTTGCAGGTCGGGGCATACCCTAGCCCCGCACTCTTACACAGGATCTATCCCGAAATTCAAACGTCAAACACTTGCGCGCTTTGATCAGACTTTGCCAACTTAAAACACATGCTCTGGCGGTGCCCCGCGTTACGGCGTGACAAAGACGTTACGTCGTCCAAGTGGGAGGCTACTCTACGCAGTCCGGATTTTGAAGCACAACTATGGGCAGTCCAAATGGGCCCGCGACGTGGCGGAGAGGCTAGGCATTTCTATCCCGACGTGGGTGCGGCCCGCTACATGCTAGTGCACGTTCCGAAGGACCTGATTAAAGATTTCCATTCCATTACATTCCATTATGAGCGGCAACGGAGCCAGCTGTGGAAGAAGACCACGACGAGGAACGCGGGAGCAATGTCACGAGCGCGTTCACACGGTTGCGCCGAGGGGCGCCACGGTCAGCTGTGGAATAAGACAACAACGCTCGAGCCATTGCTGATGATGATAGTTTCTGCGAACAGACGCGGACATTCAGGCTGGACATATACAAGCTTCAGTTGTAAAGTGGGCGAAGATATCATCTTCAGTGTGGGTTTATCCTGGATGCCCTCTGTTTTCTGGCGAGCTGCGAAACCGGAGGAGGAACAAATACTGCTGCCACTTGTGTTACACTGTGAAGTCAATAAGCGCTGTCAACTCGCGCCGTTTCTTCCTTTTGGCATGAGAGCTTCCAGGTGCGCGGTCCCCTTAACGTACACGAGATCACGCTATAGCCGTGCTTCACTCAACCACTCCAAGTGCAGGATCTTTGAGACCCTGTTGCCATGTCCTGCAGATGGACTAAGGCCGCTGAAAACCGCTCGAACTTCATTCGACTTGTTCTGACGGACTCTCTTTCCCTTGGACCAAAGTTCGCACTCAGCGTTTGTCTCCGTCGTGCCTTTTCGTCCTGTGTAAGCAGTCGCGCTGCGCACATCACGTCTTATATCACACAGGGGTTGGACAGAGAGCCGCATTTCCCGGCTCCGAGAGAGAGAGAGAGAGAGAGAGACGGAGTGGGAAAGACGGAAGGTTAACCCGAAAAGATTCTGGTTTGCTATGCTGCACTGCGGGAAGGAGAAATGAAAGGCGGAAAGAATAGGGAAGAGAAAAAGCAGTCACAAAAACAAAAATACAAGGAATGCGTGATCAAGTAAAGAGAACGAATAATTCGACGTCAATTGTTTTGGTCTACATGGTCATGTTGAATTAATGTGCGGTTACGCGATTAGAGTAACGTTTTGAGTTTTATTTATAATTTTCGAATTAATAAAGAAGGATGCACTTTCGTCCGAAAGGCGAAGCATTGATAACAGAGCAACGTATTAGACAACTACAGAAAATAAGTTTCGTAGTTTTCACGGCTGTAGTAACGATTCGCTCTAACTCTTCGCTTAATGATGAAATTACCAAGCGCAATGTCATCCGCGCTGAAGAAAGCACACACAACGAAGCGTTAAGGGCACCGCGTCGCAGAAACTCCAGCGTGGGCGCGCCGGCGTCGGTGGCTGAGAAAACCACCCCGACCGCGCAGGCCCTCAGCGTGGCGCAAGGCGTTAATGAACAAATTTGAAATTCTCAAAGTGAAATCCGCCAGAAAAATAGTAAAATACAACTTATCCACAACCTACAGACGTGATAGCGTCGGATTGTCATTTGAATGTAAGTGAAAACATAGTTCTGTCACGAAGAAACTCAAACACAAACCCATTTTCCAGCATTGCTACCATACCAACAGCGACGCGCAGTTGCCGGGAAGCTTGACCGGCATTCAGGGATTTTTCAATGCTATCGCGTTCCATTCCTAAAGGCGAAGCTTAAGCCTCCTCCAAATTTCTTCCCACGAATCTTTCCTTGCCTCTTTGATTTTGCCGCTGCTCCTGCACCTCTATTGCCGGACAGCTAGCACAAAGGAGAGTGTTTAAATACTTACTAACACTACAGGTATGCTGGTTGGGATGACCTTGCTTTCTACGGAAATCTTGAATGATACAACAAATGGTACCCCCCCCTAATTATTTCATTTTATTTCATTTATTTCTGAAAGTGCCCAAGAACAGCTCTAGGCCTTAGTATTGGTGCACTTGTGTCACTCAAAGAACAGAAAATATAAAACAACAAACAAAACAGAAAACCTGAAAGTATAGTGGTAAAATGTAACAAAAAAATTGAAGTACGATAATGACAGATTCAATTTTAGCCGCATTGGGGAAATTAATACAGTTCCATACAACGGAACTAAATTGTACCTTGGTGCGGTCAAAAGCAGAATACAAGAGAACAATGCAATTGACATTCGTAATTTTTTTTGTTATTCTTGATATCAGACCTAACATTCTGTAGGATGCCTTACCAATGCTTGCGACATGTTGTTCCAGAGTTAGTCGGGAATCAACCAATATTCCGAAGTCGCGCGTACAACTCGCTCTTTTCAAAGGAATGTTATCAAGTGAGTATTCGTATGATAAAGTGGTCAATTTACGACTAAAGGAAACAAGTGTCTTAGTTGGGTTAATACGCAAAAAGTTAGAAGCACACCACTCCGCGACAGAATTCACATCTTTCTGTAATAATCCACAACCATGCGCTGTTTCTATTTCACGGTAAAGCTTAATATCAGCGTACAAAAGGAGATGCGAATGACGCAAACATTCTTCAAGTATATTAACAAATATATTGAAAAATACCGGGCCTAAGATAGACCCTTGCGGAACACCGGAAGTTGATTCATAAGGCAAAAAGTATTTAGCACCAAAGGGAACATCATTTAACTGAGTGGACAGGCAGTCTTTAATCAGTGTGCACAGGCTGGCACTAACGCCGTAACTCGAAGTTTATGGATACGAAGGTTATGAGAAACAACATCAAATGCTTTTGACAGGTCGAAATATACTCTGTCTAACTGCCTCCGATTAGCAACAGCGGGTCCCGCCGCATCAAAAAAAGAAACAAGGTTTGTTTCCATAGACCTGCTTTGAACAAAGCCATGTTGTCATACACTAACCTTATGCTTAAAGAAAAACGACAGATGTGTAAACATCGATATTTGAAACACTGTTGCAAACGGAGACAAGAGAGACACGGGGCGATAGATTTTGATATCGCTCACGCTGCCACTTTTATGAATTGGCACAACTATTGCATTCTTTCCACAAGAAGGAAATGCACTCGTATGCTAAGCAAGATTAAAGATGTGCGTAAGTAAAGGAACAAAAATAAAAGAACAACCTTTGATAACAATACTCGGAATTCGGTCGTAAGCAAGAGAATGCTTTAGTTTTAACTTACTTACGGCCACCGCAATATCGTGTTCTGAAAACCATGAAATGTTGAAATGGTCGCTGAAGCTATACTGCCAGTCACCAATGCTAGGAGCATGCGCTGTATTCAAGAAAACCGACGAAAAATGTTCAGCGAATGCATTGGCGATATTGTCGCAGTTTCTAAGAAGGCCACGAGAAGGATGATTTATGACATTTCGGCCCGCTCAGAACTGTGATCTTTTATATAGGTCCATAAATATTTGGGATCAAATTTTACGCGCTTTTCGACAAACTTAATGTACGTCTGCATCACTGTCTCTACGCATCACCCGTTTCACCTCGCTTCGCAAGGCACTAAATTTTTCTACCACCCCGATGATTCTGTTTTCTTGAACTTCCTGTGGCACGTTAGCTATTTACGAAGTAAACTGCGCAATTCCTTAGCAAACCTCTTAGGATAGCGTGCAGGGTTTAACTCTTTGCAGGGAATGAAGGCTTCCAAAGCACATTCTACATTATCAGTAAGCATGCTAACTGCTTTGTTGACATCTGTGGCACGGTACGACCAGTCGGCATCATTCAAATAATAGTAACGACCTAGATAGTCACCGTTCGCAAAAACAAATGAGTGAACAGGCTCGCTCGAGACATGAATCGCCTCTAGAAAAATTGCGAATTCGAGGGGAACATGCCAATAATGAACAGGAACTAAACCGCTAACAGCAACAGCAAACTCAGCAACACATAAATTAGCTAGAATCAGATCTTACACATTTCCAGCGGCATTTGGGACCTTGCTAAACTGCGTTAATCCAAGAAATTCGAGAAAGAAGAACAGCGCATCACAGCGATGGGATGCTAAAGATACGGATGTCGCGCGTGAGAAATCCCAAACAATAGACGGAATATTGAAATCGCTAGCTACCAGGATATTATATTTCGCTAGATCAATAACTGCAACTAAGTCATTCATATGCTCAGAAAGATGCACATTACTTATGTTAGGAGGGAAGTAGGCTACGCAGAGCAACAAATTGTTGCCGCTATTAACAGGAATTTCAACCCACACAGTTTCTTGTATAATCTCATAGTCCGTACGCCTTAAAACGGTAAGATTGTTCCGGATGGCAATTTGCACACCCCCGCCGTATTTAACGCGTGCATCATACACGCGGTCACATCTATGAACTGTGTATTCCGGCGGAAAGTAATTCTTAGAAAGTAAGTCGTTGCAAAGCCAAGTTTCCGTTAACCATATAACATGGTATGAGCAGGCTAGCACGTTACCATAGAAACAGGAGGATTTCGTGTGTAGACCACGAACAGTTTGGTTAAAAACGGAGCGCTTCGTCAATGAGGTTAGAAAAGAACTTACGTTATTTTGTCGCTGGCATCCCTGTATGCATCATGCCTGCCGTGCAATGGCCTAAACAGGCACCTCTTCAACCAAATGTTTTCAGAGTTGATTTTTTGGAAGACGTTCCCGTTCACTGTGACCCGGAAGGAAGCGTAGCTCTCGTGCTTCGCTTTGAGCTTTTGGCAGCCGCAATCGCTGCTATCAAGAACTTTTTCCCGCGTAGCAGAGATATCCTTGCAAAATGTGGAAGGGGCCACGCGAGACACGAAAAGCGAACGCCTTCGCGGCTCAGAAGCCAGCGTGCTGGAAGTACTTGCCCCCAGCGACGGCTTCGCCCTCGTCCTGGGCCGAAAAGTAGGTGGTTGTAGACCTGAATGCGCATTTGCTTCCCGCGATGGGCCTTCCCCAGGAGCCAGTGCCGATTTGACGCTGACCTGTTGTTCACGTACAGACTCGAAGCCGGTGGAGAGGACCGGTTGACTTGCGACGTGTGACCAAAGGGACGTCGGTGAAGACGCCTAAGGAGGCCACTCGTTCTCGTCACCTTGCTGCTGCGTGCATTTGCGCAATAGCTGTTTTCCGGGCCAGGTGCAAGCGAAGGTTGTCATTGTCCTTCTTCAGATCAAGAACCACACTTGTAAGTGACGCGATTTTGTCGCACAGGGCCTGCTCGAATACACGAAGTTGGCCGCAGGCTCCATCACAGGCGGTGGCGTCCTGGTCCAGCGAGGCACTTACAGCCGGCTTTTCGAGCCCTGTGCAGTCGCACCCGTTGCGTCTTCCACACTGGGAGCATTTGTAAGTGCTCCATCCCATGCTCATGTATAGCTCGTACTCTTCGTCAACGATGTACAAACACTTGCAGTTCAACCGGTGGCCACAAGGCCCACAGCAACGGAGAAAATGTTGGCCACCGAAGAACGGCTGCGAGCACGAATCGCACTTGTCCTTTGAACGCGTCATGGCATGTCAGCAGAAGAAACGGCCGTACATGCGCTAAGTTGGCGGAATGAGGGAGCGCGGAAAGACTGTGTCCGCGCTTATTGAGTGCGTAGCATTGAATGTTCCCTGCAACATCTTCATTGCCTACAGTATCGAATAATGTTCCCTGCAACAAATACGTGCAATTAAGAGCACAGTTCCTGTATCAAAAATACCGTACTAAGCATATTTGGCGGACTATTGCACGCGTGCTTGGTCCGTCTAACACCGAGTAAACTGCAGTTTGCTTTTGCTAACTCGATTCTTCGACTTTCGGGAGAAACTTCGACGTTTTTCTACATCTGCAGGATCAGCCTACTCTAGTCTGCGCGCCGAACCTCGACATGGTGTCGTAGCGAAATGGACTAATACCGGAGACACTGTAAAGCGCTGGTCACGTGGGTACCTGGGTCATCTGATGGAAGCCTATGCGTCTTGTCCTCTTCTCTGGCAGGCAGGTAGCCGCTACAGTAAGAAACGTTGTGCAGTACATAATCAGTTGTACAATACTTAATTAGCTGCTTCTAGAAAGCTTCGCTTTTCATACATTATAACATTTGGGTCACATCTTCATACGTTTTTACAGTTTAGTTTCCAGCGCTATTTGATGTCTGTAGTCCGTGCAGGTCGAATGCTCCATTTATTACTCTCGCACTTGGCACACTCTAGGCAGGCGTACATGATATGGGGGAGGACTCAAAGGTATAGCTGAGCTAGTTCGACCATTCATAAGACGGTTTCAGATCACGAATTAAGGTTGAGTTGCTAGCAGCTAGGTTTTATAACCTGTAGGTTGAAATTTACTTGAAACTTATACTCCCTGGGAGCGAACAACATTTAACGTACCAAAATGGAAAAATTAATGTATATATTATACTTTATTATATAGAGCAACGAGATGTAGTGCGCTCTATGGTCTCATCACTAATGATTGCATTCAATATGTTCTTCATCGTGCTTTTATTTTACAAGGAACTGTGTTGCTCCTTCACGACTTCTTTCTATTTATGAAACTTAAGAAAGCGCCTAACGCCCTTTCAGGTCAGTTAAATTTTAGCAAACGATGATGCAAACTTCGCTGAGCTTAAGGCAAGACGCCATCAACGATTTTTCTACAGACTGGTCTTAACCCTTGTATCCTCGAATATCATGACCCTGGTAGGCAATGGTGTTATATATAACACTCTATCGAGGTTTCTAATGATGCTAACATAACTGAGTGCGACCTACGTTGCCCCTAAATTTGTTGCAGTACATTGCTCTGGCGTTAGAGTAAGGTTGCGGAAAAAGAGGAATAAACGTGTACAGGGCGGGCATTGCGAACGATGAATTTGTAACGATGAGTCTCTCTCTCTCTGATTTCTTGATAGATAAGATAGGCAACAACAACATCGCCGCGTTAGTTTTCAATATTTTGGTGCCGAAAACCTCCGTGCGAACTCGTTTCCTTTATCGCACGTCTCCAACGACACTTTACTACACCGCTTCGCGCGGGGGGTGGCGAGGACTGACTATAAAACGCATCGTTGATGATGGAGTAGAGACCAGACCACTATCTCAAGAGCTAATTAGATGGATCGCCTTAAGACCAAGTGGTCGGCTGGACGAGCACAGAGTACAAAGACTCTGCAGGAAACCTGGTGGATACTTGCGTATCCAACCGAGGACAAGCCCAAGCTTAACTGCGTGTCGGCCTAGTTGGAACATATTCATAAAAAAAACTTTTTGCACGCAAACAAACAAGATAAGAAAAGGAGCAACACGTGGACGAGTGCTTTCATTGTGTTGCTCCTTTTCTTTGTGCTTATTTGTTTGCGCGCAAAAAATGCTCGTCCCTTGTTGCTCCTTTTCTTCGTCCTTGTTTGTTAGCGCGCAAAAAGCGCTCGTCCTGGTGTTGCTCATTTTCTTTGTCCTTGTTTGTTTGCGCGCAAAGTTTTCTTTAGATAAGCCCTACCTTTCAGGTATTTTTAGCCGTCCACATTCTACCAACAACTGCTGCAATAACTGCTGCAGATAGATAGATAGATAAACTTTAATTCAAATATAGTTTTGTCTTGCCCCAATGGGGCATCGCTAATGGTCGGGGCCCCTAGTCCAGGGCTCCGCTGGCTCTTGCCATCTTCTCTGCTCTCTGGATCAGCTTGAGCTGGTCGTCGAGGGTCGAGCTGGACAGCAGTGCCTCCCATTGCTCCCTCGTGGTGTTCAGAGGATCACGATCAAGCTATCAGCATGCTTGCCGAGATTCGCTGCAAAGTGAACGCTTTGGCCCGCGTGGTCACTACAGCGGAGACTGCTCCTCAGAATCCAACGCCGACAGTTCTTGATGCTATGCCAAGAATTGGTCCAATGCTTCCGAATCTTGATATCCCAACATTGAAAGGCGACATTATAAAATTGGCAGCTTTCTGGGAGCAGCTCAAACAGACTGTTCATCTCAACAACGCCATGTCGACAACGGCGACGTTTTTTTTCTTTTTATGACATTATCTTGCAGGAGTAACCGAGTTACGAAGCTTGTTAAGCAGATGCCCTAGAACTTCTGAAAGCACGTTTCGGCGATCGTCAAAGGGTAGAGCAGCATCTTCTGTCGGCGCTTCGTAACCTACCTCATCTAAAGTTGGAAGCGATGTACGAGGCTTCAGGCAACCTTATGATGCCACGAACTAAATATCCGCTCTCTGACTGCACTTAACGTATCCACTCTCAGTTTTTCGCCAATGCTGATTGATATTCTGCCGAAGGCGTTGCCCTACGAGATCGTTCTAGCATATACGCAAGAAAGCGGAGTGAGACTTTAAGACAACATGGGTCTGATACGAACGTTTCGGAGCCAGCACTGGCAGCTGAAGCAGAGTTACAAGAGCTGCTCATATTCACAAGAATTGAGTTAGAAAGCCGAGAACAGTGCAACCTGCGACGCCATTCTCTCGCTTGTTCCCAAAAAAAGAGAAGCTAGCTAAGGATAACCGCTGGTATAGGTGTACATCACGAGTTCGCCAGGCATGGTCTTGCCACGTCAAACTCACGTGCTCAGCTTGTCACGGAATACACAACTGTATCAACTTCGTGTAATTGCATAAGGCAATTACACGAAGGAAGATTCTTGCCGTATAAATCCGCGCAAGAGCCGCATCCCCAACTTGAAAGCAGTCATTTTTTTTTAATCCAACCGAGAAGCAATCGCGTTCAGCGCTGATTCCGATTGCGCTCCACTGCGCATTTTCCCGCGCAGCGTGCTTTCGCGCGTCGCAACTATAAATAAAGTCGCTTGTAACTTAAGAAGACAGGAGAGGCGCCCTGCCCTGACCACTGAAGCGCCGCAGCCGATTTCCACCGCGACTAAAGAAATAGTCCCGCTGACGCGACTCGGCCCCGCGCGAAGCGCGGGCTGCCATGTCCTCCGTCGGCGGGGTCACCAGCCGTCCGGCTCATGACGTCAGTCTAGAGTGCACGCCAATTGGTGGATGCTCGTGTGCATCCACCGTTGAGGGGCTAATGCCGCTGCCTTTTAAAGTTGTACACGACTATAGATGGCGAGAGGAGGTGATCGCGGAGGTTTACAGCTAATTTCATACTCGTAGTTGGAGAAGGAATATCAAATTAGCCAGCATGGCGGTCTGGTTCCAGTGGTTGCTCGTGCTCACCCGCTCATAACGTTGAAGCCAATCTTCAACATCCGTGTTGTCAGTGCCGGAAAAGGTGCCGGGGTCGCGCGGTTGTGCCAGAATGACGGTTGGCGTGGGGGCCGACGAGCCCGAAGAATCCTCGCCTTGAGCTGGCATGGTATATGTTGCCAAGGAGCGCCCGCTGCGTAAATTTGTCTTGCACTTGAGCCCGCAAACTCTTCTACTGAGCGAGACATCATCCAACACGAAGTTGATAAGATGCTTTCTCGTAACATAATTGAACCTTCTTGCAGCCCATCGGCATCCCCTGTTGTACTAGTTAAGAAAAAGGACAACAGTTGGCGATATTGCGTAAATTATCGACACCTAAACAAGGTAACCAAGAAGGATTTCTATCCGCTACCACGCATTGACAACGCCCTGGATTGCCTCCATGAAGCACAATATTTTTCGTCCACAGACCTTCGCTCCGGGTACTGGCAAATTGCCGTCGATGACATGGACCGTGAGAAAACGGCTTTTATTACTCCCGACGTACTTTATGAGTTCAAAGTGATGGCTTTCGGGTTATGTAATGCCCCGGCCACATTTGAATGAATGATGGATGCCCTCCTACGCGGTTTCAATTGGTCCATCTGCCTCTGTTACTTGGACGATGTGATCGTTTTTTCTCCGACTTTGCAACGCACCTCGAACGCCTATTGACGGTCCTATCTGTTTTTCGTCGGGCGGGGCTACAACTATATTCCTCCAAATGCCACTACGGTCATCGTGAAATTTCTGTGCTCGGACATCTCGTAGATACTTCTGGTGTACGTTGTGATAAAGATAAATTCCGGGCAGTAGAAGACTTTCCCGTGCCAACGTGCGCCAAAGACGGTCGCAGCTTCTTGGGTTTCTGCTCCTACTTTCGTCGGTCTTTCCGCAATTTTGCGGGCGTTGCACGCCCTCTTAATCAGCTCCTCAAGAAAGACGCTGCCTTCATTTGGGGCCGTGAGCAAGCTGGTGCTTTCACTGAGCTGCTCCGGCTGCTTACTTCCCTTCCCATTCTCACTGACTTTGATTTATCAGCTCCATCAGAAGTCCGTACCGATGCCAGTGGCCACGGTATTGGAGCTATCCTGGCCGAGAAACAACAAGGGCAAGAACGTGTTATTGCTTACGCCAGGCGCCTTCTTTTCCCAGCTGAGCGTAAATATTCTATCGCTGAGCACGATTGTCTGGCTCTCATTTGGGCAGTGGGAAAATTCCGCCCCTATTTGAACGGCCGGCAATTCACAGTCATCACTGACCACCACGCTCTGAGTAGCTCTAATTTGGTCACCACGCACAACAGGGTCATCGCGGCAGTCTGTTTGCCTCGTTTTGACGAGAACGATCTGAATTGTCCGCCCGACGTCGAAGGCGAGCCTCGTCTGAATGGCATCTCATCGTCTGCGCCTGCGGACGATATGTTTGCAGGCGCCTTAATTAGATGGCGCCACCATACTGGCGGAGGCGCGGATCGTCTGCGCTTGCTTTAAAGGGCATTTTTCGGCGCTCAATAGCAAGCGCTTGCGCTCCTCAGTGGTAGAGTATCTGGCTCCCACCCAGCGGGCGCGGGTTCGATCCCGGCGGGAGCCGGGTACTTTGTTCGCATTTCCTGGCTACGTTCGCTGAACGCCGGTGGCGGCATCATCGCGAACCAAAAGGGCTGTTGGTATGAGCCCATAACAGCTTGCGCTGTAAAATGTTAGACGAATTGCCCAGAACCCCCGGCACCACCAACAAGAGAACCTCCAGTTAACACTCTCAAATTAACGGCATGATTGAGTGATTTTATCGCACGCTTTCCCACATGATATCCATGAAAATTCAACCAGACCACACAAACCGGGACGCAATTTTGCCATTCGCGACTTTGGCATAAAATACCGCGTTACAACGAACAACAGGTTACTCGCCCTCCTACCTTTTGTATGCCTGTTCATCCTCTCCTCTTCTTAACGTCTCTTTCTTGTCTGCCCCTGTCACTCCAGCTGCATCCTCTTGTGAACAATGTATGCCCCGCCCCCCTCCCCTACTATCGCCAGCTTGCCCGCGTCAAGGCAACAGGACCCCATGAACCTCTTTGGAGCATCTTATCGCGCAGTGCTCTTGCGCCCTGGCGATGAAGTGCTGCTCTGGACACCACTTCGCACTCCTGGCTTGTGGGACAACTTTTAGTTTCGCTTCATAGGTTCATACACAGTCTTGGAGCAGACGTCTGCCGTTAGTTATCGCGTTTTTCCGACTGACCGCCGTTGTCGCGCGGCCGAGATTGTCCACGTCTCTCGTATGAACATTTTAAGATGCGGCCGGGCTGGTGGTTCGCATGGGGGCGGGGGGATTAGTGTGTGGACTTCTTAGGCACTTCTTCATCGTCTGCCCGAGGTCTTCATCACATCGGGTTCTTCGTCTGCATCGCTCATGGGGGCTCATTTTCAGATTTATCTGCGTCTCGAGTGCAGTCGGTGCGGCACGTCACGGCGCATTAAAGATCTCGTTACTGCTCTGTCACAATGTATATGTAATGACTGTCGGATGGATGATGTTTAAAAGGACGGTGAAGAATAAGGGCAATGTTCGGGTAATCATGTTTGCTTACACCTGGAACCTCCTGCCCGAAACACCTGGCAGCCACCTCATAGGCTTCACATCATCACAAGAATCTTCAGCCCCACTCCGCAAAACCCTAACGGTGAGGGTACACCGCGTACACAGTCCAGCATCATGACCGCATCACGGGAAGCTTGGGACGTTCTCAAGTACAAGGATCAGCAAACGATGGACCCGTGGAGACTGGCTCCACCTTTACGAGCTGCCCCAAACAGCTGCATCCTCGTCGGAACGTGAGATGGTTGACAGCTTCAATGAATGCGTCACCAGTGAGGCATTTAGTTTCTTCCGCACGCAATTATTTGATAAGTATCAATCGTGGACGAAAATGAGAGCAGCAGTGACGAGTCGATTTAACTTATACCTTGCAGATAACTACATTATCCAACCGCTACAGACGTTTTAATTCTGTCGCCGCAGTGACACGCAGTCTCCACGTAAGTATTATCAGCAGCGCCAAACAACGCATCTAATGAGACCATCAATCTGTTCTCCGTATTGTTATCATCCTCGAAAGATGACGCATAATCGCACGCTTAGCATCATTTGGCCACAGGCACCCTTCAAAGCAAAGCCTCCGTCTAATGCGCAACATTCATGCCGTTTCCGTTAAGACTATTCCTTCCAACTGGTTTCTCTTCTGCGCAGCAATTGCTATTGTCCATTTCTTCACTGCCGTATAAGACTCACGTCATTGCTGAAATGTCCGATGCACTTAATCATTCGTCTTACATGCGCTTCCAAAAACCTGGTTTCATGGCACGCGATTCTTCTTTGAAGATCATCCCACAACCAGTGCGGAAACCTCGAAATCTCCACAAACAGATATATCACTGGAAACATGTGTTGAAGCCACATCGGCTGCGGCATTGTTCACTGATCAACCACGTGAACTTCATGGCTGCATAGAGTCAAATTTGCACATCAAACTGCTTCGCAACATCCCTGCTGCCTTCAGAGTGCTAGTCCTCAGCAAAAACCTGCCATTGAAGCGTCATCAGCAGTACGAAATATTCCACAGTGCCGTATGATGATATAGCCGTCCATCATGAACAGCATTACCCTGGCATCAGGAGGCTCTTCTAACAAGTGTGACACACTGACCTCATCATCACAGAAGCCATAGCAGAAAGGCGAGTACCAGCGACACCAATAACTTCTGCTACAACAAGGATGACTTGGTGCAGACAGTGACGGCGTCCTAACAGAGCGTCGTCGAAAGCGCAGACGCAGTGTAAAAAAGGACGTCATGCGAAAAGCGAGCCGTACAGAAGAAGAAATCCATTTTGGCGTTTTCCTTGAAATGAACATCGTCAAGGGCTTCTTCAACGCCACCTATCAAGACGCCGCCTACTACGATATATTTGACCCCATCGGAAAGAATGAGGAAAAGGACTGGTGCTATTTTCTGGCATACGAAAGCGACAAAAGCAATACCTCAAAAACCTCGTGCAATGAGCTGACAATGAAATTAAGCTTAAAAAAAGGGCGCACAAGTGTGCGAATGCACGTAATACTTACGCGCGACTGTCTGCTTGAGGCACTTTCCGTGTATTAGTGGGCATTTTCACGCTCGGAAAACGACTTTTGTGTAACACGTGTTGAGAAACCTAAGGCTGTGTCGGGAGTTTCTCATGTTCCTCTACAATTTTCTCATTCACAATTTTCATCTAGTTATAATAATTGAGAGGTTGATTGATGAATTAGGACCAATTATCTAATTAGGTGAAGTGCAGTAAAATAATCTGAGTCTCTCCAAGCATCGCAAACAACATTACTTTTGTTCATTCCAGCTAGATAGCCTTTCGAATTTTTAAATTTGGCCCAACTGAAGTGAAACATCCTCCATATTGACAAGAGAGTGAGGCTCGAAAAGCTCATCGGCTCTAGGCCCCCCATTTTACCAGGAAATGAAATCATCCGCCTATAACATGTAGGTAACCATACCTCATAGGATGCCTTTGTGGAATTCGGTATCAGTGGCGCAGTTGACAGCATACAAAACAAAAAGAGTTTCCCGAACAAAAAAATCAGTGCCATTCCACTATGTGAAGGTGGATGACCAGCGAAGCTGTGAATGTGGTGATTAACCGTTGCTCCGGTAAAAGGTTCCCAGATTGCAGGATCGGGGCCACATGGGCGGTTCGCATGCACGTGGCCGCCAAGGTAAGCTACGTCACGTAATGAAGAATGAAGCATAAGTTCCTGCGAAAAGCGCTGGTGTGGTGCACACGTTTTTTACGATCCCGAAGTTTTAAAACGCCGCCATCCTGACGTTTACATACGATGCCATTAGATGGCGTGAACGCCGCCATTCCTACGTTTTCATAGGACGCCACAGGGTGGCGTGACGCGTCTGAAATTGTTTTTACTCTTCTGAAGTTTAAAAACGCCGTCATACCGACGTTTTCATACGACGCCACATGTAAGGTGGCGCGAGCGCCTCCGTCTAGACGTTTTCATTCGACGCCACAAGATGCCGTGACGCGTCTGAAATTGTTTTACGATCCCGAAGTTTGAAACGCCGTCATCCCGACTTTGTATACGACGCTACGGCGCGAAGGCCGCCATCCCGATGTTTTCCTACGACTCCATAAGTTGGCGCAAACGCCGCCATGCCGACGTTTTCAAACGACGCCACAAGGTGGCGCGACGCGTCTGGAATTGTTTTACTACCCCGAAGTTTAAAAACGCCGCCGTTCCGACGTTTTCATGCTACGACACAAGGTGGCGCGAACACGTCCATCCCGACGTTTTCATTCGGCGTCACATAGTGCCGCGATACATCTGAAATTGTTTTACGATCCCGAAGTTTAAAAACGCCGCCATCCGGACGTTTTCGTACGACACCACAATGGTGGCACGACGCATCCACTTACGGTCCGTCGCCGGACGCGATCTCCTGGAACCTAGCTTATAAGTGCTTCGCTGTAAAAATAGTAGCGCCATCACAGACATTAGTGGAAACGACTTGGTAACAACAGACAT
This sequence comes from Dermacentor silvarum, assembly GCF_013339745.2. NCBI lineage: Eukaryota > Metazoa > Arthropoda > Arachnida > Ixodida > Ixodidae > Dermacentor > Dermacentor silvarum. The sequence continues at coordinate 50,289,564 of NC_051162.1, forward strand.
GTTCGTTTGACGTTCAACTAGTTCAACTAGTTCAGGAATAACTTGGAAATATGAGCATAAGCATCCGGATCCGTGAAACAGTTCCCCATATAGGGGCAAACAAACTGCAGTGGTGTGGTCACAACCGGACACTGTCTAGAAACCACAAAACAACCGTTAAAGAGTTTGAGTTGTGCCTTGTTGAAAGAAAAACTCGACTGCAACTCGGCTCACTTGTGCCATGTGCACAAAGCACCGTGTATTTTTCTTATGCCGTTGCACACGCTGAGGAAACGAAAACACATAGGCACAGCACGAACAACGTATTCACAAGAATAATATACCTACAGCACGCCACCACAGGGAAGACTTACACGATGTGTGCGGGAAATCTCTCTCATATACAGGCTACTATCGTAGGAGAATAAAAGACCTAAATCTGACCATGCGCCCACACCTTTATCCTAATATCTTTAACATTTGTACCATTTGTAACAAAGCTGACGATTGTTACCTCCAGTAACACAGATGCTTATAATCACTTATTTTCTTCGTTTCTCTGCAGAGTTCTCCTTATTACACTGACCTGAAGCTTTGTGAAAATTTTGCAGCTGCTGCTGAGAAAGCCTCGGTAAGCACTGCTTTACTCTAATTGTTCCGCCGGAATGTCATTCCGTGATTTTTACTACCATCAGAAATCTTTGTTCAAAAAAGCAGGCAAGTTTGCACTGGGTCGTGCAAAGCTTGGGCACAGCGAAAGTGGCAATTCTCAAGCCTTACTGGCTGCTACTGCTAGGTATTAACTTGGTTACTGCTTGGTCTTAACTTGGTTTAACTTAACTACGCATGTTGGGAAGGTATTCTCGAGCGATAATTTTTGGAGGTACCTTCCCTTTCGCGACATTTTGCGTGACAAGCGCTGGACGCGTCGGCGCCTACGAGCGACAGCGTTCCTGGCATGCCACAAACGCAGGTAGGCAGGAGCCGTTTCGGTGTTGTTCGAAGTGAGCGCGCACCTGCGCCGGCAGTTACTAGACAACGCGAGGTCACGTCATCGCTGTTGCTTCGGCGCATGCGCGGCTAGGTAACGCGGGCGGCGTCGGCAGCAGCTCTGCGCGTTGCCTCGTTGGTGCTGCTACAATTTCTTCCTCCCTCTATCTCGCTCTCATTTGCTCTTTCCCTCTTCCGAGCATTGCGCGCGCCGCGCGCATGCTCTCCTTCCCTGTCCTTAACGTCCCATGTGAAGTTAACATCTGCACGGCCCGGAGAAGAGGCGAGCCACACGCCGCTCCGCGACGTGGCTTCTAGGCAACGCAGCGACGTCATAGCTCGGCGAGGTTTTGCGACAGTAGGCGCCACTTTTATTGCGATAGCAATTATATGGACACTCAAAAGCAGATTTCTGCCGTCGGCGTCGCCGTCGCCGTCGCCGTGAGGTTCCGTATGACGTCTATGGAGATGAAATCGTGACCGCGCGGTAAGTGGTTCTTGAGGGAAAGGGAAAGGTTGGCGCTATCTTCTGCAGCCCTTGAGGGAGCACGGCTCAGCGCCAGAGACCGCGCGCCGCCGAACGCTGTTTGTGCGAGTGAAAGGGCGCGAGAGACGCGCTCTTTCACGGGGAGTGAACGCACGGCGGAGAACAAACGCGCGTTCTGTGCCGTAAGTGGTTCTTGAGGGAAAGGGAAAGGTTGGCGCTATCTTCTGCAGCCCTTGAGGGAGCACGGCTCAGCGCCAAGTGCTCCCTTAAGGGCTGCAGAAGTAGGCGTCTCTTTCCTCCTTTACCATCACCATATATGTAGAGCAAACGCGCGTTCTTCTGATGCACAAAAGGCCGTGGGGGTGAGGGGAAGGGAAGGGAGGCGGCGTTTAGCTGCGGCACCAAGTGCGTATTTATATCAGAGGCTCCGGCAACAGTCACCAACGCCGCACGCATTTTGAGCGAACGCGGGCAAAACGCCGACGGCGTCGACAACAGTTCTGCGCGTTGCCGGTGCTGCTGCATGTCCAAGTTTATACAGCTGATAAAGCTAACATCATTACTCTGTATAGCTCTCTACAAATTTGCTATCGCAATTGATGCTTCACCTTTCAGGTGAAACTGCGACAACTTTTTTACTGTTAGCTAAAACAGCATCGCTGTTAAAATGCATTGAAATAAATTGGAGCTTTTAGTCACCCCGGCACTGCACGTGAAGCTTTGAGGGACGCCGCTGTGGAGGAATTGAGATTAATGTTTGCACGCTTGTCGGAGTGGTACTCACACGGCCACATTAGAACGAACAACCTCGAGCTCATCAGCACAACGCCATAGCCACTAAACCACCGGGGTGGGTTTATTCAAATTGGCGATTGTTTTTGTCGACTAAGGTTATTGCTGCCTTTTACATGTATTTGAATGGGGAAATTCAAGTTGCCCTCGTGCGAAAATTTCCTGATAAAGGTCAAAACATTTTGTCAGTGTGGTAGGGTGCAGAAGATGGGAAACTCGTACGCAGGGGCAGAATAATTTGGAATCCCGTTATGTTGGTTAACTTGAAATCACAATAATGTGCCCAGCAATGAATTATTTTCCAGCACTTTGTCTTAAAAGAAGGAAATCATATTTATAGGCAGGTATAGGCTAATAAGACCGTGGAAACAGGTATATGTTAACCAGCGCGTGCAGTGTGGTCGCCATTGAAGTTTCTTGTGATTGCTCGTTTCTAGGAGTGCACCTGGGAATTCAGCCGCAAGTCACCCTATCATGATAAGCAAGCCATTGAAGATGTTATCGCCATTTCCAAGGCAATGATATTGAACTATGGATGGAACTGAACATTTTAAACGGCTTGTTAACTCTTCTCTGAGGAAGCTCAGCATAAAGACTTTTTTTTGTGCAGCATCTGTAGGATACATGTTGTTTCTCGCTGAACTGACGCAGTATTGATATGCTGTTAAAGTGTGCTCAATAAAGTATGACGAGAATGCCGTACATATGTGCCAGCTTTATTCGCTGAGCTGAATTACAGTTAACAGCAGTCTGCATGCAATTCGCCACAAACATGTACACTGTTGAAGAATTGTCGTGTTTGCTTGATGGGAAATGCCCGACCTTAACGAGCTCCATGGCAAGACTGCAATCTACACAAACGCATTCCGAATGGAAGCGTTCCGCCCACTTATAACGATACATTATCGCCGCCATTGTCACGTCGTTCGGCCGAAGCATTTGCCACATCACAGGTTCATCCGGTAAGGCACCACTTTGCCGCCTGCGCACCACATCAGCCTGGATGACTGCGACCCCTGAAGAAGTTTCTCAGAGCTTCTTCACCCAGTGCTCCCCATACGGGCCACTGGGTAAGCGAGGGACTTCGCCCGTTTTTAAATTCCATGGCTTTGCGCGCTAGAACCTGAATGAGATTTTGAGGCACGCCGCTGCGGATGGCTTCGGGGTAATAATGGCAATTGTGGCTCCGTACCATGGGCCCAATGCATGGCACGCGAGGGTTTTTTTCGATTCGCCCACATCAGAATGCGGTCGCAGGGGCTGGGTTTGAACTCGAGACCGCGGTGGGCAGCAGCCGTTTAGCTCATGTAATTTAAAGAGACGTACTTTTCATTTTATTATACTGTCAGCCTCATTTGGGCTATAACAGGGGTGAAAAAAACAAGAACATACATACTCAAAAAGAAGCACTCCTTATACAAACATCTATAAACTTATAACAATGATTGACAAAGGATAGCCAAAGCTCTTTACTCCGAAGCACAGAACACAAGCATAAAATAAACTATACATCCTTAAACATTAAGTCATTTAGTTTTTTCACAAAAGAAGGTACACATTCAGATGAAATAGTAGAAATCGTTGTGGTGTCACGGAGGAGGAATGTACATGTTATGCCGGTGCCTTGATATCCCCCAGTTTTTATTTCTATGTACTTTGATCTGTCAAATTTTACTTGGTCTTTAATTATTAGAAAGAGTAATTTAAGCCTTTCATACTCTGTCCTTTGTTGGAGTGGTTGAAGGTGGGCTAGTTCACAAAGCTGAGTTGGTGAGTGCAAACGCTGGTATCTGTTAAATATGAAACGTGAAGCCAGTTATTGTATTCTATCGAGCTTACTGCAATTACTTTTTCTATACGGATCCCACACCACCTTTGCGTACGCTATGATCGGCCGTACGAGTGCCCTCTAAGCCAAACATTTGATTTCTGGGCTGGCATTACGTAGATTTCTCCGAAGTCTCCACAGCGCTTTGTTGGCCTTAGCACAAACGGAGTCGATATGTAAATTTCATTAGAGATCTGAAGTTACACATAAACCCAAGTATTTGTGTTGTTCGACTCTGGCAAGCTCATGATCATTTATGGAGTACGTCCATTCTAGGATGTTTTATTTTCTGGAAACGCTCGTTGCAACGGATTTTGCGGCGTTTAGATCCATCTGGCCAAATAATGCACCAGTGATTTATTTTCTGGAGGTTTAGATTTCGTCCCGATTGTTCAGAAGGAAATTTAACTGGATTTAAATTACGCAATGATCTGCAAAAAACCGTATGGGGACCATAATATCTTTAGGTAAATCGTTGGTAGAAATCAAAAACAGCAGTGGGCCCAAGACTATCTTGGGGAACTGCAGAAATAACGTTAGCAAATGTAGCTTTTTTAGTGTTCACTTGAACGTACTGCATGAGATTGGAGAAATAGGGGGAAAACCATTGCGTTATATATGGGTTTTTAAAGACAGCGTTTATTTTAGACAACAGTTTTTAATGGGACACCTTATCGAACGATTTCGTGAAATCCGAAAATATTATATCAACCTGACCCCGGGAGTTTTTTTCAGAGGAAAGATCATGAACAAGCTCTACGAGCTGAGTAATCGTAGGTAGGCTATGTCGAAGTCCATGTTGCTGTGGGTATATTATGTTGGGAAAGTGTAAATATGCCAAAAGATGTTTCGAGACAATATGCTTGAGAAGTTTGGAACAAGTACTTGTAAGTGAAATGGGACGGAAATTTTTGCAATCTTTAGTACTACCACATTTGTGTATCGATATGATCTTAGCGTCGTTCCAAGCAATTGGAAAGCAACCACTGGTTATTGAGGACTGGAAAACAATTGTTAACTACTTCGAAGCACACACTGCGTGCCTATGCAGGGTGTTTTTTTAGCTGCACCAAATTTTTAAAATTAGAAAAATATAAATTTTGGTCACGTTATGTTTGCCATTCGAGTGTACGGATTGGCGGCCTCTAGATACAGAGCAATTTCCGCACTTACATGCGTAATTAGCGAAGTTACGGTCAATAACTTTCTAATTATCAACAATAGGCGGCTACAGCAAATGAGTGCTTTGGGACCCTTCCTCGACACTACCTATCCCAACGACCAAATTTTGAATAGCGGAGTTCATGTGGGAGCTACGCGAACAATTAGTTCTCCTTGGCAGGCTCCTTGAAACCGAAACTGGCTGCAAAAAGAGCGTCTGTGTCGTCGATGTCCCACAGAGCGCTGTCTCAACAGAGCGTCTGTGTCGTCGACAAGCGATGACCACAGAGACGTGACGAAAGGCGGGGGGGGGGGGGCGGCGACATCGACGACACAGACGCTCTTTTTGCAGCCAGTTTCGGTTTCAAGGAGCCTGCCACGGGGAACGAATTGTTCGCGTAGCTCCCACATGAACTCCGCTATTCAATATTTGATCGTTGGGATCGGTAGTGTCGAGGACGGGCCCCAAAGCACTCATTTGGTGTAGCCACCTATTGTTGATAATTAGAAAGTTATTTACCGTAACTTTGCTAATTACGCACGTAAGTGCGGAAATTTCTCTGCATCTAGAGGCCGTCAATCCGTACACTCGAATGGTAAACATAACGTGACCAAAATTTATATTTTTCTAATTTTAAAATTTTGCTGGAGCTAAAAAAACACCCTGTATAGAAATTGATTTGTTATTCCGTCAGGTCCTGCGCTTTTCTTTTTATCGATTTTAAGGAGCAGGTTCAATACCCCTTGTTCACGAATCGCTATTTCTTCTATGACAGGTGTGTCAGAAGCCTCATTAAAATTGTGTACTTGTCCATCATCGTGGGTGAACACTGACGAAAAAAAGGGATTAAAGCTTTCAGCACGTGCTTTTAAATTTTCCTTATCGCCATTAAAACGGGTTTGTGTATTTGGGTTCTGGTATCTCCAGAACTTTTCTGGCACTTCGTATAAGAATTTCTTTAACTTAATATTATAAAAATTATATTTGCCTTTTTTAAACAAGACGCCTCAATTTCATGCTTATAATGTGAATGGTTCTCTTCCCCTCAGGGCATGTTTTCTTTGGGAATGCTTTCAGTTTACGTTTCAGTTGCCTTTTGGCATCGATAACTTCACGTGTTACCCAAGGATTCTTTTTTGCGATTTTTTTGGCGTGTTGGAATAGACATTTGAATGCATTGACTTACCACCTGCGTGAAATAATCCCATAGTCTATCCGTACCTGCATTCGATTTTTGCAGGAGAACAAATGTATCGAAGGAGTTTTCAACTATTTCTAAAACAGAGAAATAATTAGTAGCCGCAAAATTCAAAACTTTATTTTTGTAACCACTATGCAACTTGGCAGGCGCCATATCTAAGGAAAAGATAGCCATCTTATGATCTGAGATACCCTCAATAACATCACAAGTTTTAACATTAGCTTCCAGGGGCGATGATACAAATACAATTAAGGTCGAGAATAGAGGACGCAGCCTTAGCACGTCTGTAGTCTGACACAATTTGGCATAAGAGAAAACAAAAGGCAAGGTTCAAAAGATGTTCACAATGTGCTACTTCGGTTGCTGATAAGTTGAAATACCTGATAAGTTGAATACCTGATAAATAGTTGAATACCCGATAAGTTGAAATCACCTAGCAAATTTATTTTGTCGTTTAGGCGCATATTGGAATCCATGAAACATCTTAAGTCAGTCAGATTCGTAACAGGAGAACAGGGGGGTCTGTACATAACTGCAATGTGCACAGTGAAAACATTTTATCGAATCTTGACCCATACGGCCTCAATAGCATCAGGACCTGGTAAAATTTGAAACCCTATAGCTCTTTTAAATCCTGAGTGCTACCCCGCCTCCTCTCCCGTCTCGATCTTTCCTTATTAACACGTAACCTGGCGGTGTAACTTCCACACCATGTACATCACTGTGTAACCATGTCTCGGTGATTGCCAATAAGTCAGGATTATGTTCAGGCTTAAACTTGCAATTAAATGGCTTTTATGCAGCAAGCTTTGGGCATTTAAGTTTATTATCTTAAAGTCAACTGGTTTCGGTCTTACAGGTCATTGGTGGTTGAGCTTAGGGGATGCTTTGCACCTGATATTTTCCTTGGAATTTTCATCCCAGGCGTACACAGCATTTTTCATCAGCACTTTCTCATAAACCATTCTTACTTTCAATCCTTTCTTTCTTTCTTCTTTCTTTCTTCTTTCTTTCTTCTAGAGTTGAGATCCACAAGTTTCTCCGTATCTGAGTAACTCGTTTAAAGCAGTCCCCACAAATCTTAATGTGAGTGTCATCGTCACGGTCGTCGTCACCTGGAGCAGATGATATTACTTACCATACCTTGTGCCACCTCGGTGAACTAGCACGAAGTGCCCTGCTGAACATCTTCAATGAGTCCTGGGAAAATGGAAACGTTCCAGCCGCCTGGTACCACTCCTCAAACCTGGCAAGTATCCTCTAGAGATTACTTCCTACCGCCCAATCGCGCTGGCTAGTTGCATTGGGAAGGTGATGGAACGAATGATCCTCGCCAGACTTTAATGGTACCTGGAACACCATGAAGTTTATCCAGACGCAATGGCTGGCTTTCGACGTCACCGATGTACCATTGACAACGTCATCGATTTGGTTGCTTACGTTCAACATCAAAAGACGTGTAAGCGATTATCGGTCGCCATGTTCCTCGACACCACAGGAGCATATGACAATGTTTTTCATGAGTCCATATTGCAGGCTCTGGAAATAGTTGGCCTCGGCGGTCGGCGTTATCGTTGGACACGCAGTTATTTACATATGTGGTCTCTATTTGTGAATACTGAAGACCTCCCAACTTCTCAACACCATACACACCATGGAGTTTGGCTTCCGTTGTCCCCTCCAAATGACGGCTTTATGGTGCGTGAAATGCAAGGAGAGCGGTTCGAGTATGGGTTGCAGTTGGACGTTCGTAAATGCAATGTCTATGCACGTCCCTCGGGTGGTGGTGGGTTTCAAGCAGTCAAAGGATGTGCACGTGAGAGCATATCTGCAAGCCATGTGTTGTATAAGCCAATTATTGAAACGCGCGTCTGCGCCTTCGGGCAGTGCTCGCTTGAGGCGCTTGGCAGCAGCTTCCCGCGCTCGCGCAGCCTCGGGATCCGCCCGCCTGTACGCGCGTTTCCTCGCCGCTTCTCGGGCTCTCACAGTTTCTGGATCCGCTTCTCGGCGTCACCGTGCACCTTCTGCTTCGCGGGCTCGAACGTCGGGATCCGTTTCTCGGCGCCTCCGTGCAGCTTCGGCTTCGCGGGCTCTCACCTCCGGGTTCTGTCTGCGAGCGCGCGCTGCAGCCGCTTTCCGTGCCCTCCGCTCTGCCGCCTTGTCTTCTATATGGCGCAGCGACTCCGAGCGAAAGAGGAAGCGCGCCAAGAGCGAGCGCATTTTATAGCTCTCATCCCTAGCGGTCTCCCATCGCACTGCATCGAAACATCTCGAACGATCGCCTCCATGCAATGATCTAGTGATCGCTCATCTCATTATGCGCTCCCATACATCAGAATGGAGCGAGCGCCGCACCGCCATCTCGTATTTTAATGCGTCAACTATGCCGCGCTAGTGCCATCTAGTGATATCCCGTCACACCAGCCTTTACCATGTATCTCTATGGAGCGTGCGCCACCAACGCCATCTAGTGATCACTTCACGAACTGGACGAGGTGGCTACGACGGAGGAGAGACTGACCCACGGCGTAAGGACTTCGCCCCTAAAAAGAAACGCTAGGGTCTCTCGGTACAATGGGTACTGCTGGTCTCTCTCATTGCTATAGCAACGGCACCTGCTTGCCTATCCGTTTTCTCGTCTGCTCCGCGCATGCCCTGACGACTTTTCGGTTGACGGAGTGACGTTAGCAGGAGAAACAGGTCATGTATAATTTTATATCATATATTTTGTATACGCCAAATGCAGGACATTTATGAGGTGGGCTACATAAACTATACAAGGCACAAAAGCAGAAAATAAAGTAATTATGGCAACTAAAACGGAAAGAAAAAATTAGGAAAAGGGGAAGGAGACATAACGGAAGGTCGTGCAGTCTGAAGCAATGACAGACGATAGCGAAAAGAAGCTTTTAATGCAAAGGTGATGTTTATCACTCTTTTTATCTGAGAATGCATCAAGCGCTAATATGCTTTGCTTTCGTCTTTTTTTCTCGCGACGCTTTTCGTGTCACCCGGTTCTCTTGCGAGCAAAATTGCCGCATTCTCATTAAAAATCAGATAATGCGGAAGTCCTGCTAGTGTTTGCTGCTTAAGAATTTCACAAGGGATGCTCAGATTATGTGTCTCCATAACTGGGGGAATATTCTCTAAGGCAAGGCTGAGAATTTACAATACATCACGTCTCGGGACAAAGAAAGGCGCCTGCACTGTGTATAGTTGTAGACAAATAAAGCTCCTCCCGGCCTTCCGCAATGGCGTCTTCTTGTTCGTCCTGGCATTCAGCATCATTGAACTGTGCCACGCTTCCCTGAACAACTGAAGGAACGGCTCCGCTTCGAAGTCGAGGCACTTTCTTTACATATAGTAGAACATCGCCTTTGTGCTAGCTGAAGTACCTATCAAAAATAATGGGTTTCTTGCAATAATGCGCCCATATTTTGTCCATCGCGCACATATTTTGTCTCGTGTCATTTGGCGTACCCAAATTTACAGCTGGGAACATTTCATCGTTTCCTGTCCTGTTGCTGTCTCTGTGCACGCACAAGTATCAAGATACCTTGTTCCGTCAGGCATGAATAAACACACTGCAGACATGGTAAACAAAGTGAGGAAGACGAAAATTTCGCACCTTCACTTCCGCGCAGATGTAGAGGAGTGAAAAACAAGTACTTCTGTTGTGTCTTTTTGTACAGCATTATTTATCAGTCTGTTTCCTCTAAAGACATGAAAAGATGTATCGCATACGTGCAGAAAAAGCGGTACCATATGTTTATTTTCGCTTTTATGATCTGTGTGAATAAATTTTTTGTGTCTGATTGCTGTAAAATATGACGGCGGAGGTACCCGCGTTTCTAGCTGACGACATGCTCTACGCGTGCCGCACTGACCGTTCCGCGCCGCCATCGCCGCCGGCCTCCGCCAATCAGCGCATGCGCACATGGAAGCAAGCTGTCAGGTGGTGTCCACGCGCTTTGACAGACGGCTCTACGTGATGAGAGTAGTCGGCTGGCAACACAAGGGAAGGAGAAAGCATGTGCGAAAGCGTAAAGAGGAGCAGAGAGCAAGGGAATGAGCTGGACCCCCGGCGTCCGCGTTGCACGGTTTGTCCCGAGCGAATGCGTTCCGCGGCGGCGGAGTCGGCGCTCCTGTTTATCTTAGTCGCGCTTACCAGGGAGGACGCTGACTTCGACACTCGCCGCATCAATGGGCGCCTAAGAGTTGCGCTCAAACATAGGAAAACAAGGAAAGAAAGCGTAGTGCAAAAGGGAGAAATAATAGAAATATACCCAGTTATGTGCTATCTTAAAAGCGCATTTTGAGCAATAATATATATATATATATATGTAACGGTGCACAGATGGTCCATGCATGGAAGCAGAGGAAGATGACGAATAAAGGCACTGTTCGGGCGACCATGTTTGTCTCCGTTCGCAACCTCCTGCTGGCGTCACACAAGTCGACAGGATGAAGACCTTGCAGCCACCTCATCAGCCACACATCAACATGCAAGTCTTCCATGCCACGCTGTGAATCCCGAGCGCACAGCTCCCCCACCGACACCGACCAGCATCATGACCACATCGCCGCAGCCCTTGGACATACCCAAGTACACCGGATCAGTGGACGATGGGCCCGTGGAAGATTGGTTCCACCTTTTCGAGCTCCATGCATCCGCTGCATCACGGTCGGAACGGGAGATGGTCGCCAGCTTCGATGAATACCTGACCGGTGAGGCATTTCGGTTCTACCTGACCCACGTATTTGAATATAACGAATCATGGAAAGAAATCAAAGATGAAATGATCAGTCGCTTCAAAGAATATGATGAAGAGCCCTGCATCATTCACCAGCAGCAGGAATTTGAATGCAGTTACGCACAGTCACAACCTTGCACTAATGAACCGGCTCATATGAGAAGATTGTCGGCGAGTTTTTCTTGTCGTGATTCTCCCGCGAAGAGGACATGCAATCGCACGCATAGCATCCACTTGACATTCCCAGTAAAAGAAAAGCCACTGCGCATTAAACGATATACACTCGAATTCGTTGCTTCGAAACCCAACTCTGAACCAGGTTTGACAACGGCACATCATTCAACCATACGTACGCCTTCAGCACGCTGCAGTGCTCATGTCGCCATTGAAGATTCTGACGCATCCCATCACTCATATCGAATGCGCTGGCCACTACGCACTGTCAAGTCACACGACTCTTCTATGAACATTAGGCCGCAGTGCATGCTCTACACAATTGAGCACGATGTCAGGACATTGCAGACAGACGACCTTTCTTCGGAAGAACATGGTCAAGCCACACCAGCTGTGACACCACCCAGCAATGAGCCACCAGAAATTCCAAACTGCACAGACACAAACTTCTGTATCAGCAACACGAATCGAGAAGATACAACAATCACTTCTTCTGGTGAAATGAAGCCAACTTGCTTACCGCCAACACGAAATCAGAATAAAAGCAACAGCACTAATGCACATACCTTTCAAGGCGAAGACAATTTGGAGCCATTTAAATCTAGCGATCAAGCTGCTTCGCGATTCTCAAGCTTTATTTTGCATACTACACCTAAACAAGCCGCTGCCACTTCAGAAGCTTCGCACGCGCCAAGCAATATCACGCACTGTCAAATTAAAGAAGCGTACATTCTGAATGAAATCCAAGCAAACTCAAAAGGGTCTTCTGAGAATCCTGGGAAACCGCCCTCGCCACCAGACAAGCCCCACAAAAAGGAGCAGTGTACCAGCTGCCAAGTGATCCCAACTTTGTTTTGCGAAAGAAATCGAAGGCATATTTCCATAGAAGCGCTACCTCAACAAATGTCGCAACAACATCATCGGCATCAACAACTCCAAAAACAACGGCAGCAACCACGATCGAAACAGAAGGCGACTGAAGACGGTCACCAAAATTTGCGCAGGTGCGACAAGAAAAACATCAACGCAAAATCCTACTCCATCCAAAGCGAACTCAAGGAATACGGTGTTTTGTAAGAAAGGAACGTCGCCAAACGCATGTTCAGCACCATCTATGAGTATTGCGCCCACTCCAAAGATTCCTGCGACAACGCTGTGCACGACGATGATAAAGAGACGGCACTTTCTTGGCAAACCAGACCAACAGAGACGTCGCCGCAACGACCCAGTCCACCGCACGTTCAAGCAGGATACACCGTGTGTCTGCAAGTCGCAACGACATCCGAGTTCCCACGGCTGCTGTGTGTCCAAAGGTTTCTTCATCGGAGCATGGATATGTCGTCCGGAGTGCAACAGCCAGCCTGGGCCACCTGAGCTCTTCTGGACGTCACCGGACTGCCACACTGAAATCGTTCATGTGAGGAGATTAAGAGGGTATCATCCGCCCCTGTACCTACGACTCTCTCGGGGGGAGCGGGCACGTGTAACGGTGCACAGATGGTCCGTGCATGGAAGCAGAGGAAGATGACGAATAAAGGCAGTGTTTGGGCGACCATGTTTGTCTCCGTCCGCAATGTCCTGCTCGCGTCACACACACACACACACACACACACACACACACACACACACGGAAAAGACACGGGCACTTTCTTGGCAAACCAGACCAACAGAGACGTCTCCGCAACGACCCAGTCCACCGCACGTTCAAGCAGGATACACCGTGTGTCTGCAAGTCGCAACGACATCCGAGTTCCCACGGCTGCTGTGTGTCCAAAGGTTTCTTCATCGGAGCATGGATATGTCGTCCGGAGTGCAACAGCCAGCCTGGGCCACCTGAGCTCTTCTGGACGTCACCGGACTGCCACACTGAAATCGTTCATGTGAGGAGATTAGGAGGGTATCATCCGCCCCTGTACCTACGACTCTCTCGGGGGGAGTGGGCACGTGTAACGGTGCACAGATGGTCCGTGCATGGAAGCAGAGGAAGATGACGAATAAAGGCAGTGTTTGGGCGACCATGTTTGTCTCCGTCCGCAATGTCCTGCTCGCGTCACACACACACACACACACACACACACACACACACACGGAAAAGACACGGGCACTTTCTTGGCAAACCAGACCAACAGAGACGTCGCCGCAACGACCCAGTCCACCGCACGTTCAAGCAGGATACACCGTGTGTCTGCAAGTCGCAACGACATCCGAGTTCCCACGGCTGCTGTGTGTCCAAAGGTTTCTTCATCGGAGCATGGATATGTCGTCCGGAGTGCAACAGCCAGCCTCGGCCACCTGAGCTCTTCTGGACGTCACCGGACTGCCACACTGAAATCGTTCATGTGAGGAGATTAAGAGGGTATCATCCGCCCCTGTACCTACGACTCTCTCGGGGGGAGCGGGCACGTGTAACGGTGCACAGATGGTCCGTGCATGGAAGCAGAGGAAGATGACGAATAAAGGCACTGTTTGGGCGACCATGTTTGTCTCCGTCCGCAATGTCCTGCTCGCGTCACACACACACACACACACACACGGAAAAGACACGGGCACTTTCTTGGCAAACCAGACCAACAGAGACGTCGCCGCAACGACCCAGTCCACCGCACGTTCAAGCAGGATACACCGTGTGTCTGCAAGTCGCAACGACATCCGAGTTCCCACGGCTGCTGTGTGTCCAAAGGTTTCTTCATCGGAGCATGGATATGTCGTCCGGAGTGCAACAGCCAGCCTGGGCCACCTGAGCTCTTCTGGACGTCACCGGACTGCCACACTGAAATCGTTCATGTGAGGAGATTAAGAGGGTATCATCCGCCCCTGTACCTACGACTCTCTCGGGGGGAGCGGGCACGTGTAACGGTGCACAGATGGTCCGTGCATGGAAGCAGAGGAAGATGACGAATAAAGGCAGTGTTTGGGCGACCATGTTTGTCTCCGTCCGCAATGTCCTGCTCGCGTCACACACACACACACACACACACACGGAAAAGACACGGGCACTTTCTTGGCAAACCAGACCAACAGAGACGTCGCCGCAACGACCCAGTCCACCGCACGTTCAAGCAGGATACACCGTGTGTCTGCAAGTCGCAACGACATCCGAGTTCCCACGGCTGCTGTGTGTCCAAAGGTTTCTTCATCGGAGCATGGATATGTCGTCCGGAGTGCAACAGCCAGCCTGGGCCACCTGAGCTCTTCTGGACGTCACCGGACTGCCACACTGAAATCGTTCATGTGAGGAGATTAAGAGGGTATCATCCGCCCCTGTACCTACGACTCTCTCGGGGGGAGCGGGCACGTGTAACGGTGCACAGATGGTCCGTGCATGGAAGCAGAGGAAGATGACGAATAAAGGCAGTGTTTGGGCGACCATGTTTGTCTCCGTCCGCAATGTTCTGCTCGCGTCACACACACACACACACACACACACACACACGGAAAAGACACGGGCACTTTCTTGGCAAACCAGACCAACAGAGACGTCGCCGCAACGACCCAGTCCACCGCACGTTCAAGCAGGATACACCGTGTGTCTGCAAGTCGCAACGACATCCGAGTTCCCACGGCTGCTGTGTGTCCAAAGGTTTCTTCATCGGAGCATGGATATGTCGTCCGGAGTGCAACAGCCAGCCTCGGCCACCTGAGCTCTTCTGGACGTCATCGGACTGCCACACTGAAATCGTTCATGTGAGGAGATTAAGAGGGTATCATCCGCCCCTGTACCTACGACTCTCTCGGGGGGAGTGGGCACGTGTAACGGTGCACAGATGGTCCGTGCATGGAAGCAGAGGAAGATGACGAATAAAGGCAGTGTTTGGGCGACCATGTTTGTCTCCGTCCGCAATGTCCTGCTCGCGTCACACACACACACACACACACACACACACGGAAAAGACACGGGCACTTTCTTGGCAAACCAGACCAACAGAGACGTCGCCGCAACGACCCAGTCCACCGCACGTTCAAGCAGGATACACCGTGTGTCTGCAAGTCGCAACGACATCCGAGTTCCCACGGCTGCTGTGTGTCCAAAGGTTTCTTCATCGGAGCATGGATATGTCGTCCGGAGTGCAACAGCCAGCCTCGGCCACCTGAGCTCTTCTGGACGTCACCGGACTGCCACACTGAAATCGTTCATGTGAGGAGATTAAGAGGGTATCATCCGCCCCTGTACCTACGACTCTCTCGGGGGGAGCGGGCACGTGTAACGGTGCACAGATGGTCCGTACATGGAAGCAGAGGAAGATGACGAATAAAGGCAGTGTTTGGGCGACCATGTTTATCTCCGTCCGCAATGTCCTGCTCGCGTCACACACACACACACACACACACACGGAAAAGACACGGGCACTTTCTTGGCAAACCAGACCAACAGAGACGTCGCCGCAACGACCCAGTCCACCGCACGTTCAAGCAGGATACACCGTGTGTCTGCAAGTCGCAACGACATCCGAGTTCCCACGGCTGCTGTGTGTCCAAAGGTTTCTTCATCGGAGCATGGATATGTCGTCCGGAGTGCAACAGCCAGCCTCGGCCACCTGAGCTCTTCTGGACGTCACCGGACTGCCACACTGAAATCGTTCATGTGAGGAGATTAAGAGGGTATCATCCGCCCCTGTACCTACGACTCTCTCGGGGGGAGCGGGCACGTGTAACGGTGCACAGATGGTCCGTGCATGGAAGCAGAGGAAGATGACGAATAAAGGCAGTGTTTGGGCGACCATGTTTGTCTCCGTCCGCAATGTCCTGCTCGCGTCACACACACACACACACACACACACACACGGAAAAGACACGGGCACTTTCTTGGCAAACCAGACCAACAGAGACGTCGCCGCAACGACCCAGTCCACCGCACGTTCAAGCAGGATACACCGTGTGTCTGCAAGTCGCAACGACATCCGAGTTCCCACGGCTGCTGTGTGTCCAAAGGTTTCTTCATCGGAGCATGGATATGTCGTCCGGAGTGCAACAGCCAGCCTGGGCCACCTGAGCTCTTCTGGACGTCACCGGACTGCCACACTGAAATCGTTCATGTGAGGAGATTAAGAGGGTATCATCCGCCCCTGTACCTACGACTCTCTCGGGGGGAGCGGGCACGTGTAACGGTGCACAGATGGTCCGTGCATGGAAGCAGAGGAAGATGACGAATAAAGGCAGTGTTTGGGCGACCATGTTTGTCTCCGTCCGCAATGTTCTGCTCGCGTCACACACACACACACACACACACACACACGGAAAAGACACGGGCACTTTCTTGGCAAACCAGACCAACAGAGACGTCGCCGCAACGACCCAGTCCACCGCACGTTCAAGCAGGATACACCGTGTGTCTGCAAGTCGCAACGACATCCGAGTTCCCACGGCTGCTGTGTGTCCAAAGGTTTCTTCATCGGAGCATGGATATGTCGTCCGGAGTGCAACAGCCAGCCTCGGCCACCTGAGCTCTTCTGGACGTCACCGGACTGCCACACTGAAATCGTTCATGTGAGGAGATTAAGAGGGTATCATCCGCCCCTGTACCTACGACTCTCTCGGGGGGAGCGGGCACGTGTAACGGTGCACAGATGGTCCGTGCATGGAAGCAGAGGAAGATGACGAATAAAGGCAGTGTTCGGGCGACCATGTTTGTCTCCGTCCGCAATGTCCTGCTCGCGTCACACACACACACACACACGGAAAAGACACGGGCACTTTCTTGGCAAACCAGACCAACAGAGACGTCGCCGCAACGACCCAGTCCACCGCACGTTCAAGCAGGATACACCGTGTGTCTGCAAGTCGCAACGACATCCGAGTTCCCACGGCTGCTGTGTGTCCAAAGGTTTCTTCATCGGAGGCACTAGGGGTGAAGACCAGGGCAAGGAGATAATAGAACAGCTGGCCCAGGAACGGGTGCTGTCTCTGTGTCTCTGTTCCTTTACAATGGCGCAGCCGACGAAAGCAATTTCTTAGGCGCTCCAGCCTTAAACTCCGTGCTGCGCAGGCCTTGCGTCCTCCAGCATCTCGCCGCCCTTGGTCTTTCCGGCCAGGGAACGCCGTCCACACTTCCCATGCCCTGGATCCCTGCCCCATGATATCATCGCCATCTCAGCGAGCTAGGGATGCTGTTCACGCTCCCCTGGCCATGCTTCCGGCTGCAATGAGTACCGCGGCCGCCACCAGTCCTGGCTCAACGGATGCCATTCACGCTCCCTTGGCCACTGAGCCGGCTGGCCCGAGTACTACGGCTGCTACTGACACCTCAGGGTGCGCGGATTTCACCCCTGGCTCAACGGGTGACTCGGCCGGCAGCTTGACGGACACCATGCGAGCCATCTCGTTGCTGACACAACAGCTCCAGGGTATGACGAGCGCCTTCACATCTGTCCGCGCTTGCGTCCTGCCTGGGGACGCCGTCCACGCTTCTCTGCAGCCGGCGTTCGTGGAAAAACCGACGTTTCGCCGCTTCCAAGACGATGTCATCCTTTGGCTTCGCAACATCAATGTCCTTGGGTGATCGTCATGCCTGGCCCGACCACAGCAGATGGCTGGTCGCAGCGAAATGACTCTGTGGTGCCACCAAGGCATGGGAAAACTACGAACGCATCAAGCCGCGGTCCTGGCACGAATGGAGTACAGCTCTGATCGCTGCTTTCGTCCCGCCCACGTATGCCTACGACGAGCCCGGCCAGCACTGGTCTGCGGTCGGAGCTCCTTAGGACTACCACTTTGACGCACCAGTCGTGCCTAGTAACCACGGTGCTCCTGAGAGATACAGCCTCGATGCTGCGACAGGTGTACCCTGCGTCGCTCCGGCAGAAATGTCCGCAGGCTGCCCCGACACAGCAGCCGGCTCACCAGGTGTTGCCGTCGGCTTCAACCCAGATGGCGGGGAGCGCGTGGCGACCGCCGCTACTGTGTCTACCCACCACCGGGCGGCGCATTACCAACTGACATCACCGGCTCCACCACAAGCTCTGACCACGCAGGGCAAGCCACCACTTCTGCTTCGACTTGGCAGTCTACGCCAGCCGAGTGCTGCGGCGGCAGCCCAGTGAAGCGCGGGAGTTTAGAGATGGGTCGCTCAGGAGCGAGCCGGATCTTGTGAGCGCTCTTTTTAAAGAGCGAATAAGCGGTCGTTCAGTAAAAATGAGCGGCGGTCCTTTTGGAGAAAGGGAGCCGGTTCTCGCGTTCAGGGAGCCGTGCCGATGCGTTCCGTCAGAGCCGGGTCTTCTGCTGGATGCGACTTCCGCGCCATCTATTAGCGGTACGAGAAAGCAACTGCCCTCCCGCCCTTCCTCGCAAAAGTCTCCTTCACCCCCTCGCCTTCGGCTGAAGAACGAAAGAACCGCCGCTCACTTACTGAACCACGGCTCCCTCGCTCTTAAAAAGAGCGGCTCAAAAGATCCGGCTCGCTCCTGAGCGCTCAGGAGCCAGCCGCTCTTTTCGCCTCAGCTCCCTCGCTCTTCAAAAGACCCGGCTCGCTCCTGAGCACTCAGGAGATGGGTCGCTCTTTTCGACTCGGCTCCCTCGCTCTTCAAAACATCCGGCTCGCTCCTGAGCGCTCAGGAGCGGGCCGCTCTTTTCGCCTCAGCTCCCTCGCTCTTCAAAAGACCCGGCTCGCTCCTGAGCGCTCAGGAGCGGGCCGCTCTATTGAAGACCGAGGGAGCCGTGGTTCAGTAAGTGAGCGGCGGTTCTTTCGGAGTGAGGAAGCCTGTTCTCTCTCCTTGAATGAGCAGTACCGAACCGTTCCGTCGGAGCTGGGTCTTCTGCTGGGTTTCGATGTTTTTCGATTTCTGACCGACGAATGGTGGCCGGTGTGGGCCGACTCGCGCTACTGCTACTCGATCACAGTGTGTGGTGTGCGCAGCAGTCCCCTTGGTTTTTTGTGCGTCTTATGGGTGTGGCACGGCACCCGATACCACCGAGGTGAGAAGTAAAGAAGTCTTAATTGGCAAAGGATTGTACCGTTCGTTGCCTGCTGCTGTTCGAACGATGTCGCACGACTCTCACTGATCACACATCGTGCGCTGGTCCAATTAAAACTTCGAAGATGGTCTTCCGTGTCTTTAAAGGGCCCCTAAACCACCTCAGATATTTTTGAATATTTCAAGTAAACGCGCATCGAGTTCAGAATGCCGTCACGATCAACGATACCAAACTCTGCAGCGCTACGGGCCGCGAGAGCGCCACAAAAAAACAAAAAAAAAACAATGCCGTTCTCCTCTCCTCGCCTTTCTGGTATCCCCAGCGGTCGTCACGATGTCAGCAGGGGGAATCTGGCGATGTCAACGGCGGAAACGATGTCCATTGGTTGAACAAGAGCCTACGACTTCCGCTTAGTCTGCTACCAGGTACGCGCGCTTTCTGCTCTTCCTCGTCGTGTTGCTCGTTTGTGCGCCCTTGCGAATCAGGTAATTAGAGCCCACAACGCAAGTGCCAAATCACTCGCGTTCCAACACAGTCGTGCTTAGCGGTCTGATTAGCTGCGCGAACAGAGTGCGACAGTGTTGGTCTTTCCAGACGTGCGCGCAACACAGGGTCTATAGCGGTACGCTTAGCATAACACGGGCTGGCACCGCAGCAACAGCGGGTAGCAGAGAAGCGGTTAGTCCACGTTACCAGCACGGTAACTGCTCGCACGCCGTTTGCCATTCGCGGGCCGCCGTTCGACAGCTTTTCTTGCTCGCGAACGGCGAGATTTCCTTGCCGTACGTAGAGAGGATGAGACCGGGACTCATTTGTGCGGCCGATTCACCACCGCTGATCGCTAGACGGCTCCGATATCGTCGCTAGGCCTTTTCTGGATCCCTTCAAAGCTAAAACGGACCGCGCTTTGAAATGAAATACCGACACTCACAAGCCGCAATATTTTCTTATCGTTCTTATCGCTCTTCGCAATACTTGTACACAAGGAAGAAAAAATACGCTGATATTAGCGGCGCCGTCGGCTGCGATGCGAGCACAGCCGAGCCCGTCGTCTCCCGGCTGCAGTTGATGTTTTCGCTGCCAGTGGCGGAGGCGCGCAGGTTCGCGGTCGTCGATTGGGCCATTGGTGGTGCAGCGGGCGGGGCGCGGGCCGAACTGCCGTCTACTTTGGACACCTCTCGCGCGGCAGACGTTCTACGGCACTGGCGGATGGTTCACCGTCGGTATATGTGCCGCTAGCGTGGACGTGACCGGACGTATGCAGTGTTTTGAGAAGCGCGTTGGCGATGAGGTTTGTCACGTGACCTTTCGAGAAGCACTCAGCGAGGAGGGGAGACCAGCCGATGAGGAGAGTAGCGAAGAGAGAATGGAGCGAGGGCTGTTTTTCGATCATCAAACGCGTGTAACTCCGCTATTACGGCATCATTTCGAAGAATTCTCGCGGCTACGTGTTCGTTGTAGACTCGTGCATAGCTGCAACACCACAAGTAAATTTCTATCTCTGGGTGGTTTAGGGGCCCTTTAACGACAAGAGGTGAACGTACAGTTTACGTCCTGGTCTTCATTTGTGCTAATTAGTGTAGTCATGAAAATGTCGCCCATGACATCCACTTCAATGCATTTTCTGAGCGTGTGTCATTAGCACGTCAATAAAACGAGGCCAATGATCTGTTTTGTTGTAATAGAACTTCATTTCTTTTTTTTCTTTTTTTTTCTTTTTGTCCTGGTGTATGATGGCACGATCGCCAGTATCGCGCGTGCACTCAAGAGAAAAAAAAAACGAAAGGTACGTGCGGCAGTTTTGTGGATCTTTCGTATGATTTTTGTATTGTACTTCAAGAAATGATTTCTACATTCATTTTGCATGGCGTTACAGCTTATTCATATTATAGTGAACATACGTATGTGAATAAATGAATGAAGTTGAAACATAATGTACAATCATTTTGTGTTCTTAGTTTGACAAAAGTTGATTTTAAAGTACAACAAAAAGGGACAAGCTTCTGTAATTACGATGAAATTACATACTTTTTCTGAAAAAAGTACGTCGCATTCTGCCTGTCATAGTATCATAAGCATTTTATCCCCAATATCAGAAAAGAAAGCTTCATTACAACTAAAATTCACGCTTTTAATATATGTAAAATATTGTCTAAACATAGCGAAAATACCAATAACACGGTTACTAAATTATGCACATATTGTTTTTTTTTCAAAGCCACATAACTATAGAATATGCATAACACAGGTTACATGTTTAAGTGAACCGGTGAGCCGTTCAAATGAACCGGTTCATTTCAGTGAGCTGAGCCGTTCCGAGCCGCTCACTGAAGTGAGCCGTTTTGCTCATCTCTACGGGAGTTGCGCCATCTCGGCGCAGCAGCTGCACCCGGCAAGGTTTTAGTAGATGGGCTAGCAGCCTGCTCCGTGGTAGACCGCGGATGCGAGCTATTTTTTCCACCACGAGTCTCCGACACTACACCATCACTGGTAGAAACCGTGACCACATTCCGTCCACAGTAGTCTGTGTAGCTGCTCCCGAATTAATCAATGCCGGAACACACGGAGGCACCGACTCCTTTAGTACTTGAGCAGCTAGCACTCCAGGAACCCGATATGTCCACGGATCGCAGCATGCAGAACCGTCCAGACCCGCTAGATGCTAGAATTTTAACGCAGTCATTGGCCGAATGCGTGGCTGTTCGCTCCGCGCTGAGTCAGACCTCGCTGATAGAAACGAAAGCGAGTAACACGCCTGAGGATATCATTATCGAAGACCTGCCCGTGCACTAAAGACGCGCGAGTCGTGCCCAGGGACCCCTTGACAGAGATACGCTCAAGACGCTCAAGAGACCATCGACAGTTACGATCACAAGAGACCGCAAGAGATGCGCAAGCTACCATCGATTTCAAAGCGGAAGACCCTCGTTCCACATTCGAGTAAGGACAAATCAGTAGCACCAGCAAGTATTTCAACCAGCTCAGCGTATTCTAGCACATCGGCGAAACTTGATCAGTCTGCGGTAGCTTGGAAAAGACGCACGCGACAGCTAAGCAGAGCAGCCGTTCATTCTCCAGATTCGTCTGCCGTACGTGCACATCTGCAACAGGATAATCGTCGGCTAGACATATGACCAGCGCGCTGCAGTCAGTGCCGCCCGCCAGAGAAGCTGGTTGCGCGCTGGACGGTTCACCAACGACGACCTGACGGCCTGGACAAGTTGCTTGGTTGTAAGCGTGCCGGAAACTTGCAGCGTGGCCGGGTGTAAAGACTAAGTGAACTAGGGCTCGCGCGCTCGGAAAGTGGGTGCTAGGGGAGAAGACGAGGACAAGGAGAGAATAAAACAGCTGGCGCAGGACCAGGTGCTGTCTCTGTGTCTCTGCTCCTTCACTACACACACATATATATATATTGCTACTAGGCGCTGCAGTAGTAAACGATGATGACAGGACTGACGAAGACGACGTTCGCCGATAGTCGTGTGCATGGGCTTCACCTTGTTGGCTTGTCTTCCGCCCATTTTATATATATTGTCCATATATTGTCACGCGTCTTTTCCGCCCGTAACATTTTGGTGGAGCGTGCGGGTTTTTGAAGAATCCAGACCGATCTACGCAGCGGACGCTCCTTGTCTGCATCTAAAAGCCACCCCAATGCAGGGACGAGAATGCTTCGGGCAGGTAACCAACCATGCCTAAACCGACCGCCGCCAACCGCCCCGTCGTCTTCACGCAACCGCGTGAGCCAGGTACCTTTTCCGGCTCTGACCACACCGACGTCGGAGATTGGCTTCAACTGTACGAACGGGTGAGCACTAGCAACAATTGGGACCCGACTCTGATGCTAGCGAACATATTTTACCTGGCGGGCACGGCACAAGTGTGGTTTCTGAACCACGAACAGGAAATGACTAGCTTGGAGGAATGTAAGAAAAAGCTCATCGATCTGTTCGGCCCGGCCATCGGCCGGCGTCGTGCTGCGCAGACAAAACCTGCATGCCGCGCCCAGACTTGCACCGAGTCCTATGTGACGTACACTCAGGACGTGCTCGCGCTTTGTCGCAAAGTCAAGGACAGGATGCCAGAAGCGGAAAAGGTTGCGCATATCATCAAAGGTACCGCGGATGACTCGTTTATATGCCTGGTTTCTAAGAACTTCTCCGCAGTGCAAGACGTCGTCAATGAATGCCGACGTTTTCAAGGAGCAAAAAGTCGCCGCATTACTCCGAACCTCACCCGTCTTCCGAACACGGTTGTGACGTCTACCTGCGGGCACCTTGTTCTTCCACATGTTCCACCCATTCCTGCTGCATCCGAAAATCTTGTACGCATCATTCGCCGCGAGATTGAAGCTGCCTCCCCAGTTCTCCTTCCGGTGCGTACCCCCGACGAGTCCATGCCACCATTTCCCTTATCCAGACCATTGTGCGTCAAGAACTAGCAAACGCACGATTACAAACGCTTTGCCCAGTCAATGAACCCGACTACCGCCCAGCTGCAGCACGTGAGCTATGCACAAGCCCATACGTTCGCCCTGGTTATCAGAATTACGCAGAATGGCGCATTTCCGATGACAGGCCCATCTCCTTGTGTTGTGGACGCGTTGGAAACATTTCCTGCAATTGTCGCAGTGCTTGGAGCTCGCAGCCTTGGCCGAGCCATCGAAACATCCGGCGTCCAGGTGGTAGTTCCCGAGTGCCGGTACACAATGAAGACGACAGTGCTCCGCCATCATGGCCAGTACGATCAAACTGCTCCCCTTCGCCATCCCGCCATCTGCCTCGCTCACCACTGCATCGTCACTCTCTTTCTGCCTCATTCTTCCACTGCTCATCGGAAAACTGACGGGCCCAGCTCCGAGAGGTGAGCCTGCCACGACGACCCGACCCGAAATTCCTCGGCTCACACTACCTGGACATCACAAGCTCATCAACGCAGACGTGGATAGTACAGCTGTCATCACACTCATTGTCACTGGCGCCCACATATCGGTCATGAACTCAAACCTCCGTACTCGTCTGAAGAAATTTCTAACCCCTGCTCCGATTGCTGTAGTCCGTGTAGCCGATATTGCGACTCCGGCTGTTTCTCGGTTGTGTACCGTCCGTGTCACTCTTGCCGGACGCCACACTTAAGCTTTGTTTTACATCTTGGATCAGTGCCCACATGCAATCATCTTAGGACTTGATTTTTTCTTTGCACATTCGGCTCTCGTCTGCTCTGCAGGTGTTGTTCAGCTTGCCTTACCTCATGCCGTTGATCCTTCTGATCCTGTGCCGCGTCGGCTGTGTTCGGCCGATTACATTCGCCTATCACAGATAGCCGTGACGTACATCAACGTCCCTCCTGATCCACTTTTTGATGACGGCGATTACATTGTGTCGCCCAACGTTTCCGTCCTCTGTTCGCAGAATGTCGTGTTCCCGCACTCAGTCATCAGTATAAAATGTCATGCCGCATGTATCCCTATTGTGAATTTTGGACGATGTCCTCACGTGATACCCCAGGGTATATCTTTTGCAACCCTAGCTCTAGCCTGCGACTATCATGTTTCCGTGTTAACTGATCCTGCACCGCCCCTTGCCGCTCTAAATCCGGACCCCACGACGTTAGATAACATAAAGAAGATGATCGCCACTGACCTTCCAGCCGAACACGTGGACATGCTCCGTTGCCTGCTCATGTACCAAAACACTTTTTATCTCAATGACCATCCACTGGGCCAAACAACGGTTGTCAAGAATCGGATTCACACCAGCGATGCCAAACCCATACATCCACGTCCCTATCATGTCTCCTCCGCAGAACGCCAAGATATACAGAAGGAAGTTGACAAAATGTTTACCTTCTTCGCGCCTATGGGCATCTCCTGTCATGCTCGTTAGAAAGAAGGACAACAGCTGGCGCTTCTGTATCGACTACCTGAATCTTAACTAAGCAAAAAAAGGAAGTGTCCCCCTTACCTCGGATAGATAACGCCCTTGACTGTCTCAGTGGTTCCCAGTATTTTTTTTTCAGTAGACCTTCGTTCCGGGTATTGGCAGATTGCAGTTAAAAACATGGATCGTGAAAAGACGGCATTTATTACACCTGATGGGCTCTATTCGTTTCAGGTGATGTCATTCAGGTTATGCAATGCTCCCGCTACATTCGACCGATTGATGGACGCCTTCCTTCACGGTTTAAAGTTGTCAATCTGCTAGTGCTACCTCGATGATGTCATTGTCTTTTCACCTACTTTTGACACACACCTCGAGCGTCTCTCGACAGTTCTTTCAGTATTCCGCAAAGCGAGACTTCAACTCAATGCGACGAAATTTCACTTCGGCCGCCGGAAACTTACAGTGCTCGGACACCTCGTCGACTCTTCCGGTGTTCGTCCCGATCCGGAGATAGTTCGCGCAGTCACGGATTTCCCTGTGCCGACCTGCGCAAACGACGTTTGAAGCTTCGTAGACCTCTGCTCCTACTTTCGCAGATTCGTGCGAAACTTTGCTGACAGCACACGCGCTCCAACAGAACTTCTTAAAAAGGACGTGACTTTTGTCTGGGGTCCCGAACAAGCTAGTGCATTCTCTGAGCTGACGATGCAACTCACGTCAACACGGATTCACTTTGACGTGTCCGCTCCAACAGAAGTTCGCACCGACGCCAGCGGCCACGTATCAGCGCTGTTTTTGCACAACGACAGCACGGTTGCGACCCTGTCATTGCGTACGCTAACCGTCGTCACCAGCCGAACGCAATTACTCAATTACCGAATGTGAATGCCTCACCCTCGTTTGGCAGTGGGTAAATGTCGCCCCTGCCTGTATGGACGGCCTTTCACGATTATCACCGATCACCACGCCCTATGCGGGCTTTCGTCCTTAAAAGATCCAGCTGGACGTCTTGGTCGGTGGGCTCTACGGCTCCAAAAGTACTCATACACAGTAGCGTATAAGATACGCCGACTCCCTGAGGACGCTGAGTACTTGTCCGGTCATCCAGTAGACCCACCAGACCTTCTTGAGACCGGCTAGTCAACTTCTGCCCTCGCGCTTACCACGTTTGGTGACATCGCCGATGAGCAAAGACGTGACCCTTACCTGAGAGACATCATTCTCAGCCTGACGGACCTGACAAGTTCCCCCTCTTTGCTTATGTTTGTGCTGCAAGGTGGCATATTGTACCGTTATAACATGCACCCTGATGGCCCCGAACTGCTGCTGATCATTCCCAAGAATATGCGTGAGGCTGCACTGTCACAATTGCATGATTTTCCTACCGCTGGTCATCTGGGAGTCTCAAAGACATATGACCATGTACGGCAGTCGCTTCTTCTGACCCGGTATTTATCGCTCCGTGTGCCGTTACGTCGCCTCCTGTAAATCTTGTCAGCACCGAAAAAAACCAGCAGCTCTACCAGCTGGCCGCCTTGCAGCCCATTGAAATATTATCTGAGTCTTCTTTCGGGTTGGTCTTGACCTCCTTAGCCATTTTATCCTATCGAATAGTGGGAACAAGTGGATAGCAGTTGCTACTGACTACACCACCCCGTACGCGATCACGCGGGCTCTCTCTGCCAGTTGTGCAACTGACATCGCTGACTTCCTTCTCAAAGCTGTGCTACTTCATCACGGCGCTCTCCGACAACTCCTTACACATCGGGGCCACCACTTTGTCTCACAGGTTGTCCAGGACATCTTGCACACCTGCGCTACAAAGCACAATTTTACAACGGCGTGTCGTCCACGGACCAACGGCCTCACAGAGCGCTCAATAGAACTAGCACAGAAATGCTCGCCATGTACGTCTCTACTGACCACCGTTACCGGGATGCCGCTCTGCCATTCGTCACTTTCACCTACAATACGTCCCGCCATGATTCTGCTTGTTTCACTCCATTTTTCTCTTATATGGACGA
This sequence comes from Dermacentor silvarum, assembly GCF_013339745.2. Taxonomy (NCBI): domain Eukaryota; kingdom Metazoa; phylum Arthropoda; class Arachnida; order Ixodida; family Ixodidae; genus Dermacentor; species Dermacentor silvarum. The sequence continues at coordinate 50,316,745 of NC_051162.1, forward strand.
GCATCACACGCTTAATGCGAAGGCGTAGGTTCGTCCCCCACCTGCGGAGAAATGTTTTTTCATCCGTTTTCCTTTCCATTGATTTATCATGTCTTTAATTCAATTAGTAAGTACAAGTAATTACCCCTCTGTTGTTCCTGGTGTCATTGTTTGTTGGCTTGTTATGATGTGATTATATATATATATATATATATATATATATATATATATATTTCAATGGGGATGTTTGCCCAGCAGCACTCGATCTAGAGTTTCAACGGTAGACCGAAACAAGTCAAAGGGAGCTATGGCGAAGCGGGCGAGCAAGCGTCGCTTGTCTTCTTCCTTAACCAGCAGCGTGGCCCACTGCCTTCAGTACAATCACTCCCCACCGAAAGAGGAGCCATTCTGGCGACCTAGCGGCAGGAGAAGACAAGGGGGGTCGTGGCACTGCTTGAGGCGGTAGGCGTGGACAATTTCGTGGCCGCGATGACGCTGGTCGGAAGACGCGTCTATCGGCTCGATGAGGTAGTTGACTGCGGATGTTTGTCGCAGTACCCGATAGGGATCGTGGTACTTGGAATGCAGTTGGAGGAAAGGCCCGGTGGAGTAGACGGCACCCACAACCAGACCAGCGAGCGAGGAGCAAAGGATGTAGCAGTAGTGGACGCATCGTGGCCATGCGTTTTGGCGCCACTGGTGCTGGGATGTAAGCGAGCGAGCGAGCTGGCGACATTCTTCGGCATATGCAGCCGCTCGGGAAACAGTCGTCGACTCCGAAGCATCCAGCCGGTAGTGGAGAATTGCGTCCATTGTGCATGAAGGTTCATGTCCGTAAAGAAGAAAGAAAGGTGAATATCCAGTAGCGCTTTGCGTTGCAGTATTGTATGCGTATGTTACGAAAGGCGGAATCCGATACCAATTCGAGTGGTCAGATGAAACATACATGGCCAACATGTCGTCAAGGGTGCAATTAAAACACTCTGTCATTAATTTGGGGATGGTATGCCGTGGCAGTGCGGTGAATGATGCGACACTCCTTTAGCAACGCTGTAATGACGTCAGAGAGGAAAACGCGACCGCGGGCGCTTAGTAATTCTCGAGGTGCTCCATGCCGTAATATCAGGTTGTGAAGGATAAAACTAGCAACGTCTTTTGCTGTGGCAGATGACAGGGCTGAAGTTTCTGCGTACCGCGTAAGGTGGTCGATAGCAACAATAACCCAGCGGTTGCCGCTGGAAGTGCTGGGAAGCGGACCGTATTGGTCAGAGCCGACGTGGTCGAACGCTCGAGCGGGGCATGGTAAAGCCTGCAAGGGGCCAGCAGCACGTTTAGGTGGCGTCTTGAGGCTTGGCACAGGGGGCATGACCGAACATACTGACGAACTAAACGGTACATACCGCGCTAGTAATACCGAACCTGGAGGCGAGAGTATGTCTTCAATACCCCAGCGTGGCCGCATTGGGGGTCATCGTGGCGAGTGGCGCACATGTCGGAGCGGAGGTCTCGGGGAATAACAAGCAACCACTTTGCGGCCGCTGGAGTTGTAGTTGCGGCGGTAAAGCAGGTTATCCTGAATAATAAAGTGCGTGGCTTGGCGACGGAGCGTCCGAGGGATCGGCGCTGGCGACCGGATAGACAGGAAATCTAGAAGCGAACAGATCGACGGGTCCTTGCGCTGCTCTGATGGCATGGCGGAAATGTTGAGGGCGAAGGCACCACAGGCGGAAACAGACGAGCAGACAGGATCAGGTGACAGGGGTGACCGGGAAAGAGCGTCTGCGTCGGAATGTTTTCGGCCTGAGCGATAAACAACACGGATGTCGTATTCTTGTAGCGTAATGCCCAACGAGTGAGCCAACCAGTTTTATCTTTGAGTGAAGACAACCAGCATAGGCGACCGATAGCAAACGGACGCAGAAGGTTCCGACGGCTCGCACAAGAGGCTGACAGTGTAAACAAAACAGATGAGTTTGCGACAGAGTCACACGACACAGGGACCATAGCGGCTGAAAAAGGTGCGATGTCGATGTCCCAGGAAGCAACAACTTTAGTAGAATTGTGGTCGTCAGGGTCAAAGCACGGCACTGACAACGTAAGTTCGGCACGAGCGCAGTCGACAGACAACAGCTTGATTTACAAATAGGAAATTCCATCCAAGAATGACGTCGTGCGAGGAACGGGATAGGACGACAAATTCGACAACATACAAAACGCCTTGAATGACGACTCGAGCTGTGCATGATGCTGAAGGCTGAATGCAATGCGAGGTTGCCGTACGCAGCGATAGATAGGTAAGTAGAGTGGTCACTTTGTTCAAATTGCGGCAAAACTTTTCACTAATAACAGAAACGGCGGCTCCGGTGTCAATAAGTGCGTGTACGGTGACGCCATCTACGGACAGTTCAATTTCGTTCGCAGGAGAAAAATGAGGCCTTGAAATGTACGACGTAAACGCATTTCTTGCCTCGGGAACTGCGACTGTTAGTTTTCGTCGCGGGCTGGACTGAGTCGACGAACCATGGGGAAAGGGATCAACGACGTGGGGAGGGCGACCGGCATGAATCGAAGAGGAGGCGACTAGAAGACGAGTCCGGAGGAACATTAGACACATCATGACGCGGAAGTCGAGCAGGCATGTAGCCGGAGGCACCCCCACGGTCAGGGAAACGGTAGTTGAGATGGCGGCGGAATCGTGCTACGTGGCCCGGGAAACCACAGGAATAGCATATTGGCCGGTTATCAGGTGTGCGCCACAGTTTGACGACAGGGGCTCCAGCGGTCGAGTAAGCAACCGGAACCGGACGTGAAGGTGGTGGCGCCACATGGAAAGTTCCGGTGTTCCGGTAGGCGTCAGGAGCCGGAGGAACATAAGGCCGGGCGACAACGTTGGCGTACGTCAGTGGTCCAACGACGGGCTGCGGATGAGGGGCAGGTGGTAGCGCCTCGGCAACTTGCGTTTGAAGCACCTGACGAAGCGAAGGAGCCAAGGATGTCACTGGCTCAGGAGGGTTAGTCGCCAGAGACAGTTGCCGCGCGACTTACTGGCGGATGAACTGCTTTATTTGCGGCATTAAAGCAGAAATGTCCGCAGCGTCGCGGCTGAAATCAAGGGAGCGAGATCCGCGGTATCCTGCTGAGCAGCACAACGTGTTGCGGCACGCTGCTTGCGCAGCTCGTCGTACTGCTGACAGAGCTGAATTACGTCGGCTACCGTCTGGGGACTTCTGGCGACGAGCATCTGGAAGGCGTGGTCATCGATGCCTTTCATGATGTGCTTGATCTTGTCAGCTTCGTCCATGGATGAGTGGACGCGCCGACAGAGCGAGAGCACGTCGTCAATGTAGCTGGTAAAGCTCTGGTCATTGCGCTGAGCCCGACTACGCAATCGCTGCTCAGCACGAAGGCGGCGAACGGCGGGACGGCCGAAGACCTCAGTCAAAGTGCTCGTGAAAGCGGACCAGGTGGTAAAACTTGATTCATGATTTCTGAACCATAGGTTCGCCACACCTGTCAAATAAAAGCCTACATTCGTGAGCTGATCGCGGTCAGCCCACTCATTATATGCGCTTACGCGGCCGTATTCGGTGAGCCAGTCCTCGATGTCGAGGTCGTCTTCTCCGCTAAATATAGCAGGATCGCGCTGCCGGATGACGCCAGGGCAGACAATGGTCGGGGGTACGGGAGCAGCAGCCTGGGACGGTCCGGGATCATTCATCGCAGGAGCTGGTGGTAGCGTCTGACTGCGGAGTTACAGGATGTGGAAGAGAAACCCAACACCTCCACCAGATGCAATGGGGATGTTTGCGTAGCAGCACTCGATCTAGACTTTCAACGGTAGACCGAAACAAGTCAAAGGGAGCTATGGCGAAGCGGGCGAGCAAGCGTCGCTTGTCTTCTTCTTCCTTCACCAGCACCGTGGCCCACTGCCTTCAGTACAAATATATATATATATATATATATATATATAGAGAGAGAGAGAGAGACAAAAATTGTGTGACTGGGAAGTATTTTAAAGAGGGATGGTCGGAGCCTCTTTTTCCAGGACCCCACTGGCCTCTGCCGCCTGCCTGACGTGGCTACTTAGCGACTTTTGTCTTGTCAGGTCGGAGCGGGCGAGCTCTGCCTCCCACTGCTATATTGTGGTACTGGTATTTGGCCTAGAAGCGTGCTTAGTGCACTCCGAGGTTATACGTAGTAGAAGACAAAAGTCCATAATTAGCCAGGTCAGGTAGGCGACAGACGCCAGCGGGGCCCTGGAGTGAGAGGCTCCGACCATCCCTCCTTAAAATATTTCCCAGTCCAATAAACTTTATCTCTCTTTCTCTCTCTCTCTCTCTCTCTCTATATATATATATATATATAGTTATATATTTTGTATTTCACATACTATAAATATATGAATATATATTTTAAGAAGGGATGGTCGGAGCCTCGCATTCCAGGGCCCCACTGGCTTCTGCCGCCTGCCTGACCTGGCTAATTAGGGACTTTTGTCAGGCCACGTCAGAGCGGGTGCGCTGTGCCTCCCACTGCTATATTTTGGTACTGGTATTTGGCCTATAAGGGTGCTTAGTGCACTGCCAGGTTAAATGCATTAGGGTAGGTATGCTACCACAGCAAGGGCAGCTCGCCCTATAACAAGTGGGATGCATGGCGTCTAGCAATTTTAGATGGAGGATTACCCACGTCTGTATTTTATGCCAATCGGCGGCCTCTTCCCCGCTAAGTTGTGGTCAAGGCGGCGGGTACGTGGTGCGGTCTCCGCGCTCATGAGCAAGGATGTCTTTGGCATTTAAATTTATGTGATATTGTGAGGGATAGTGCGAGTGATTGGCGTAAGAAGAGGACGCCGTCGCTCGGTTAGTAGACCCTCGAGCTAACGCGTTAGCCTTTTCGTTCCCCTGTACCCCCGCGTGGCCCGGGCACCAGAGTAGGCGTTGACGGTGGTTGAAGGATCTGGGAATTATCACGAGGCTAGCCGCAGTCACGTGCCCCTCGAGAAACATTGCACATGTCTCCTGGGAGTCCGTGACCTCGACCAAGTCCCTTTGCGAACGCTTCGCGTGAGCGAGTGCGATCGCCTCTGCTAACATTTCGGCGGGGGCGGGAGATCCCGCCGTGGCTGACGCGGTTATTTGCTGCTGGCACATCTCGTTCACGACTGCGAGTGCGCACCTCCTTCGGTAGCGCTGCCCGGCCGCCTCTGCATACGCCGCTGCGTCAGTGTAGCAAGTATTGTACCCGTGATTATTGGTGTACATCGATTGAATATGTTGTGCGTGTGCTTTGCGCCTTTCCTTGTACTCAGGATGCATATTCTTGGGAATTGGAGCTACTGTAATTTTGGATCTCAACGAAGGAGGTAGAGAAATATGGCCTATACGTAATATCCCAGCATACCCCATTTATTTTGAATAATAATGAAATCATGTGGGTAACTGTGTTAGTGTGTTAGACCGTGTGTGTTTTAGTTAACTTTTTTGTTAGAAGTGTTTTCCAAGCTAAGTTTTCCGGTTAGGTGCGTTGACTTGCCGTACGCGCACAATTTGCACTGAGAAACGTTGGTACGATTCCACAGGTGCGTGTCCTGTGCGGACAGAAGGAATCAGAATTTTAGGTGCACTCAGGTTGTCGGCGTCTCCTGTCGTCGTCGACGTCGTCATGGTACGCGAGCGGCTCATGCTCGCGCTCGGCACGCGCACCTTATGCGCTCGGGCTGTCGGCGTCTCCTGTCGTCGTCGACGTCGTCACGGTACGCGAGCGGCTCATGCTCGCGCTCGGCACGCGCACCTTATGCGCTCGGGCTGTCGGCGTCCCCTGTCGTCCTCGACGTCGTCACGGTACGCGAGCGGCTCATGCTCGCGCTCGGCACGCGCACCTTATGCGCTCGAGCTGTCGGCGTCTCCGAGCTGTCGGCGTCATCGTCGACGCCGTCACGGTAAGCAAGCGGCTCGTGCTCGCGCTCGGCACGCGCTCGTGCCACTGATCCCGCGTTCGTCGTCGTCGTAGTCTTCCACAGCTGGCTGCGTTGCTGCTAATCATTGCTGCGTAGAATTTCACTTCTCTTCTGTCGTCGTAATGGGGAGGCCGCGTTTACGGGGTTATGAGCCATTGCTTAAGGCAGTATGAGACCATTAGCGGTGCATCACTGCACGCTTCGCACCTCACCATGTTTTACGTTAGTGGAGCTGCATTCCGCTCAATGAGTGTTTTGACACGCATAAAATTTATTTCACCACTCAAACCGAGCCTATGACTTAACTCGTGCTAACTGTAATAACTAATAAAAGCAAAGAGTTAGACAGGCGTCCATAATGGCCACATTGCTGAGGAGGTTCAACAAAACACTGATGGTTTCGCTAACACTTCATGGTAAAATGCACAATCAAGCAGGAATAGAAATTTTTTATATGCTTGTTTGCAATTTTTCTGTTTTCTTTTTTCTTGTGTGACTGTGTCGCTCGTGTGTGTTGAGGGCGACAGTATTCTGTGTTTTCTAATAAGCATTCGTGGAATTATTTAATAGCAGACGCGTTTCCTTTAAGGTTCTAGTAAGTGCGTAAGTTACGGAAGTTCAATTTCGCTGTTTATTTAAGGCGTGTCCAGTATGGACAAAGGTTGTCCTGTATGGACAAATGGAAGAAACCTGAGTAAGCCTTAGAAAACGTCTACGTTAGACGCACGTAGGCGTTGTGAATAGTGCCCACGAAATTCGTGCGATTTTGATTATGCATTCGTAAGTTGACCGGGTTGTTCAGTGGCATCAGTACGTGCGCGAAGTCGCCCATTGCGATAGGTTATGAACAGGCTGTTCGTGAAGTGAGGCTTCATAAGGTATTTTGAAGCGCTGGTTATTTATGATCTGAAGTGAAGGCGCGAAAACGACGACGGACGAAGAGAGAGAGCACACACACACACACAGGGTGCTCTCTCTTCGTCCGTCGTCGTTTTCGCGCCTTCACTTGAGATCATGCTTAACCAACACGCCCAACTATCCATCCTAACATGGTTATTTATATCCTTTGGCTTAGTTCTACGTATTACCTTCCTTCTTTTGAATAATGAGGTATGTAATTGTATTTTGGGTCGGAAGCCATCCTCGTAGCTTCGAAACTCCGCTTGCGTATGGTTATAATGGCTGTTTTTCTTAATTGCATGTTTAGTGTTCTCACGATTGTTTTGCAACAGCTGTAACACTCTGGCCTTGTCGGCATTTGAGGAGATATGGAAAGCTGTTTGGAGCGATGGTTGGATCTATTTAATGAAAACTGAAAAAAAAGAACACCGGACGGTTGATTTTGATATAGTAATAGCCTGGCGAGTCAAGGGTCAAGAGCCAGCGCTTGCACGTGGGGCAGTTATCTGCCACCGTTGTATCGCTAACCTCTAAAGAAAAGACTTCAACCCCGGAACGCCGGCAAGAGTGACTACCGCTCGTTAAACAATTTCAAAGGGAGTAGCGCCGCTTCCTGACATGGTAAGTTTCGCGCATGTTATCTAAACACATCTACCTCAGCTCGCACGCAAACTTACGCCCATTCTATCGCCAACGTGTTAAGAGTATGAGAATGGACGCACGTTAGAATCAATGCGCCAAAGAATGGGTGGCAGCCACTACACAGACAGCACACAAATGGACGAAGCTGAATGTTTCGTGACGGTCCACAGGAGTAAGCGAGTTGCTAGCGGTAATACATATTTGCTACAAGCTCTTACAAAGTACAGAACAGCTACGTTCCAAGCCGTGTGTGCAGCAAGAACGAATCTGTTGCTACTGGGCTCTGAGCGATTAGTTAGGCAGAAAATAATCAAATAGTGACCGCACCGACGAATTTCATTGAGTCAGAAACGTGACAAGCCGTTGCTTCAAAGTATATGCCAAACAAAGAACGAAGAGCAAAACACACTGATCCTGATTCAATTCGTTAGCGGAAAGTTTTGGTAGCTTAGAATAAATTTTTATCCTCGCGTTTAGAACAAGCGCCATATACGCCGCTCGCGCTGTTTGGACAAAGCATAATGAGCTCCGAAAGCACTTTTACACGTCCTCTGAAGCTTCTGGCCAAAGCTTCGTGTCGTCCACCCAGTCAGCGTCTACGAAATCTCCAGACATAGAGGTTTCCTGAGCCGCGCCGGGTGTCGTGTACAGCTATTGTGAACACGGATGCAATGGAGGCACTTGAGGCAAGAAATGGACGCGTCACCACGTGATCAAACATGGCAGCGCCCACGGGATTGCCGCGACAAAGGTGAATACAGAATAGAAAGCACGCAGCACTGACACATGACCTCTGCACTAAAGCAAATGGTGCCTCTCTCTTTATCAACTCCTAGTTAGACAAAAACAGTGTTTAACTGAGCTCGTTGTTCACCCATAGCGAGAAATGTTTCCATCAGAAAGCGCTGACAAGGGCATAAGGAAGGACAGTATACCGCTGAACTAGCAACTGAATGTTCTCTAGTGAATTTTCTAGCGGTGGCGGCGTTACAGAGCGCATGCGTGGTGGGTTCGAAGTCTTTGCGCTTTTGCTTCCGCGCTGGTCCGCATACCTGGTCGCCGACGGCACCCCGCTTTCCTCTTTACCCTTTCGCCATACGTTCCTCCGCTTTTCGCCTGATGGTTCCGCTGCACCCTCCTCTCCGATTTCCTCCTCGCCCATCTTCGCTCTCGCCGCTTTTTAACACGAAAGTGTTTTATGCCGGGGTCCACCAAGACTTCACTGATGTATTTCCGTCACGGAAATACGTCATAGAACATAATACAAAGAAAGAAACCAGAAGAAAAAGTTCCACAAACATGCAAAATTTGGAAATCGAACCCACGACCTCTCGGTCCGCGACGATAGATCGCCGAGCGTTTAACCCATTGCGCCACAAACGCATTTGCAGAGAGCTACACAGACGCGCCTTATATATCTAACACTCCTCCGTGTACCCGCGCTCTTGCTCGGGGCGGTGCCGCCGCCTACGAGCAGAAAAGAGAAGTACTGCATTATGACACTAACGCGCACCGACAGTGAACGCTTCGGTGGTCTCAGCACTACGACGCCTCGATGCCAGCATTCGAAGGGACGCTGGCATCAAGAAGCACTACCAACGCCACCTAGGTGGCGTTGGTAGTGGCGTTCACCGTACTCAGCACAGCGGAGCGTGGCCTCCGCAATTAGCTCTGAAAATGTTTCTGAAGTTGATCGCGGAGGCTGCAATTACGACGCGCTGTACGAGCTGATTTGACTCGGTGACGATTCAGTTACGTGCTTTGTCTTGCGCGTTGTATTAGTGTGTCAGTTACGTGCTTCGTCTTTCGCGTTGTGCTAGCGTGTGCAGCGTAGTGCAGCTTCCATATGCACCGACGGTGTTTCTCCGCTGTCTACTGATACGAGTGTGATGGCACCGACTACGAAAACTGCGGCATTAAGCGCCGTCGAAAGACAACGACGTCGGCGAGCTAACGTCGCGCAAGTGAGTTTAGTGCAGCGATGGACACGCCAGGGGGGAGCGGGAGGCCTTCGCGCGTTCACGGCTCAAGCTGAGAACTCTGCCTCTCGCTTTCCAGAAGTTGACCGCATCGCGACCCAACTGGCTGCCATACACACAACCGAACCAAGACCGAAATGATCGTACCTTCGCCGAAGCGACCCGCCAGCGGGACGCCGCTCGACAATACGACGCAGGATGCCCAGCACACCCACAGGATGGTCCACGACCCGCAAATCATGCACCCTTCGCTGCAGCGGACCGCGAGTTCACCAAACGATTCAGTGACAACCCGTTTGGTTTCGCCTGCACAGTTTGCGAACGCCTGTGGTTCACGTGTGATTTGCGCGATGCTCCGCCGCGTGCAATGCAGTGTCTCCGGACAATGTATCCCGGTCGCGAGTCTTTCCAAGACTTCCGCTTATGTGCCAACTGTCGAGGATTCTTGTGCAATGGTAAGGTGCCCCTGATGTCGACTTGCAACGGCTTTAATTACCCGGAGTACCCAACCCATCTACCTCCCCTCAATTGCATCTCCGAGCGGCTCATATCGCCCAGATTGCCGTTTATGCAGATCAGACGTTTGCGAAACGCTTTCACTTTCGTGTTCTATACCGATTCCTATATAAGAGGGATCAACCACATTTTTTTCACCCCGCGATCGCTCCTATCTTTCGCTGTGCTCGTTGGCTTGGTGGATGCGCGGTAAAATGCCGCAGTTTTCCATGTGGGTGTCGTTTCCTATCACGGCGTTTGTGGGATGGGGTCGATTGCCTCCTGATCACTGGCACTGATCGAACGATTTTTAACCTACATACCCGTATCTTCCAAGATCGTAGCGCGCAACTCAGATTTACCAGCTGTAGTGACTTACCAGAACGTGGCACTGCGATGGCAAGCGCGAGGTCGACTACCGATCGCGGCAGTCGCATTTGTTAGGGGGTCGAAATACAAACATTCGTGTACCGTACACTGAGGGAACGGCATAAACCAGGTGGTCAAAATTATTCCAGAGATCGTCACTATGACGTGCCTCAAAATCAGTTTGCAGTTTTGGCACGTAAAACCGCAATGCTTTCGTGAATCGTGAGAAAGTTGTCTACCTTCGATCAAGCACCATATTCACGTTCGCAAAGCTACGGCCGCTATACGGCGGCCGTGAGACCATATCTGTTGAGTATGGGGATCGAAGCTGAAGAAGTTAAAACAGACGAAATGAAACGTGCGAGAAGAAAGCCTACTGTACAGCCACAGTTGAGCATTTACAGCCAAAAGCCTCATATTGAGCAAGAAGGGTGGCATACTGGTGCAATCGGCGTGCTCTTTGTTTTAACATGCCCCGCCCTCAGGAGTGTGCGTACTGAAACGTCGTTGCACCGAAAAATGCGCAAGCGGGGAAGCCAAGACGCATACACGTGTGAAAAAAAAAACAACGTGGCCATTATTACAGAGGGGCGGCGGTGCGCCTCTGACAATCGGGCGCGACTAGTAGGAAAAAAAAATGTGAGGGCAAGCCCGATTTTCCTAGCGCTCCTGGGAGGTCAAAGTTGTGCTAAGCAGTCCAGTTGAAGATATTTTCCGCAGGCCAAATATGATGGCCAGCGAAGAAGTAAAAAATAGGGGGTCAATGAGGGGAAAAGTGTTTATTTATAAGCAAACATGCGCTACATCGGGGCACACAATGAAGACATACATGAACACATGGCAGTAGCGTGAAAAACTTACTGACACGAGGATTGTTCGGCAAGGCGGAGTTAAAGCACGATGTACATGGAATGATCACTAAAATGCTAACATAGGATTGATGTACAAATCTGCTAAGGACATGATGGACCAATTTACAATTATGGAGAAGGATAATTATCTGATAAGCAAAATTACTCTCACTGGTGCGTGCGTGAGGGCGTCAAACATTCACAAATGGCTAAGCTATGGGTTCGCTGTTATACAGGATGCACTAAAAACGTAGTTACGGCTCACACTTCGCACTATGGCCCCAAGCTGCAGGTTGATGGCCTGAACAAACCGCAGGAGCTCTACTCCTTGGCTTCGTCTTCCGGTCGAGGCTCTTTATCGATCTCGTGTTCTACCTTGCCTTCGCTTGGCTGCATGTGCTTTCGTGGTGACGGCGGTACAGGCGACGGAAGTTGCCGCGACAGAGGTGGGGGCGCGTGTACTTCTGCTTGGAAGCAGGTCAATATAGTGTTTACCGACCTGTGGTACAGGTATTTGAGTGGTTGCGTGTGCTCCTGCTCCTCTTCCAAATACCGCTGCCGCATCGCCCGTCTGCGGGGGTTCAGGTATGGCTCAGTAGGCGAGCCGAGCAATGCCAGAGGCGTAGGAGTTGTGGCCCTTCGCGGAACGACAACGAGCTCCGCCTCGATGTCGTCGTCGTCGCCGCAAAGTCTGAAGAAGCAGCCGCACGTGTCGGGCGAGCAGATAGCCGTTCCCGGCGAGACAACGACTTCCCAGTCCGGCGCGTAGTTGCGGATGTCTAGCGCAATCGGAACCTCGACCGTCCGGCGCCCGCCAGACGAGCCACTAGCGGCTGCTGCAGAAGCACCAGGCTCGTCCTCTAGCGAGGTTGAATCTAGACACTCGGATACCTCGCGCGCACGGCGTGCGAGCATGGCTTGGGCATCTTGCGGTGTCGCCTGGCTTCCGCTGGACGCCTGACTCCAGTCCGCTCCGGTCGCCGCGCGTTTGAATTCGAGCGGCTTCTTCTGTGTTTCGACGGGCGGATGTCCGGGAGCCTGGCCTAGTTCAGGGTCAGAGCGACCAGCAGCTGCCGGCGTCGGTACCTCAGCCGGTTGGCCTCCAGTGGGCCCAGACGTGCCACTCGTGGCTTGCCCGTCCGCTGCACTCAGACCAGCCGGCACCGTCAGTTGCTCGGGCATCTCGCCAAGACAGAGGGTGCTCCCTGAAGCGGTGGCTTCTGGAGACTTGCATTGCTTGCGACATATCAGTGGCATAGTCTGCGATGCCTTGTCGCACAGGACCGGCGCTTTCGGTGGCGAAGGGGCTGGCGGCGGCAAAGGGCGTTGTCGTGATTTCGAAGTTCCAGCTTTGTCAACGGAATCTTTACGCTGCCGTGGTTTTTTCAGCCGAACGCCTCGGCTTCTCTGTGCAAGTTGTTCTTCGACCTCGTCGTCAGCCATGCTGATGCTTCTCGTAGTCGTGGAGCGGCAGAGCTAGCTGCTTGTACTTCAGACTTGACGCGCACTACCTTCACGCGCACAGAATGGCAGACTGGCCAAATGGTTTGCATATTTATACGCTCACCACGCACACAGGCTCTCGTATTTTGTCAACAAAATGCTATCAGCAGAATTATTTCGCGTCACGTGATTTTACTGTGCCAGTATCTTTCTCGAATCAGTGCACGTGGCCGTTTCCGTGGTGATATTGGCGCTTGTTCTGGTATCTATATGTTTGGAGTGACGAATTGCAAGTTACATTGAATGTTTGGTGAAAAGGTGGCTTCAAAGCAGGACAGTTTTGAAATGCCTTAACAGAGAACAGGCATCTTCTTTACGGCATCGTTGCGGTGGCTGCAGAAAGAACACGAATTACAACTAGTAAACACGGCTTGGAATAGCTATCAAGCGGGACTGTAGAAAGAAAAAACAATAGAAAAAATATTTGCTGCCATTTTGGAATTCAGAACCCTAATCGGGCCCCGCCTTGTACATATAAAGCTCGTTGTCTCTATATAGATTGACTAGCCAGGAAACGAGCGAAACCTTTGTTGAGCGTCCACAATTTAGGTTGAAGGAGTGTAACTGCTTTCACTTCATTTCATTTATTTACTGTGAAGACCCCACGAAAGGGTGTTACATAAGAACAGGGTATACACAAGGAAATAAGGAATCCCTTCATGGTTACGGCAGCATCGCGCTCAGTCACAATATAAGAAAAATATGAGTGGCAAGTGATGACGACGATATTGTGAGGAAGGCCGTTCCGGCCTTCTGCTCCACGGGAAAAGAACGCTGCTATTAAATTGACAGTTCGTATACGTGTACAAAAGCTGCAGTTGGTGACCAGCGTGGCTAGATATGTGTGTAGTTGGGATGACGTATTGAGTCAAGAATAGGAAAAGTTAGGTGCACGTTAAAGAACCCCAGGTGGTACAAAATTCCGGAGTCCCCCACTACGGCGTGCCTCATAATCACATCGTGGTTTCGGCACGTAAAACCCCATAATTTAAGTATAGGAAAAGTTCTGGAACATACAACGTATATCTATGGATCCGGCGGGAACATAACGCTCGTCATTTCGACTCTGGTTCAGGCGCGGTAATACTGGTATCACGAGCATAGCCAATGAAGGAATCTAGCCAATACTGGTATCACGAGCAGCCAATGAACGAATCTTGCGGCTCAATTTTGAGCCACTTCAACCTCCGACACAAAATATTCAAGTGACAAGGAGCATATGGCGGACGCATACTCTAGTTTTAAAGCGACAGTCGATTGGTAGGTTGTCAACTTAATAAAGCAATGCACCGGGCCAGTCCGTTGACGTTGATAATTGTATTGTGCTTAGTATTACACTGACAGAAGAACTAAAAAACGGTCATAAAGAACAAAACGGGGACGTACGTCGCGCAAACTACCAACCCGTTGAATGGCCAGTGACGACAGTGACACTAAAAAATGAAGAACTCTGTTTTCGGACAATTTTACATTTGTCCCATGCCATGAGATTTCATAAGCGATAATGACGCCTATGTATTTCAATGTTGATTCTGGATGTACAGGCTCAATACTAATGGCGTACCTAGTGGCGTAGTCTAGTGGCGTAACGGTATACCACCGGGGGCTAACGCACGGAAGTTTATATTTAGTCGGGCTAAGAGTGATTAGGCACCCGTCGCAGTACACCTGGAAACGATCGGGATCAGACTGATCTTTACCGCAAGTTATTTTGAGTGGCAGCTGCCGTCTTTAAACAGTACCGAAATGAAGTATTTGACTTTTTTACTTTTGCGGTAATAAAAGTACTAGGCCATGACACACGTGGTGATCATAAAGGCGTAGGATATTCAGACGCTCTGGGGTACTCGCCCTGTGGTCTGTTAAAGGGGCTGAGACATCATATCTGTGGCTTGCGCGTTCTTTGTTTCAAACGTTTCTTGTTGCTCCAGGAAGCATGATACACGCTCTAAGATTCCTATATTCTCGGTAAATGATATTACGTGAAATGTTTTCGGTTTCGGATTCTGGGCGCCGATCGGGAGGGGTCGTCGCTGTTTAGGAACCTTGGTCACGTGGGCCCACAAAGCTGTGACGCACGTACTGCTGCATCGTCTGCTCTCGCACATAAGTTCTGTACCAGCACTGTCAAACAAAACTACGCCGACAGTTGTCATGGCTAGCTGCGGCAGCTCCGATTCCGGCTCTATGTTTGCGTCCGATGCAGCTCACTGCACTCTAGACTCGAGGCTCTCTATAGCCTTGCCTGGTGCTGTGGGTCACCGCTCATTGTACGTCACTCTAATGGGGTATGACGTCACTAAGCTTTCGTTACGCTTCCAGCACAGTGAAGTCGGTGTCGATCGCGCTAGCGATGGGTCTCGATCGCGAGAACGAGCATATAGGCACTCTTTGGAAGCGAATTAAAACACATTTTGAACGTTTGCTGTGTCCAACACTTCATGTTGAGTGCCCTTGCATACAGAGGAAGCCTGCAGCAGGCTTTCTATAGCCTCAAGATTTGGTGTCTCTACCCTTTTAAGTGTGGGTAAGGCTGCGCAAATAACTAGCGCCCAAAGAACGAACTTTTTCCGGCTTCAAAAGCCGAACGCCTGGCGTCAAGTAATTTGACGCTTGCTGACGATCTAGCGTGGCAAAAAAAAAGTGAATTGCCCGACAAACGTCGTTGCCGGAAGCATCAAACGGATTGCGCAGTCAGTCACGAGACAATCAGCGCGTGGTGTTGTGGTGCATTTGCTCCGTCTGATTTCAACGATCGACTGCACACGGGCTGCTCCTTTATTTATGTATTTTATAAATTATTATTTATTTATTATTGCAATGGCATTTAAATGGACACTGCAAGCGGATTTCTGCCATCGCTGTCGCCGTCGCAACGAGGTTCCGTATAAAGTCCAAGGGCTATAAAATTGTCGCCGCGCGGTCTATGCTGTATGTGCGCGTGAAAGCACGCGAGGGACGCGCACTTTCACAAGGAGTCAACGCACGGCGGAGAGCAAATGCGACGTCTTCCGTTGCACGAAAGGTCGCGGGGGGATGGGAGGGAGAGAGGGGGGCGACGTTGTGCTGTGGTACCAAATGCGTATCTTGAGACCGGGCGCGCTGGTCACTGGAATCTCGCAGGCGAAAGGAGGAAAGCGGGAAAGCTGCGCGGGAACGGATGGGGCGCCCTTTCTGCTCTGCGAGCAACTGCGTACTTCTACTTTGCGCGGCGGCGGGCGGTCGCGCGCACCGTATATTTAACCCGACCTGCAACACGCTCCTACCTTTGTATGCGCTGTGTTTTCGCCGTTCAGTTTCCGTTGAAGAGATAGACCGCACAAACCTTCGCTCGGTGCTTCTGGCGCGCTTGCTGACGCCAGCGATAAGACAGCTGTTGTGTGCGGTCGTCGGGTGTGATCAATTTATGTTTGTTTGTGCGCGCTGACACCATGCTTGTTAATTCAGTTAGTAAGCCAATGTGTCCAAGTTTATATAGCCGGTAAAACTACTATTCCTACTCCGTGTGGTTCTCCAATAGTTTGCTATCGCAATTGATACTTCGCCTTTCGGGCGAAACTGCGGCTTTTTTATAAGAACACTGTAGGCCTGAAAAGGGCCCTCGGAAGGTGCATCCAGTACGAGAAACATCAGTCAATGACAATACCAACATACAATCAAAATGGAATAGTAATACTAGAAAACCAAACATGCAAACAGAGACACAGTCAATGCCGGAAACAGATTGACTTTTCAATAAAGCTCTGTAGATTAAGAAGTTAACGTTCTTTATAAATACAAAAACATTTCAACACTGACAAGCTAAGCTTTAATTTGCGCTCAAAAGTCAGTGGTACGCAGTGTTGCCAAAGGCTAACTGTTCCATTCAGATAGACCGCAACAGGCAATAATTCGTGATTACCGCCTATATACACAGTTCGCAAGGCGCTGAGTGTTCCGCTTTTTAGAGTATGGCAACTAATCCTATATCGGTGGAACTACAGACGCTCTCATAAGTTTCGAGACCATGCGAGCCCTTGGCCGTGTGCATGCGCTCGCCGTCTGGCGGCTCGGTGCCTGCTGTCAAGAGTTTCGCAGTGCGCATGCGCGTCCATCCTATCTCACTGTCATGCTCGCTCGTTCGCTGCGCGCACCCGCGAGAGAGCCTTTCACCGGAATTTGCAACCGCCACCGCCAATAGAGTAGTTGGCGAAGCAGCGGCGCGGCAACTTCGATCCCCTTGGTCCGATTTCGGCGCTGTTTTACAGCGTAAGCTGTTACGGGCTCATTCCAATAGCCGTTTCGGGTCACGATGATGCCACCGCCGGAGGCGTCCGCCGCGTAACCGCTATCACCGGAAACGCGAAAAAAAGTTGTCGCAGTTTCACCTGAAAAGCGAAGCATCAATTGCGATAGCAAATTTGTAGAGAGCTATACGGAGTAATGATAGTAGCTTTATCAGCTGTATAAACTTGGACATGCAGCAGCACCGGCAACACGCAGAACTGATGTCGACGCCGTCGGCGTTTTGCCCGCATTCGCACAAAATGCGTGCGGCGTTGGTGACTGTTGCCTCTGATGTAAAAAGGCAGTTGGTGCCGCAGCTAAACGTCGCCTCCCTTGTCTCAGACGACGATATGCGATTCAGACGAGGCGCGCTATCAACGCGCTCCCGAGCTGCCGAGCCTCCACCAGTATGGTGGCGCCATCTAGTTAAGGTGCCTGCAAACGCGGCACGCCCGACATGTAGGTTGCAGTTGTAAGGCTTCATCGGGCTCAGCAGAGTGCTGTGCAGAGAGCATTACAAGCCGCAGCTCGCCGTCGATGCCGGGCGGACCGTTCAGATCGTTCTTGTTAAAACGAGGCGAACAGACTGCCGCGAAGACCTTGTTGTGCGTGGTGCCCAATTGGAGCTACTCTTGAGCCACTGCACCAGCTTACGCTATGACTGTGCTGCGTGTGCCACGCAGGCCTGCGACTTTTATTGCGATAGCAATTATATGGACACTCAAAAGCAGATTTCTGCTGTCGGCGTCACCGTCGCCGTCGCCGTGAGGTTCCGCATGACGTCAATGAAGATGAAATCGTCGCCGCGCGCCGAACGCTGTATGTGCGAGTGAAAGGCCACGAGGGACGCGCGCTTTCACGGGGAGTGAACGCACGGCGGCGAACAAACGCGCGTTCTGCGCCGTGCTCGCTTAAGGGCTGCAGAAGTAGGCGTCTCTTTCCTCCTTTACAATCACCATATATGTAGAGCAAACGCGCCTACTTCCGACACGCGAGAGGCCGTGGGGGAGGGGGAGGGAAGGGAGGCGACGTTTAGCTGCGGCACCAAGTGCCCATTTATATCAGAGGCTCCGGCAACAGTCACCAACACCGCACGAATTTTGAGCGAACGCGGGCAAAACGCCGACGGCGTCAACAACAGTTCTGCGTGTTGCCGGTGCTGCTGCATGTCCAAGTTTATACAGCTGATAAAGCTAATATCATTACTCCGTATAGCTCTCTACAAATTTGCTATCGCAATTGATGCTTCGCCTTTCAGGTGAAACTGCGAGAACTTTTTTCAACTACAAAAGCGCCCGCTTTCCCCTCTTCTGCCACGGCTGTCTGGCCGTCACCACGGTGTAAGATATTGCCAGCGCCTTCAAAGGGTGCTGACGACGTTTATTGAGACCAGCTGGACTCTGGAGAAAACGGCGGTGAGAGCTAACAATCGAGCGGGGCGGTTGGTATGGTATGGTATGCCTTATCTGATGGCGGTTAGCACGCGCACTTCTTTCTTCTTGCGCCTCTGCACTTGCCCTGTTCCCACTACTGCAGGTGACATTTCCCCCCTTCCTCGGAAAGCGCATCGGCTCTATGCTTAAAAAGTGGTGTGGGAATGAAAAAAAAAACAACAAAGCAACAACAAAAACAATAAAGAAAACACACTCAAAGAAGATGCTCGTCCACAGAACACAGTGAGAGCTACAGCAGCATAGCTAGAAACAATTCTCTACCTCTCTAGAAACAGAGAGGTAAGCGCATTAGTTGCTAATGGGAGCGTAAAAATCACGAACGCGCAACGTAGGGCTTCATGCGTGCGACGTGAACTATGTCAGGGCTAGGTGGTTGTCTACGCCGTGTTTGTGCCGCAATGTCTGGAACGACTTCATAGTTCACGTCAATAATGCGGCGCAGCACTTTGCATGGGCCAAAATACCGGCTGAGCAACTTTTCACAAAGGCCATGGCGGTGAACAGGGGTCCACACCAACACTTAGTCTCCGGGACCGTAGCGCACTTGCCGGTGACGGATGTTACAGCACCGTGCATCTGCGTGTTGCTGCCCACCGATGTGCAGCCGCACAAGCTGGCGAGCCTCCTCGGCGCGCTGACCAAATTCTTCACCGTCAGTAGTTAGGTGCTCGGCGTCGTGGCACGAAAGCATAGCGTCCAGCATCGTCTGTACTTCGCGGCCGTAGACGAGGCGAAATGGTGTGAAGCGCGTTGTTTCTTGTACGGCGGTATTATACGCGAAGGTCACATAAGGCAGGATACGATCCCATGTTTTGTGTTGGATGTCGATGTACTTAGAGATCATGTCTCTGATGGTCTTGTTTAATCTCTGCAGAAGGCCGTTGGACTACGGATGGTAAGCGGTCGTCTTTTGATGCCTGGTGTTGCTTAGCTGAAAAATTTCGTCCGTGAGCTGTGCCGTGAACGCCGGTCCTCTGTCTGTGATTACATTGGATGGGGCACCGTGACGCAATACAATGTGACACATGAAGAACTGCGCTACCTCAGAAGCCGTGGCTCGTGGGAGCGCCTCTGTCTCACCATAGCGGGTTAAATAGTCAGTGGCGACAATCACCCACTTGTTGCCGTCGGTTGATAGAGGAAAAGGCCAAAGAATGTCCAATCCGACTTGGTCGAATGGCTTATGGGGTGGTTCGATGGGTTACAATAACCCGGCGGGCTTCAGGGGTGGTGACTTTCGTCGCTGAGATTCACGGCAGCCTTTAACATACTGTTTGACGCTTCCCGAAAGCCCGGGTCAGTAATACATCTCGCGCACTCTAGCAAGCGTTCGTGAGGAGCCGAGGTGGCCAGATGGGGGTTCGTCGTGGCAAGCGAAAAGAATATCGACCCGCAAGTCTTTGGGAACTACTAGGAGGTAGGCTCGGTCATTCGGGCGGGCGTTCTTCTTGTACAGCACACTCTCTCGTAGACAGAAGGACGTCAAGACGCGACGTAGATGGCGTGGAATGGTTGTTTGACGGCCCTCTAAGTGGTCGATGAGAGGTCGAATTTCAGCGTCGTCATGCTGCCATCTGACCAAGGCCGACGTAGTAAGGGCGCCCAGGAAGCCGTCGTCATCCTCCGACTGTCGACTGACAGATTCGGCGCGAGCACGCGACAACGTGTCGGCGTCTTCGTGCTTGCGGCCAGACTTCTGTTCTCGGTGTTTATTTTTCTTGAAAATCGGCGGTTGTTTATCGGAGTTTATATTTCTGGCGGAAATTCGGCGTTTAACGGAGTTTATTTCCCGTAAATCCCCAATTCTCCGAAAATGGGAGTTTTGCATTATTCACAAAACCCGAAAATGTTAGATCAATTCATTTCTCTATACTAAAATATCAATACACACGAAACACATTTTATTTTTCCTAGAACGTTTGAATGGACAAAAACAAATACGAACAAGCGAAATACTTGAACACAGAACACCTTTATTTTGCGTATAACAACCTTAGGTTAAAGCTTATTGAAAAACACGCAAGCATACTTTGCGAGATTGCTGTCAGTGATCGAAGCGCGCTCCCTCCTTTCAATTGAAGACTCTCAGGTTTGAAAACGCCCTTTCAACGTTAGCGCTAGAAACAGGAAGCGCCAGAAGACGCAGCGCGCAGCGAGAAAGCACTGGCCACTCGACATTGTGAAGTCTCCAAAACGACAGGGGTTCAACAATGTTACGTATTTCATAACACTGATAGTGCTATGAATTACGTAACATCTCTCAGGAGCTGGCTCAAGTTGTCAGTTTTAAGAAGCACTAATTGAAAAATAGGCGCATAGGTTTCGAACGCGCAGGGAAGCTCATGCTTCACATTTGGGTTCACAATTTGAACACAGTACCAAAATGATTCTTTGGTGTCCTGGAGTAGATCGCACAGGTTCCTCTCAGATGTCTGTCTCCACTTTTCGGCGACAGCAGCGTAGTATCCGTTAAAGTCCGCAACAGTCATTAAGCGTTAATTTTTGTCAAGGAGGTCCAACATACTTGTGACATCTGATGCGAAGACTTCGGTTGGATCCCGCTATTGACTGATGAGTGCGTGCAAACGAACGCCCAGTAGCGGATAAACTTGGTGTACCAGGGTACTCTCTGCCTCAAGTTCCTTAATGATTGAGATGACGGCACACGCAGTGGTCTTCAGAAACCTCATCTTAACGATCAAGTCGTGCACCACTTCAGGCGATGAAACAAGACTCCTGAGTTTCTCAGACTTCGTCTCCTTGGCTTCGTAGCCTCTCAAGAAAGACAAAATGGCGCGCCAGTAGACCAAAATATCTTCTAGAGCTTCATAAAAAGAGAACCACCTTGATGGACATACGGTTTTCAGCGACTTGATGGTCATACCCTTGGCCAAGCACACAAGACAAAACTTACGGCGCAGCGCCCACGACGACTTCAACATGGTAGGAAAGTGCACAACAAAATCGTGAACTACGTTGAACGAGCTCATCCTGATTCCATCTTCCAGAGCGTTGTTCAGTAGGGGGCACGGATCTTTGAAGTGAAGCGCCTTGAATTCGGGGTTGGAGAGTTGCAAGTCCTTGTGAAGCTTCTGCATGTAGGAAGCTGAGTAAGCGCAGAATACAGCTATGTCGACTAAGGTCTTTCCAACCTTCTGAACGGCGGTTTGTATCAACATGCCAATTGATACTGCATTACACTGCTGCACTATTTGCAAGTCGATCATGAGGGTTCTACGTCCAGGAAGCTCGTCATCGTAGAATGTTGCAAGCACCGCCATGGCCGGACGTCCACGAAGTTCCAGTGACTCGTCGATGGTGACAGAAATGGGCTCGTCTTTCATCAAAGAGCTTATCGTCGCAAGGTCTTTGTCACTGACCTCATGAAGGCATTTCCGATATAGTTGGTCACTACCTGGCATCGTGCGTGCCACCGGACACTTGCTTCGAAAGAGGCTGCCAAGAGGTCCATCAGCCTGGTGCAGTCGAATCCCAGCATGACAGAGTGCACGGCAAAACTGATGCGGGATGTCATTCGCATCTTCTCTCTTTGACCGGGCCCGAGTGATGCATTCTTCCAGCGAACTTCGCTGTGGCGAGTTGCCTGTAAGATAGGAATAACAAGACGACGTGAACAAATCAGACTCCAACCATGCAAGTCTGTTTAGACCCTGGCATAGAAGTAAGCGTGCGCGACGAAACCTCGTGAAACTGTACGAAGCATGCTGCATTCACTCTCACGCAGCCGTTAATTCAAAGCACCAACACTTCAGCAAGATCTCACCTGTGTCTGCGTGGCACTTCTTCATATGGACGTGGCGCTGTGATCGGTAAATGCTCCGCAATTCCCACGGCGCCCTTGCCGTTGGAAATGCTAACTGTCACACGGCAAAGCTTGCAAACAATGACTCCTTCAGAGTACGTCGACTCTTCGAAATCGCTATACTCTTTTACGGAGTCGCGACAAAGCATTCGTTTTCTTCCCATTTTGCTCGCGCAAAATTTCTCTTGGCGCGCCACAGAAATGCCTCATGTGAGCATGCGAAAGTTTCCGTGAGCAGGCTTTCCACGCTTGCCCCTCACTGTCGTGGCCGCCTGAAACTTCTCTCTCGTGCGCGCGTGCGAGAGAGAGCCGACCAATCGCACACACCCAATACCCCGCGTGGCTGCAATCCACTGCAATGATATCTCTTGAGGGGGGCAGTGGCGGCAGCGGGTGGCGAAGCCCGGGGTTCGTATATTCGATGTTGTCTAGGCGCCCTAGCGCCGCTGTCGCCTGGCGCCTTAGTGTCACCACGGAACCGTATATCAAGATGCCGTTGCGCGCTTCTGGTGCCGTTGCACAGCGAGCGGCTATAGCCGCTCGCTGTGCCATGCCGAGGCGAACTACTCTACTACAGAAAAAGAGCGCCTAGCGGTCGTCAGGGCGATCACGATGTTTCGCCCTTATCTCTACGGCCGTCCCTTCAAAGTGGTGAAAGACCACCATGCTCTATGTTGGCTGGCGAACATACGCGATCCTTCAGCACGACTGGTCCGATGGAGCTTGCGGCTATTACTCTTTCAATGCCGTCTTGACATTGGACAAGTACTGCGCCAAGGCCGATGTTACTGGCGTCAGTATGCACCTCGGTGTCAGCCTCTTCGTCGAAATGTGCCAGGACGGGTGCTGACTGCATGCGTTGTCGTAGTTCAGCGAAGGCCGCCTGTTGCTCATTCGTCCAGGCAAATGGCGCGTCATCCCTGGTAAGGCCAGTCAGGGGTTCCGCAATCTTCGAGAAGTTGTCAATGAAGAGGCGATAATACGCACACAAGCCCAGGAAGCGTCGGATGGCCTTCTTGTCGGCAGGAGGAGGAAAAGCTGCTACAGCGGCAAGCTAGTCGGGATCGGGTCGAACTCCCTTGGCACTTACGACGTCTCCGAGAAACTTGAACTCTTCATAACCGAACTGTCTCAGTTCTGAACTGTCTCATAACCCAACATAACTTCATAAGTGGCACTTTTCTGGTTTAAGCGTGAGATCAGCTGATCGGAGCGCTTCTAGCACATGCCGCAGGTGATGAAGATGTTGCTCAAATGTTTCAGAAAAGACAACTACGTCGTAAAGGTACACAAGGGAAGTCTGCCACTTCAATCGAGCGAGGACAGTATCCATCATTCGCTGGAACGTTGCTGGGGCTGAACACAAACCGAAAAAGAGAGAGTCGAAATTCGTAAAGGCCGCCGGGAGTCACAACGGCAGTTTTCTCGCGGTCTCGTTCGTCTACCTCGATCTGCCAGTATCCACTTTTCCAATCGAGTGACTAAAAATACTGGGCACGCCGCAGTCTATCTAACGAGTCGTCGATACGTGGCAGTGGGTACACGTCCTCTTTACTTTTGTTGAGCTTCTGGTAGTGGACGCAAAAGCGTAGCGTTCTGTCTTTCTTTTTGACAAGAACGACCGGAGACGACCATGAGCTGTTGGAAGGTTCGATCACGCCGGCTTTAAGCATCTCTTGTACTTGCGTACGAATCGATTCGCGTTCCTTTGCCGACACCCGGTAGGGCTGCTGGCGTATCGGGCATGCGTCGTCGCATGTGATGATCCTGTGCCTTGTAACTGAAGTCTGGCGTACTTTAGACGAGCTTGCGAAGCATGCCCTGGATTCAATTAAGAGCTCGTGCAGTGCTGCCTGTTTGTCTTGAGATAACTCTGAATTAATGTCGACTTTGCACAGTGACTTGTCAGTCATCCTTACTGGTTCAAGGGCAAAACATTAGGCAATTTTTTATTACTTCGGCAAATGCTATCGAAGTACCGCGGAAGAGGTGGCGATGCTCGTTACTGAAGTTGGTGACTAGCAACTTAGATGGGCCATCACGGAGCTGTAGCACACTCCGCCCAAACACCTTACGTCAGTAGATGCACTAAGTTACTTTCTGGGACCACTCCACCTTCGCGCATTCCACCGCACATCACTTCGACTAGAACACTGGCTCGTAGAGGAAGTGTAACACTTTCGGCGGAAACACGAAGCCCGTCGTCACGTCGTTTGTCGTCGTTTGTGTCGATTGCTTGGTCGGCTGAGAAGGTGACTACACCTCCACGTAAGTCAATAACAGTGCCGTATTCCTGCAGGAAGTGAACTCCGAGAATCACGTCGCGGGAGCATTGGCGTAGGGAGCATTGGCGTAGGCCATGAATGTCGATCTTCGAATCCGAACTTTTGTATTGCGGGTTCCCAGTGGAGTTACGACGTCACCGCCACCCGTACGAATCTGCGAGCCATGCCAAGGGGTAATTACTTCATTTTCTTCAGAAACGTCGCCACCTTCCCGCTTAATGTAGAATAGTCCGCTCCGGTATCCACTAAAGCGCTAACCGCGTAACCGTCGATCACCACCAGAAGTATGTCGAGCGAAAGCCGACCATTCCGTTCAGCTGGAGTTGATGTCGGACCGTACCCTTCGTTACTCGCACCGATCGGAGGTCTTCAGCGCGTCGACTGCCAGCGGCCTCGCCCCCAAAGGTCACTGTAGTTAGTTTTCCCGGCGGGGACTTGGCGACCGTCTGCTCGAATACCGCTGGGCCGATGGTGAAAATCGCCTTGGAGACGGTGAGCGCGACTACCGCCCGGTAGGCGGTGGCATGCGTTGCTGAGTCAGATAATCTTCAATGTCCCCAGGTCGTTGGCCCAGTCGGGATGGCGGCGAGTAGGCGGAAAAGCCCCGCAACCCTAAGCGTCGGTATTTGCACTGGCGGTACAAATGATCTGCCTCACCACAGTGGAAGCACAGAGGACGGCGATCCGAAGTGCGCCAAACCAGGGGAGCGGCATGGGGAAACGGTGGAGGCGTACGTCGTTCCTCGATGTACGGCACCGGTTGGGCTGGTAGAAGTGCAACCGGAAGAGCGGCCTGAACAAACAGCGGCGGGGACAAAGCAGGCTGTCTCAAGACTTCTGCGTAGGTCGCACGGTGGTGTACAGAAGGTTCTGGCACGGTGTTAGCAAAAGGAATGTTGGACCGGAGCGCTTGGAGCACTTTATCTTTTATAACACTCGCAATGGAGCTCACTGTGGCTTGTGGCGTGCCATAAGCCTTCAGTATTTCTTCGCGCACAACGGTGCAGATGAGTTCTCGAAGTTTGTCATTATTTTTTCCGATGGCCGTCAAAACGTCTGTAGTCGCGTTCACTTGCCGCTCATAAAAGTTCGAGCGATGCTGAAGCATCTTTTCCATACTTACAGCCTCGGCTAAAAATTCGGCGACACTCTTCGGAGGATTTCGGACCAGACCAGCTAAGAGCTGCTCCTTCACCCCTCGCGCCACGACGTTAATTGCTCCTCACGGTTTTGAAACCATGTACGTGCGCCGTCCTTCAGGCAAAAGTAGACATTCCTACGTTTAGTAGCGTCGTCCCATTCGTTGTATTCGGCCACGCGCTCGAAGTCGGTCATCCAGTCTTCGACGTCTTCGAAGACGTCGCCATGGAACGATTTCGGCACCAGTGGATTCTGAAATGTGTACCGGTTTGTCAGTGCACGTTCCATACCGGTTGGGGTAGTCAGTAGCGCTGCGGTGTTTTCAGGAGGAAGTCCCCGGATCCAGCGGCTGGTCCGATGGAAGGGAGTATAGACTAACAAAGGACTGGTGCTTCCGCTCCCAGGAGGAGTCTGCGGCATGAGTGAGAAGTACCGCCAGCACCTCCACCACTTTGCCACGCGCCTTCAAAGGGGGCGGACGACGTTTATTGAGAGCAGCTGGGCTCTGGAGACAACGGCGGCGAGAGCTAACTATCGAGCAGGGCGGTTAGCACGCGAACTTCTTTCTTCTTTCGCCTCTGCACTTGCCCGGTCCCCACTACTACAGGTGACAATATGATGTGGTGTAAAGTGAGGACACTCGCGAGACGCGATCGACCAGGTAAAGTAGCTACGGCGCGAATAGATGACAGCGGATACCTATCGGCGGGACGACGCAACTGTCAATTGGAACCCAACGCAAAACACACGCACAGTCATGTTCGGTGCGCGGTGCTCCCCCAACTACTAATGACAATTTAGTCAGTTGTGTCCACAAACAAGCAATTACCATATCCGTCCTACCTCACCCGTCTTTAGACATATAAAGTTCCAACACACGGTAAAAGCCTTCAAGACTTTAATTATACTAGTCAGCTGTCATAAACGCGGTGAACATCTTAGTTTCCTCCTTGAGTGGTACTTGCCAATAGCCTTTACATAGGTCTATCCTGGAAAACCATTGACACCCACCGGTCTCGTCAATTATTTCATCGATTCGTGGCATCGGGAATGGGAACAGGTCTGTTTGCCGGTTTATAAGCCGGTAATTGGTGCACAAGCGATAGGATCCGTCGTCTTTTGGCACTATGGTAATAGGTGAGGCAAACGTAGAGGTCGAAGGTCTGATGATACCAGAATCCAACATTCCTTGTAGCTCCTGTTTAAGCCATACTTTTTTTTCGTGGCTCAACCCATAGGCTTTCG
This sequence comes from Dermacentor silvarum, assembly GCF_013339745.2. Taxonomy (NCBI): domain Eukaryota; kingdom Metazoa; phylum Arthropoda; class Arachnida; order Ixodida; family Ixodidae; genus Dermacentor; species Dermacentor silvarum. Next base: position 50,343,635 of record NC_051162.1, read on the forward strand.
TCCTCACAACACTTTTGTCTCGAAGATCGAACGGCACTTCGATTGCAGTCGTTGCGGGGGGATAGGTGCCGACACACAGAAGTTCTGGGAATTTCAACGAAACCTCTTGGGAACTTGTGACTGACCTATCTTGCGTCTGAATGAGGTTGGAATGCTCGGTGGTGATAATGTCGTTCCACAGAATATTCATCTTGAATAGTTTCATGTCAGGCCGGGATAAAAGGAAATCGAACTCCACTCCTGACATGACAAGGCTCCTCACGGTGAGCTCTAGATCTCTGAATGTCACTTTTGCAACCATCCATTTTTTTAGCTCTCGACAGTTGCCGTCGTAGCCTTGAATTTTGACAGCTCTCCCGGCAAAGATTTCATCTTTGTCAACTCTTTTCTCATTAATGAGACTGACCGAGGCACCTGTATCAATCACCGCGGGCATCTCGATATTATTCACGATCATTGGGACAAACAAAATGTTCGATTTCACAAGAAATATTGTCTCCTGCGTCTGACATTCGTGGATTTTCCGACTATCTTCCCAGCGGAGTCCCCATGACTAGGGCTGTGATAACGCCTGTTGGCAGAATAATCTTCTCTTCCGTTCTGTGCCCATTACCTGTTCGATTTATGTTGCATCTCGCGAGGCCGGGACTCTAACGACACATATTTTAAGCAGTAGAGAAGCTCCTCGGAAGTGGACGGTGCTTGAGCTTGGACTTGTCGCTGGCAATCTTTTGTCATCCCGTGTATCACTAGTGGCACGACAGAGGAAACTGGAAGCGTGGGATCCGCCAATCGCAGTAGGCGCCTCTTCTCAAACTAATAGTCCAGCAAATTGCCGTCTCTCTGCTTGTGAAAAATTGCTTGGTCCCACAAGTGGACTAGGTTCATTTGAAATGCCCGAATAAAACTTTTTTCCACGTGTCCCATGATTGTTTCATGTGTTCTGTGACGCGCAGATCATACCACTTTTTAGCGTTGCCACATAGGTACGGGCGCATGTGAAGTATCCGATCGGAGTCACTTAACCAGTGGTTCTGTTTGCTCGCGTACTGAAAAAAAATCCAGCCAGGAAGTGGCACCATCCGTGCTACCATCAAACATTTCCTGCTTAACTGTCTCGACGTGTCGCGTCAGTGGCAAGTATATTCAAAATTGCTTGCTGTTGTTTCATTTGCTGCATTTGTGTTTGCGTTAATTGTGCCATCGCACTCAATATGCCTTGGAGAGGCGGCCGAGCCTTTCGATCTGTGTCGCCTTGAGCGTCACACTCATTTGCGATTTGTTTCCTCATAGATTCAAGTTCCGCGAATTCCATGTCAATTTTCACGGTACCTTTTTCGGTGACGTCGCTGATCGAGGCCTTGGCTTTATTTATGATGGTTTCGAGTAGGTCAGGTGTAGTTAGTTCTTCAGGCGCCGCAATGAAGTTCTCACCTTCCAAAGCATAGCCCGTGACGAGGGGGTGGCCGTCCCGTCTTGCGAGGTAGAATATCCCCCACATCTGGTTGCTGTTGTCGGCTGCGCCAAATATAACGTTCCAACACACGGTAAAAGCCTTCAAGACTTTAATTATACTAGTCAGCTGCCATTACGGTGCTCCATGTCTTCCTTCTCTTCTTCTTCCACCTCTTTGTCCTCTTCGCTGTCTGTTCCTCTAGGATCACTACTACCATATCCGTCCATATCCATATAATTACCATATCCGTCCTACCGCACCCGTCTTTAGACAGAAAGGTGTTTCAGCGGCGACCACCTGTTCGACATTTGTCTGAGAGACTGATTGCAGTTGTACAGGTTGTATAACGAAATCGCGGTACCTATACAAATGAGACTTTTACAGCGTAAGCTGTTATGGGCTCGTTCCAATAGCCGTTTCGGTTAGCGATGGTGTCCGCCGCCGCCGCGTAAGCGCTATCGCCGGAAATGCGAAAAAAAGTACCCGGTCTCAGCCGGGATCGAGCCCCGGCCCGCTGCGCGGGAGTCGGATACTTTACCACCGAGCCACGCAAGCGCTTGCTATCAGGCAGCAGAAAAAGGCCCTATAAACGCGCCCTAGGCAGGCGCGCAGGCGCAGACGACCCGAGCCTCCGTCAGTATGGTGGCGCCATCTAGTTAAGGTGCCTGCAAATGCCGCGTGCGCAGGCGCAGACGACGAGATGCGATTCAAACGAGGCACGCAATCAACGCGATCCCGATGTGAGATGTGCGCCACGTATTCTGGGTGCCTCTCCGGTACATGTTATGGCGTCTCCTCGCAAGGTACGAACCGCTGTTGAAGAAACGAATCGTAGAGCTACGTGCGCGGCTACAACCAGGCATAATCGGGCTCAGCAGACTGCTGTGCAGAGAGCATTACAAGCCGCAGCTCGCCGTCGACGCCGGGTGGACAGTTCAGATCGTTCTCGTGAAAATCGAGGCGAAGAGACTTTGCCGCGAAGAGCCGGTTATGCACGGTGCCGAAATTGCTACTCTTGAGCCACTTCACCAGCTTACGCTGTGACTGTGCTGCGTGTGCCGCGCAGGCCTGTGGCTTTTTCGAAGATTATTGTGTTTTGTTTACAACAAATAATACCAGGGATGGCCAACTGCTACATAATTCCAAGCTTAGTGATATTTCTGACTAGTGTACCAAATGGGACATGAAACTAAATGCATCATAAACTGTCTTCTTGAAGATATCTAATAACATTCGCAGCTTATCATATCAGTACAACCTTTTCGCTCAGTCCCATTAATGAAGTAAGTGCGTAGGAGTACCTTGGTGTCACAAAAACTAGCACTTAAGCTGGAATACCCACATTTATACCCACAGGAATACCCACAGGAAAAATAATACCCAAGAATAACACCCACAGAAAGAATACCCACAGAAAGAAAGAACACCCGAAAAAGAATACTTACAGAAAAAATAAGTGACAGAAAGAACATGAGACTACGTCCTTGATAGTCCTGAACGTTAACTGCAGAAGTGTAATTAATAAGGCAACCGAGCTTGAGGGGCTTCTTCTTTCTAACAATTGTGACATTGCTGTACTGACTGAAACTTGGTTACATGATGAAATTTTTGACAGCGAATTCGTGCCTGCTGGGTTCAATGCACTACGGAAAGATCGCATTGGTAGAGGTGGTGGCGTCTGTATTATCTACAAAAATCATTGCGAGTTTTCAGGATGCCTGATGTGTTAAATGTCGAGTGCATTTTTAGTAAAGCTTATTGTGGTCGAATCAGGTACATCATAGGCGTGATGTACAGGCCCCCTTCCTCTTCCCTGTCAGTTTTCGATGGTTTAAAAGTTTCCATGAACACGTATATTAAACCTGGCGATCGGATAATTCTAGCTGGCGATTTCAACCTGCCTAATATCGACTGGTCCGCAATGTCCCTAGTAAACCATAATGACAAAACAGGCGATGCTATGTTGGATATAGCATTTGCGTTTGATTTATCTCAAGTTGTTGGCGAGTACACTAGGATACACGACAGTTCTAAATCTATATTAGACCTTTTCTTCGTGAGCGGATCTGTTAGTAATAAATCAGAATGCGAAATTGTCATGGAAATCTCCGATCACCAGGCCGCACTCCTTACCTTATATGATACTGCTATCGACAAAAATAGTAAACATTCTTCTTTTCCTAACTTCTCATGTGCAGATGACACATCGATAATCGATGTATTATCATTTCATTTCGATAGTTGTTCAATGCCAACAGCAAATGTAGACGATTTGTGGATATCATTCAAGGATCTCGTATTGATGAGCATTGACCGTTTTGTGCCAACCATTATTAAAAAGGTAAAACGTGAGAATCCCTGGATTTCTCGTACTTCAATACAAATACGCAGAAAATTAAAACGATTGAAAAAGAAAAAGCAAGCAGTTAGCCGTCCTAGGTGTCTGCAAGAAAAAATTTCTGTTCTTAGCGTTCAATTAAAAAGTCAAATAGCACTCGATAAAGAAAAATATTTTGGCAACTATTGCCTAACTTTATTTCAACTTCACCAGAGAAATTCTGGCGCACAATCTCTCCGGTATCCAGAGATTGTCATGCGTTTGAAGTCAATGGCACTCTAACCCATAACGAAAAAGAAATATCATCTGCTTTTAACGAATACTTCAAATCTGTTTTCACTAATGATAATGGCATACTGCCAGCTTTCGTAACATGTTTACCTCCGATGCCTGATCTTGTCATCAGCGAGCAAGATATCATTAAAATGCTTTTGAATCTAGATACCAAGAAGTCCCCCGGACCCGATAAAATACCAAATGCATTCCTAACTAGGTATGCAAAGTGGGTAGCCAAGTACTTGTGTATATTATTTTCAAGATCTCTAAACGAAGGACAGGTTCCAAACGACTGGAAGACGGCCAGAGTACAAGTTCATAAAAACGGTAAGAAACCGTGCATCAATAATTACAGGCCAATCTCTCTAACATCGACAGCTTGCAAAATTATGGAGCACATAATACATACCCACATCTCTGATTTTCTTGTAAAACATGGTTTTGTTACAAATCTTCAGCACGGATTCCGGAAAGGTTATTCTACTTGCACTCAATTAGTCCAAACTGTACATGACTTTGCTAGCTCTATTAATAAAGGAAACCAAAGAGATGCCATCTTTATGGATTTCGCAAAAGTATTTGATAAAGTTTCTCACAAAAAGCTGCTTTTCAAGATTAATAGCATAATAAAAATGACAAGATTACTAATTTGATTTCAACATACTTGAATAACCGTTCACAATATGTCACTTTTCGTAATCATTCATCTCAGTCTCTTTCTGTTGACTCTGGAGTCCCTCAGGGTTCTGTGCTTGGGCCACTTCTCTTCATCATTTATATAAACGACATCGTAAAATACATTCCAGTTCATATTAACCTATACGCGGATGACTGCGTGCTCTACTCCGAAATTAAAACTACATCTGAACGAGGCCTTCCAAAAGATTATTGAATGGTGTGATGCCTGGCAGATGCCAATAAATTTTCAAAAAACAGTTTACATGACAATAACTCGCAAGAAAAATCCCCTAATATTTCAATATTCTTTTGCTGGCAATATCCTATGCGAAGTTGCACAATACAAATATCTAGGATTATGGATTACTAACGACCTTGACTGGACTAAGCACATTGATCAGGTGATAAGCAATGCTAACCGTAAACTTTTTTTCTTAGGCGAGCACTAAAACTCTCCACACCCAGAGCCCGGCTTCAAGCTTACAAATCGGTTGTCCTTCCAATATTAGATTATGCGGCGATAATTTGGGATCCATTTACTAAAACGAACATTAATAAAATTGAAAACATACAAAAGAAAGCAGTTCGTTTTGTTTACAATAATTATGGACGCACATCAGTAACTGATCTGTTAAATAAGTCTGCTTTGACATCTGCATCCGAAAGAAATCGCGTTTCTCGACTTAAGTTCTTATACCAAATAATCAAAGGCCATTCCAAGATTAATATTGACGGACTAATATCCTTTTCCTCAGGTTACACTACAAGACAACGTCATTATCTTACAATCACCCCTTTTCGTCAGCGTAATAACTGCTTTAAATATTCATTTTTTTCCAAGAACATTAACGGAATGAAATCGGCTTACTAACGATCAAGTACTACAGAAATCTCTGACCTCATTCACCAGCAGCCTCAGTGTCCATTAACATTTATTTTCTGATGTATTCATTCCCTGCTGTCCATATAGTTGCTAATTTCTTATTGTTATTAACTTTATGCCCCTTACATTTTGTAATAATATAATCACTCAATATTTATGTGTTCCTGAATAATTAAGATATGCCATGAACCTTGCTGTACCCCTATGTTACACTGCCATCATTGAACTTTTTTTTGCCTTCAATGGTGATCCATTTTGTTTGGTTTACTAATCATTTGCGGCCTCTGTCGTTTCTGGCTTTGTTTGTAAATATTTGATCCGTGCTTGTATCTGTACGCCTACCCTGGGAAAATCCCTTCCTGGGATTGCAGTATCAATATATAAAATAAAAATTTATAACACATAAAGTAAACTCTCCTTTCGCCGACGTAAATTAGGACTCGAACCTTCTTCGGTTAAACTGAATAATAATTAGATCAACACTAGGTAAGCATGCACTGTTTCGGATCCTCTCCAAACGACTAACATTCCTGCCTTAAAAATGATCCAACCAAAAGCTGTCCCATTCATTTTCTCGAAATTGCGTACTACTGACTCACCTACTTGCTTAATGAATATTCACGGCACACAAACACTTGAAGCTCGGCGCTAATATCTTTGGCTAAAATGTCTTTCTCTGCTGAAAAGTAACAAGCTGTCGATGAGTCTCGATCCATGTCACATCTCGAGTGACATCTGGCGTACCCCAGGGGAGCGTGCTTGGTCGCCTGCTCTTTCTAATATTTATTAATGATTTACCTAGTTGTATGCCTTCCCAAATTAGACTGTTCGCTTATGACTTTGATGCGTGTCGAGCCATTAAACGTGACACTGACCACAAATCTTTAAAAATCACCTTGATTCGTTTAACACTTGGTGTTAATCGTGGCTAATGATCTTAAACCACTATAAGACAAAGCTCGTCTCCTTTACAAGAAATTATCGTCCAATCCCAATCACGTACATTCTTAATAATATAACTGTTTAGACAGCTTTCACTTACAAATACTTAGGAGTTCACATTCATTACGACTTAACCTGGAACTATCACACTGATTTGATTCTAGCAGCTGCTAACTGTTCTGAGCCTCTTAAAGCGTAACCTTCGACATGTTCCTGCGCAGGTGCGTAAACGTGTTTATATTAAGTTCATCGGACTTAATATCGAGTACGCTTCAGCCATATGGGACCTGGATCAAGCCTACATCATTGACTCCCTGCAGAACTGCGCTTCTCGTTTCATTTTTTCAGATTACTCACGTTTCACTAGCGTCACGGCATTAAAAGCTCGTGCGAGTGTTAACCTTTCCCATCGTCGCAAACTTTCTCGCTTAACTCTTTTTCACAAAGTTTGCCATCACTCGTTGCGTCATGTCGATTTCTTTTACTCACCCTCAAGGCTGTTTGGCATGCTGCTACTGGAGCGATGAAAATTGGTGTAGTCGCACGCGTCGCAATGCGATTTTTAGAGGGCTCATTTCACACCATTGCGATTTCAACAAAGCGGCTGGTGCGATGCCCGGGGTTGTATGCTGCCAAATTTTGTGGCATACCTCGCATAATTTTTCAAATGTAATGAAAAAAACCAGTGCGTTACAAAAGCGTTGACGAGTCCTTAATAGGAACAAGTAATACACGTGTTTTGTGATTCAAAAACATTTCAAAGTTTAATTTGTTTTGGAGTGCGCAACAGCGGTTTATGAAGTTCAGTCAGCTCAGTGCGAAGAGACATGGCGGACGTAAACAGGGCCGCGATTTTGTAGCGACGCCTTCCGCTCGATTATATGCCACTCTTATATCATCCACCGTTCACGGCCGGCTGATCGCTTTGATAACGCGGGCGGGACGTCGCTCTGACCACTGACAAAGCGCGAGAAGTGCGAAAAGGAATATCATCGGAGAAGGAATCGCTACAAAATCGCGGCCCAGCTGTTCGCAGCTGGTCGTTCAGTGCTGTGTGTGGTGTCATGTGTCTTTTCTGTCCGTGTCGTTCTTCTTACAATAGAACAAATTACAAGACGACCTATCAACAAGCCCACATAGCTGTTGTCATCGCATATGCAGTATTTGGAATTCGGCTGCAGCGAAGTCGTCATGTCAACGCAAAAGACCCTCGCGCTACCCGTGCTTAACGTCAGCTTCTGAAGAAAGGATGTGTGTACAGTGCTCGTGGTTGCGCATAAGCGGTTCCAGCTCCTAGCAATATTATTGCACCAAACTTAGCAGCAAGCACTAACCCAAGAGCTCACGTCTGCCCCTGAAGGAGCAGACATGGGCTTTTGGGCATAAGCGAACATGAGCTTAAGCGAAGCTTGTCGTGTGTGTACATGACCTACTACTTTCCCTTCCTTTTCCTACTACTTTTCGTTCCCTTTCGTGATACATTTCGTTCCCTTTCCGCCTACTTGAGTGAGTCGCTAAGACTTGATTCGGTTACGTAACACGGCTCCGTAATTAATTGGCAGCAATTTACTGTAGTAAACAATTGCCCTTCATTGCTTTCTTACGTTTCCTCTGGGGTACCGCAAGGCAGCGTTCCAGGCTCCTTACTCTTTCTCATCTAGATCATTGACTTGCCTGACAACATATCATTGTAAGCACATATTTGCTGATAATAGTATTATTTATACTGTCCAAATTACAACAATAAATAATAGTGGCCATCTCGCCCTTCAACAGGACCTCGAACGTATTAGTGAGAGGTTTAAGACCCGGTTAATGACATTAAACGTTTCCAAGTGCAAACTAGTCACCTTTAGCCGTATACTTCATAACTTTAGCCACCTATATAAAACTGATAACAACATTGTGGAGTTACTAATAAGCAGTACAAGTACCTATGCACCAGCCGAACCCGGAATCTTTCTTGGTCCGCACATAACACTTCCAGCTGTGTTAACGAATCAAGGTCATTTGGTTATCTACGCCGCAACCTGTATGATTCTGCCTCCAGATTACGTAAACAGGCTTATCTAGCTTTAGTTCATCCTCAACTTCAGTTTCCTCCTCAATTTGGTCTCCGCAGCAACAATATCTGATCAACATTTTAGAAGTCATTCAGAACAGAGCCAGTCGGTTCATTACGCATAATTACGGACACCTGTCAAGCATAACACAAATTAAACAAGACCATATTTAAAACTCTAATTCGAAGATATGAAGCGAATGTAGGGGGCAGAGTGTCCCAAGTAACACTAAATCTTGATAGATTTTTAGTTTATGAAATTAGCTATGTGAAAACCAGTAACTACCGCTTAGATTTACTCAAGATGTCTTCCTTCTTAGGGCTCCTACAACCGTCGGCTTTACAAAATTTGGCAAAATAGTGTTACTAATATCTCGATCAGTATCACAGTTCCGACCCGTGGATCTTGAAGTACAAATAACGTTTCTACACGATTTCGTCGTTACTGCTCATAAAACTTCATAAAATAGATCGATCGTGTTTTTTAACCAATTTTACTATTCGCAAAGATGTGGACAATACAAATGGCGGACAAAAGGTGCAGAGCGACTAACACGAAATCAAGCTCTTCATTACAACACCCAGCGACACTGATTTTAAGTTACTCAAGCTTGCGTAGAAACTTAATGCCCCAACAACACTGTTGTAGCCCTTCAAAACGAGTAGTTGTTGCTAAAATTGTACAAGTCTTGTTCCTGTCGTACTTTGGATATCTGAAAAACTTGGCAGCAGTATAAATTCAGGCTATCGAACAACACAGATGCCCACATATGACGCCTCTAATATAGACCGTTTCACTGATTACAAACATAGGCCCTGCACTGCTTCCGGTTTTGGCCACTGACGTAGCTGCTGAGTGTAGCTGGCAAAGAAGCAACCATGCGTTTTAAAGCATAAACCTGATAAGGCACGTGACCGGAAGTTTCTTGGGGGCGGCACGCTCGCTGCTGTTATCGTGAGCATGAAACCGTCTATAGCCATGTTCCCCTAATGCTTGGTTGGCTTGCTTCTTTGCGTTATTCTGCTCCTTCACGCCTACAAGCTTATCTGTCTTATCTTCGCCATCTTCATATTTACCACGACAACCAAAGCAGGTGACTGCACGCTAGCCCACCCATGGTATCGGCGAGCCGGTTGCAAGGGGGCGGACACACGCCGTCAGCCAGTTCCCCTGCTGTTCTCGATACGAAATTCACGAAAACAGCACGCAAGATACGAGTCAATGGAAAAAGTTATCTTTCCCGTCCGCTCAAATGTCTTTATTTCCAAAAAAGATTATGGGGTTTTACGTGCCAAAACCACGACCTGATTATGGGGCACGCCGTAGTGGGGGTCTCCGGAATAATTTCGACCAGCTGGGGTTCTTTAACGTACACCTAAATCTAAGCACACAGGGTTTTCGCATTTCGCGATCTCTTTATTTCTAAAGCTAGTGATGGCCAAAATTGCGAACAACCTTTTATTTCATTCCACTAGATCTTAGGGTGCTCGGCAACCGCTAGGGGCGCGCATTTTTTATTATTTTTTTTTGAAACCGGAACTAGCCCTCGCCTTCTGGGAGTTGGTATAGCCGTGAACGAAAGAAACAAAAAAACAATTCAGGCAGTTTCATTAGTGTGGCAACGCATGCTAAGATATAAGTTAACTTGAACCAGACGTTATCGGTTGACGGCGCCCATGCAGCCCAAGAGATGGTGCTCAAGCGCTCTGGACAAGCGTGCTGACGCCTGTAGAGAGATAAGCACTGCAGAACAAATCGACTATCTCCTGGCATTTTTTTTTTGTTTTTGACATCACGAAACATGATTTGTACTGCAGGGCGGTATTTTGTGGCGATGCCTTTTCTATGCTAATTCCTTTTCACGCTTTTCGCGCTTGGTCAGTGGTCAGAGCGACGGTCTGCTCACGACATCAATGGGATCAGCCGGCCGTGTGCGGTGGATGATAAGACTAGTATAGAATAAATCATAACGCTTCACTGACAAAATACTAGCCCTGGCATGCACGCGACAATGTAGCCCATATTCATGCTAGTAATCCTGAAAATGCGTACGCCTCGAACGTATTATGTACTTAAGCATTGTCATAAAAGAGTAAAAGGCGTCTTGCAATTCGGGTTTTGTCTGGATTTTATTGTTTCGTATAATATAAAGGCAAACGTGATAAAAGAAACCTACAAAAATGTAGCTTTATAAACAGAAACGCGATATTCCAGCTATTCAACGCGCAAACAGAATGGAAACGTTGATGCGCCACTGTTCCAAGGGCTTGGTTTGGATGCTCTTAACACTGTCGGGGAATACTACTGCGAAATTTAGCGACGTCATCGCAGCTTCTTAGTTTACAGAGTCGTACGGTTTCACACCTGCATGTGCGTAGGCTTCACTCCTTCCATTCTTCCCCGCGCTTTGCTTTCCCGCTCTGTTCATCCATTTCCATTTGTTCCTCTGTGTCAGGCGCAACGGGGTGCTCAGCCTTTGTAGTTGGATGCGTTGCCGGCGTGGGATGCACTTGGGCGACGACGGACCTGCCTGTCGTTTCACCTTGCAAAGGAGGCGACGCCGGTGGAGCACAGTAAGGTGGTAAGTTTATATCAATCGGCCGTTCTTCTCGGAGCTGGGAAAGTGGAATGCGCTCGCGAACCTCCCCCCGGAAACGGAACATTCGGAAGAGGGTGTCGTCGGGGGGCATGAAGCCTTCCTTAACGTCTTTAAACGTGACCCGTGGAGGGCTGCGGGCATGGCTAGCACTGGGTTCTTCTTCGGGTAGTGTTTCAACACCGGGCTCCGGAGGGGGTGTCTTTCGGAGGAGTGGCTTCAATGACGGCGTGCCTGGCTCATACGAGGAGCCACCCGAAGACGACGGTTGCGGCGACAGGGTTCCTTGGCGAAGACACGACTTCTTTGGCACCGCCCGAGGTGCCGGCGAATAAGGATCCGAAGAGGGTGCATCAGGGGGCGACGGAGTCCTTCGCCGTACGGTGGACTTCTTAGACTCAGTTTCCAGCGCCTCGGACGTCGTGCCGCAACACAGCTGACGAGGCGACGGAGTTCGTTTCAGAGCGTCGAGCACCGCGGTGCTCACTTGCCGCATCGGAGACTTGGAAGACGATCTCGATCTCTCCAAACGTGAAGGTGATCTCGAGGAAGCACGACGAGTCCTAGGTGATCGTGAGACCTGTGAAACTTGCGCTGAAGTCGGCGCGTCTGTTCTCGGTGAGTGCGGTGTTCGCTCGGCCTCGCTGGCGCTTTCACTGTCCCTAGACTTCCTTGCTCGGCCTTCCGGCGACTTGTTCAGCCTTCGCTCGTCATCAGACATGCTGTTGTCGGTCGCATAGACCAAAAGGGCTAGAGCACGTAAAGCACGTATGTGGCTTCACTTAGCCGATGCTCACGAAGCTGCTTTTACGGAGCGAAATCAATTCAGTTTTTGTCAGTAAACTAAGTTTCGGGTTCAGGCCGGCTATATATAGTGTTATCGCGAAGAGTGTATGCTCCGCACGTGCATTCCAGGAACGCGTATGTGAGAGGAGATAGTTCGTCATTCTTACCGTCTTGAACGCGTGCGCAGATCAGATGGTAGGCCCTAGTCGACTGGTCACTCACGACAATGTACGCAAATATCTGGATGCCCGCTGTTCGTGGTAAACAAAATATACGTTTTGGAAATTTTAGCCAGTGTGTGCATATATCTATTCGACGAGCTTGAAGAACAGCCTTTACAGGGTTGTGAAACTAGCGTATCTCCTTTATTGGCACATTAAGAAAATACTTGGCGACAACGATTACTTGTGGCTCCCCCTGCTTCGTTTGAAACAAGTCAAAACCGATTTCCGGCAACTGAGTTTCGTCGATCAATGGGGGAGAGTCACGCGGCAGCACTCCCTATATGCAACACGCCAGCGTTTACATGTACCGTGTGAGTCGACTTACCCGTTTAAGTCTACCCTGTCCTGGCGCGTTATTGCGATTAATCTTCATGGCGCATTAGCACGGTTTACATGGATGCGATGCGATAGAAATGCGATGCTATGCGCCACTGTCGCACTCATGTAATCGTGGCTAATGACATGCCGAAAATTCCATGCATGATCTGCTCATAAGGTGCCACAACAAGTTCGTCCAAAGTCAACAATACGTTGATTTTCTGGTTGTCTTTGGGCGTCATGCTTCCTAAATTTGTTTCATCTTTGCCGAATGTTGTTTTCGTTTTGCTGAAAGGGCACCGGTATACTTACTGCCCCCCACCATAAACATAATGGGTCCGGGCCTATGCAGGGCCCCACGTGATAATCCGTTGGAAATTTGGGATACGCATCGGAAGTTGTAACGTTTGGTTCATGCAGTTTTTTACCGCAGAAATTTTCAGTACGGATTTTTTACTAGTTGTGTAGACAGAAGCAAATGAAATGTTGCTAGAGGATTGATTACTCGAGCTTGATTACGTGAAGCTGAGTTTACTTACACGAGAAACATAAATATTCCAATTCTCAACAAAACTTCGATAGGTCGGTTTTCAACGAATTGGCGTACGCGGATCGTACTTGTACTAAGTGCTAAATGGCATATTGCCATTTACAAATTATAGTCGGTGATTTCGTAAGACGTATCTAATTAGAACGAATGCTCAGAATGACACCAGTTTCGAGAAATTCATTCCCAACGTAGGCAACGCTATGCACTGGCTTTCCTGTAAATTTTAACGCGATAGCACTGAGGGCCCCATGTCGCAGGCGTGCGCAGCCAGAAAATCATCCCGGAACACCCCGACCACGCAGGCCCTCCGCGTGCCGCATAGGCGTTAGTGAACAAATTGAATGTTTCGAAGTAAAATGCGTCAGAAATATTGTAAAGTACGACTTAAGCACAACCTACAGGTAAGATAGCGTCGGTTTTTAATTTGAATATACGAGAAAACATAATTTTGTTATGGCGGTAACTCAAACACAAACACCTTTTCCAACATTTCTACCATTCATACAGCGGCGCGCCCTGGTCTGTTCCTTGCAGAAACACCTTAAAGGTGGCGCTCGCCTCCTCGACAGCAGTGCGCGGAGGCGAAGGTGGAGAAAAAAAGAAAGCTACAGTTGCAGCGAAGCGTGCCAGGCAGTCAGGGGTCTTTTAATGTTATCGCATTCCACTCTTCAAGGCTAAGCTTAAGCGTCCTCCAAATTTTAGAGCGAAAGTTCTACTACGCCACGTCTCGCAAGGTCATTCATTGCGTCGCGATGACCTTGAGCCGCCGTAGCGCGAGCCAGCGCGAGTCGCCAGAGTGCAAGTGTGGCAGGCGTGATGTCATGACACGTGATCCGCTGCGGAGAGCCGTCGCAGCTGCGCTGGCTCGGAGCCTCACCGCTGCGGTACCACGTGACTAGGCGAGGGTTTAACGGCTGCTTCGCCGGCGCTTGGTTATTCAATCTCACCATGGATGGTGGGCCGGCTGAGCCGTCTGTGCGTACTCTTCAGCGCAAGCTAAAGGCTGAATTTAATCATCCGATAGATACAGCTAGACTGCAGGTTGCGAAATCTCAAGCAAAGGCAAAGTTGGCTGCTGAAACACCGAAGCAAAGGGAGGCCAGATTAGCACGTTATAGAGAAGCTTACCAAGCGCGGAAGCGTGCAATGATGAAACACTGTGTGCATAGTCTTTGCAAAACCAAGTCAAACAGACCTTTCGCTCGCGATGACCAGGTTTACAAGAGTTAAACCTTAGTAAATTTTTGTTGTGCATCGATGCATAAAAATGTTCTGTAAAGGGACCCTGATACACATTTCTGACTGATCATAGAATTGCGTGAGTGTTAGCGAACATCGCCTTACGAATCTCCTGCCGCAAAATTTTTGAAATGCTTTGCGGAGTTAGACGCACGTATCGCACTCATAAGTAGGTTGCTTGCTACTTTCGTCTCCGCTAGCGCGCTGGAAGCTATGCAGGGGAGGTGGAAATAAGCCCCCTCAAACTTCATGACGTCGTGGCACACTCCTTCTCTTTCGCTCTTCCTCGTCTCCTCTCTTTCGCGCTCTCTCCTAGACCATGGCGCAGCCTAATCTGTTGCAGCGTAGCAGGCGACCTTTCGCCAAGTGAATGCACACATAGCCGAGGCGCTGCGCTTTAAGCGTTCGCCCTAGTAACTTAGCCCCAGTTAGATTCCTCTACAGGAGAGCATTTCTGTCGGCAAGATTTTGAAAATTTACTAACTGCCCTTTTTCTGTGTTGGTAAGTATTAGACACAAAAAGTATCTAGACAAGCGCTAACGCTGGCCGATGACGTCTGCGAATGTGCGGTGTATGCTACGAAGAAGCACGGAGCTCTTGTCAATATGGTGTCGCAGGGTTTCGTTGTGAACGCTTGTAAACGGCCCTTTTAGAATCGAACGCTATCGTCCGGCCCCAATTAAGGCCGCTTCACTACCTAGATAATCCTCGCCGTGCTTGCCAGTTGAACTCGCGGCATGTATCAGCTATGATGCTCATAGGCTGGCAGGAGTCACGAACGGTCGCCCCTGTGAAGGTTCGGTAGTGTATTACAGCTACAACGCCGGTTACTTGCCAGTCTTCGTGTGAACAAAAACAAGTGAAGCATGTTGGATTCGACGAACGGCTCGGCGATTTCTTCATCCCCTTCAGAAGCTTTAGTTTTTGCGCATGGTCGACTAAACTGAAGTTCAACAATGCCGCGAAGATGAAACATTCGCTTGCGCATTGTCAGCATGTTCATATTTTACGGTATATATTCTATAAACCCTAACACTATCGCGACCTGCCAGAACGAGCTGGAAATACTGCCTGAGCACAGCGACGGCGATTGCGGAGCTCATTTTTCAGTGTGGTTTATCACGGGCAAAGTTCGCAGGCGCCGTCTGGCATCGTTATCCTAAAGAGCGCCTCCGATCTTAGAAAATAGAATCATATATAGTCCACACCCAGCGAAATTTCAACATTCAATTTTCTGCAATCCGGAAATACGGTACATGATCCCTAAGCACGGTCCTGAAATAGTCCGTAAAATACGGCACATGACGTTAGGACGGGTCCAAGGTCACGGCGCAGTTGGGCTTCTGCGTTCCGTTCACTTCCTTGTAAGTTGACAAATGGTTTCTGGAAAATTGACGCGACATGCTGTGTATGTTTTTTCGGCGAATAAATGGTAACATGGACATATTGTAGCACACTGAAAGGGAAATATATAAAAATGCCTGAAAAGTTCACGTTGTAACAAAAAGAGAACGCTCGTTCAGTGCTTGCTCCAGTGAAATTGGAAATGTGCGGCCAGAAAAAAAAGCGAAGGTTCCGGCAAAAAAGCCAAAAGTACGTTATTCTCGCCATTGCTTAGGCAGTGGCAGTATATTTTTGAGGAAGCAAAATTTTCTGCAGTTAAGATGATTGGATTTGACTTTGTAAAAAGTTAAATCCAATCATCTTAACTGCAGAAAGTAAAAGGAACCGAGAGGCCCAATTTTTTTGCAATAATGTGAGGTAGCAAAGAAAGAAGCCACAGAAAGGATACAGGAAGGTAATTGTTACGTTTCCTTCAAATATAGAAGTGCACGGAATTTTATGTTTTCATTATAATAACATTTGAGTGCGTGGGGACTGGCTACTCCATTAGGTCGAAGCATTTGCTTGTTTTTCATTTATTCCTGTCTATGAGAGTTCTCGTAGCTAGCGATCCAGTACTTTGGTTTTGCGTTTTCCAGCTAATGTTTCATTGTAGCGTAGTAACTGTAAAATAGAAGTAAATATTGGACTGGCAGTGAGTGCCGCTGAAGTGTGCCCATACTATATTGTCTGTGTTCAGAGAATGTAGTAATATTCAAAAGAGTGGTTCAAAGACTGCTGTGCACGTCTATCCGAAAAGTTATTAAATTGTTAAGCTATGTGGCTTCAAGAATCACGCTGCTCGAAGACGCTGAAAGCTTCAAATAACTAATTTTGAAGCGCTGTGCACATAATCTGAGTAAATGTGGTACTAGGTTTCTCACATTGCGTAGCATGTGTGCGTGAGAGCCAATGTACGCGACAGTTTTTTCACACCTAAAACGCTAGAATGAAATGGCCCAGCTTATATCATTTCTAGAACGGCTTCACGAAAGCTTCTCTTCTCATACATTCTAACATGTACTTGGCACATGCATAACTTTTTGTTCAAATAGACAAGTTAAGCCGCTGGGCACGTGCTCCCTGCTGTGTTGCCATGTGAATAACTTGGCCCACTGGGTATGAGCCGGAATAGGAAACTTGCTGCTCGCTGTCTTCTGGCCTAGTAGACATGTTGAATCTTTGCGTATGTGCCACAGCATATGTGCATGGACAGACAACTTCGGCACTGTGCATTACAACTGGGCATCAGCCTGTTCTTGGTCAATCCCAAGCATGAGATTGCAACGGCGACACAGAGAGGATAAAACCTTCAATATATTTAGATGTGCCTCGAGCTTCTCTGGGCAAACATTTCTCATCACTGTCTTCTGTCGACAATCATCATGCATCACTTGCTTCCTCGTGACACAGGCAGCTAACAGCTAAAAGCGACGAGGCCGTGTCCGTTCTATCCAATACCACTGCCGAGTAGCTTAATTTACCAAGCTTGAAGTTTTCGACTGTGAAAAATTACGATGAATATGGGCATTTCAGATGCGAAATTTCTTTGCCCAGTGAGAGCCAAGTTCAAATGAAGCTCACGCGCAAGAACGCGATTACGTTTTGATCACGCTTTCTCTCCTAAAAATGTGGGTCGATGTCGGAGATAGTGTGATCTAAATATGATGATATAGAGCGTATTAAGGCAGCCGGATTGGCCGGCACCAATGATATTGCAAACACCGGACATACTGCAAATAAAGGTGGCCTGATTGGCTGGTATCCGACGTTGTGCGGACATCAGATATGGTGCGAAATAAGGCAACCCGATTGTCTGCTGCCGGGAAACTGCAAAGAAACACCAGATATATTGCTAATAAAGGGGGCCCGTGGTGGCAGGTGATGCACGTAAGCGCAGACGTGAGCTTCAACACTAATATTGTTGTGAAGCTGTCTTCGTCATTCCGTGATCGCTATATGATCGCCTTCGAAGACATTGTGATCATTCTTTCATTTTCATGCCATCGTCATGCAGTGCAGTGCATTAGTGGCGATGAACGCAAACAGTATCATCAGTTTTTCGCAGTATTACTGCATAAATAAATTGCGGACAGATCAATCACAACAGAAAGAGAAAATACACCTAAATTATCCGCATTTCTGCAATCATTCATGGCTGAAAAAATAAAATTTCTGTCGGGTGGTTTTGTATCTCTCGCGAAATATTTTCGAAATTCTTTAACTAGATACTTCAAGCTCTGTTAGTTATCTGAATGCTGACATTTGAAAAGCTACCTGAGCCAACCACACCACCCGCATACCTTTTTACCCTCCTCAATAGCATTTTAACTAACGCTGTTCTTATGAAAAACGCACCACATGAACTTTGCCATATTTGCTTGCTTTTTGTAATAAATAATATCGTTGGTTATATGTGGTCGAATAACTCGGGATAAGCTGAATCATATGAAGATCACGTTCCATGCATTATGTTTTGTGCAGCGTATAATCTACAATGTATTATGTTTAGGGTACAGCCACCAAGTAGACCCCCAGATCGCTATGGATATACCAAGTGTAGGTTGCAACGTGGTGCTGATGTGAATAAGAGCCTGGCAGACTTCTCGCGAGTGTTACATTTCCTTGGAATTTCGAATGTCTTTTTTGTTTTTTTTTGTTTTTGTGTATAGCTATGTGTATAGCACAAACACCTTGTTGTTACTGTACATCGAATTCGGTGTAGATGCACCCACTTAATACACTACTAATCAATGTAGCTCTGTTTTTGTAAGCAATGGAAAATGTTGGATATATGGTTTTGGTTTGGTGATCACTGCCACTGGTGGTGTCGCCCTGTGTGTGCGTACGTTTGAATAAAGGGGAATTTGTTGCTGTGTTGTTTGCTGGACCACTCTTGACTTATCGGCGGCACACGTCACCACTACACTAATGGAAGGGAAGCGCAGTAGACAACGGCGGAAAACGTGCGGTGTGATCAAATTGGGAGAGAGAGAGAGAGAGAGAGAATAAACTTTAATCGAAAGAGCACGTGAGCGTAGGTAGCTCCTCCGCTCTGCAGTGGGTGGTCCCCTCAGTCCAGGAGTCCAGCGGCCTTAGCTGCCCTTCTCGGCCGGTTGACCAGGTTGAGCTGGTCCGCCGGGTCGGAGCTGGACAGCGCTGCCTCCCATTGCCGTGTGGTGGGATGTGTTATGGGTGTGAGCTGTGGCGTGTTTGCGCAAGCCCAAACCATGTGGTAAAGCGTTGCACATTGATCGCAGTGTGGACATTTATAGGAATACAGCGCAGGGTGTATGGCGTGGTAAAAACTCAAATTGGGACATTTGCAGCCATAAAGTTTGGATCAGGTGGTGCGAGACATAGGTATTTGGCCCATGTCCTGCAGTGGACATAAGTACGCTGGTAATTTTCTCAAGCCGTCAGGCATCTACAGTGACCAATGTCGGCGGGAAAGAGGTACGTTGCATAGCGGCACGTATGCACATGTTGCCAAATACTCAGTGACACCATTTGGTCCGATGGTTAGTTTTAAAACTTGGTCCCTGAACACAGCGGCCCGATGCGCTGCTCATTCGACCACGGGCTACCCGCCGACCTCACTCATGTATATGTTAAAACGGTAAGATAGAAACATATATATATATATATATATATATATATATATATATATATATATATGTGTGTGTGTGTGTGTATAGATGGATAGATAGCCACGGGAGTGCGTGAAGCACTCCAACAATGCTAACGCAATAAACGCGGCAGCACCCATTTAACGATGCCTGTCGGTGGTCATCAGTTGGCACTGAATCAATATAGCCACACAATGTATTGCCGCCGTTGCAACGGTTCATATACGTATGAGGCGTGTACTGCACCGGCATTCCTCTTTCGCGCTTCGCTAAGTGCGCTCGGCACCATCTAGCGCCACTGCCGCAATGCGTGCGCGTGGCCTCCGAAATGCTTGGCCCGCGGGTGCGTTAAAACGCTGAGAAACACGCCATGCGGCCGCCGAGCTGTTCTTTCGCGCTTACTTCTAGACGCGCTGCGCCCTGTGGGGCCACTGCTGTGAGGTCCGTGAGTGGCCTCCGACACGGTAAATGCTGTGCGCCGGTGCCTGCGCAGGCTGAGAATTCTTCCCTCGCTTGCTACAAACCCAGTGGCACATATTCAGTGAGCACATTTGAGGATAGCTCCGTTGAAGAGCGGTACATACCCAGTGCATTCATGGCGCAGCCTGCTAATGCGTCGGGTTGCTGTCCTGGAGGAACCCTGGTGACTTGCTTTCGATTCCGCTGAGCATCTAATAAATTGAAGGAAACTTTTTCGGCGTCGTATAGTGGCACATTCCCAGTGGCACACACCTAGTTGTGTAAAGCATCTTTCATTCTGCCTGGGTCACTGGGTAGTATATGGCCCAATGGGTAGCGGATCGGGCTGCTGGGCTGAGGTAACAGGGTTCGAAACCAACCATCGGACCAACTTGAGTCGCTGTGTATATGGCAACGTGTACATACGTGCCGCTATTCAACTAACCTGTTTAAGTGGACATGGGTCACTGTAGATGAAGGACTCGATAGGTACCGCCGTTCGAAGAAAGTATTTGACGCCGTCTTGGAGCACTGGGTAGGTGCCGCCCGGTATTCTGGTCTTCAATGAGCTTCTGTGATGCCTAGTTTGGTCACTGGGTATATATACCAGTAGGTGTGTTCCACTCTTCAATGAACGTCTTTCATGGCAACTTGGTCATCAACGCGCACGTGCCAGTGGAAATGTGCGGCTCCACAGTGACCAAGAAGTTGCCTTAAATTTCTGCGATGCCCAGCGGAATCGAACTCCCGTCACAAAGGGTACTTACTTCAAGGACAGCAGCCCGAATCAAATTTCAGGCTGCGCCACAAATGCAGTGGATATGCGCCACTTTTCAATTAGGGCCTTTCACGCCAACTTTTTAGTGAGCTGCTCCACAAATGCATTGGGTGTGTGCCGCTCTTCGGTGAACCCTTCGCCAACTTGGTCACTGAGTACGTGCCACTGAGTGTGCGGCAAGCGAGGGATTAATTCTCAGCATTCGCAGGCACCGCCGCACCACGCTCATCGTCTCATCGTCTCGGAGGACACGCGCGGGCTTCTCGGCAGTGCCACTCGATGGCACAGTGCGTCCACGAAGAAGCGCGAGAAAGGAGCCCGGTTGCCTCACGACGCGTTTCGCAGGGTTTGCACTCACCGGGGCACCGCGCATTTCGGAGGCCACGCGCAGGCTTCGAGGCCGCGGCGCTAGATGGCGCCGACTGTCCGTAGAAAAGCGCCAAATATAAATACACGCCTCATACGCAACTCATTTCGTCGGAGGCAATAGGTTGTGTCGGTGACACGCACAAAAAAGAAAACCTGCTTTGGTCATAGCGAAAATATTACCTCGAAATTTCAAGTCGACATCGCTGCCTCTAAGGTACTCCCACCTATAACGACCACGGTGTTATTAATTATTGGTGTGTTGATATATTTCTTGTTTATTTTTACAGTCAACCCCTGTCTGGTTTATAGCAGGGAGGGCTAAATTAAAGTCAACAACATTTACGTGTTTCAGTGCATGAGTGTGTATCTAGACTGTACGTAAAAATTTAATTTTTACATACAGTCTAGATACACACTCATGCACTGAAACACGTAAACATATGCAATGCTAAATGCATATGCAATGCCCTTCCTGCATCAATGCATTTACGCAACGTATCGCAATTTAGTCATTGTAGCCGGTGGGTTTGCGAGGCGGACCCACTTGGAATTAATTTCCAGAATGACGCCAGTTTTGAGGTGTGGGCGATCAAACTAGCCGTAAAAATGCACTTATGTTCAACCAACTTTTTTAAGAAACTGCTCTTTCATTCATTGAAGCGCAAAAGTAACTGGAACGCCTATGTACTTCGTCGTACACTTTGGAAAATAATACATTGAGGCTGGTGTCATCCAGGAAATTCATTTCAAGCTGATGCATCCTACCGGCTACTCGAAATTAAGTTGCCATATGGGCCGTAAAGTGAATTATTAAGACGTTAATTAGTGAGTTTACGTTAATAGTTGAACATCTGTTTCGATTTCTTGTGCTAGTAATAACCGCCTCTTCGAATAAGCCAGCTCAGCGACAAGAAGAATTATTCTATATCTGCCCCAAGCGATTTGGTGAAATTTCATGAAACTTAAAAACAATCTCCCCGTATATCGTTTGCATACTTGACCACACTCGGTGCTGCAAAAATTCTAACATTTAATAGCTTCACGTGCTAATTTCGGAAAAAGTCGCGTCCAATTGTTTTATATAAAATGTTCAAAACAACAACAAGCCGGTTGTTACAGCAGTCTGTGGTGTAGGTATGGCCGCTCGTGATCAAGGTTAGAAGGAACACCGTAATGTTTAAAGCTATGCTTCTCAAAATCTGTGTATTGCAACCGGGCGTTTTAAAATGTGACAAGTGGCGTTCGCGCTGAACGTATGTTATAGCTCGCCACTTTTATGTGGCTACGTGTTCTATCTACAATGCCACTTTTAAAGGAATTTGGGTGTTCGCTTTATGTTGTTCAAAGGCGTAAGTTGATAATGAGCGAAAATAATCCGAAAGCCTGTTTCCTCCTACGCGAAGCAAATATACTTTTCACATCATTCCTTTATAAATGTCGAGAGCAATGCAGAGAGTTGTCGAAAGGATATATAAATAACACAAAATATGTTTTCTCAGGCATGTTTACTCTTGCTGTACAGGCAGACATATAACGGTAGAGAGATCCTACGGCAAGGCACAGTTTGTTTTTAGCATCCCATTCATTTTCTCCGAAGTTGAAAAATGGTGTCATTAAAATTGAGGCGCTGCGCCGTAAGCTTTCCCCCCCCCCTTTTTTTTCCCTGCTTTCCAGTGCTTAAACGCAAACATAGGCATACTACAGCACACCGAAGCAGGAGGACGCTGCAGAGAACGCGGAAATATTCGCCGGTGTTGGTGAGTATATGAGTATCACCTTAGCAGAGGAAATGTTCAGGAAGTGCGATAAATTCTGTTACTTCTGCTTTTTAAGGCAGTGGCTAGGCCGTTTAGGCAATGGCTAGGCTAGGACGTTCATTGAAGAGTCTAACTTTTTGCACAGAGGGATAGGAATGAAGAGATCTGTGGGCCTCGCGTTTTATTGCGGTCGCCGTCGCCGTGACGTTCCGTATAAAGGCCAAGGGTGATATAATCGTCGCCGCTTGCCGTATGCTGGATATCCGAGTGGAAGCGTGCGATGCTAACGAGCGAGACACATGGTGCGAGTTTGCGTGCGATCCGTCGTACGACGCGTTGCATCGGCAGCTGCACTCAACAAGTTATCAGCACATACCACCGCATGCGGCGTCGGATCGCACGGGGCGCACGCGGCGCATACGACCAACTTGCTGTTTAACTTTCTGGATAATATTGCACTAAAGCCCCTAGATATTTTTTTGCTTTCTTTAAGTAGCGACAACCTTTGAAGCACCGTCGACGAATCTCATTAGGCAACGCTCGTTCCGGCAGCCATGTTCTTTCTAACCCTGTTCCCCCTCAATCACTTGCACGCTGCTGCGAGTAGCGTAGATAGCAGCGGCCGTTGATGGTCGCATGCTATCTAGGAAGATAATGGCAGCCGACGGAGTAGATGTCGCTACTTAAGAAAGAGCAGGAAATCTATAGGGACTTTAGGTTGCACGACTGCCGCATCCGCCACATCGGTCAGACGGCCGCAGCCAATGACAGCGCCGCTAGCGTGTACGTCATGGTCACGAGGAAGACCCGGCGGGATGGGGCCGGCGTGGAAGCGCTCCGATCGTCCTTTTGCTTTTTAGATCTTTTTTTTTCCTGGTCGAGACGCTGGCCTGTTTTCACCGCCGAAGACGACACAAAAATCGGGTACAAGTTGTTTCTGACACGAAATAACTTCTAGAATGAAATGACCTCGAAAGTGTGCGTGTTATAAAACGTTGCGCGAAATAGCATATCGTTGGCGTGATATCGATTCGGAAGTGGTCAGCGCAGACGCCGCAGCAATCGGCTATGCTAAGCGGCTCGCCTGAATGACGTGTTTTCTCATCGCTACCAACGGCGTCGGGAAAAATAATTGTATTGTCACTTATGAGCGAATGTGCAGACATTTATTTTGCTGATGAATATGAGTGCTTTATTACGATCTGCGGGAGGATCGCAAGTGCTGTTAGTCCCGGATCCGATGGCCAGCCAGCTCGGCCTACAGATCGTTTTATCGGCTAAGAGGAACGTAGCCTCCAAATAGCGCGCTTCGCCGCTCTCCTCCTCACACTGGTATGTGCGGATCGCCGCTTCTCTCAGTGGTCAGCTTACAACGGTAATAGTGGCATTACGAATTAGTGCGATTTTAACGTGTTCCGTCTGTGATTGCTGCTATGTCAGATGACTCAAGGTTAACGGGCTACTACTGTGCTGTATTCGGCTACAAACATAACTTTCGGAAGTGAACGTGAAGGACATCTTCAGCCCTGGCGACTTCGTGGACTCCGCCGCTGCGGTTGTAGACAAGCGTCCGCTTAGGATTGCCAGCATAAACAGAAGGGACTTGACGCAACCAGCTTCGCCGCGTGTAGGTTCTGCAGATTTTCTTTCCATTGGGTGCACGGCAATGAACTCGACATCCATGATCAAACTCGGATATGAACGGAAGGTGCGTATTCGAGTCGGTGAACTAGTCGAATGGACGAAGTAAACTATTTCTTCGAGCTCGCACGTTAAAGTTTATCTGTTCAATTGTGTTCTAACATTATCATGCTTGGCAACCAAAGTTCTGGAGGAAGTTGGCCGAGGATGCATTACGAAAACAGTACTTGCCGACGAAGAAAATGAAGGTGTATTCTTTTTCGTTTTTAACGACATAGGCAACAACAACAACCACCAAAGCCATGCCTATACCGTGTGCCGGCCGCCCCTAGTTCACATGGGCTCTCCCGTGCTTGTGAATCTCGCCGGCAAGCTGTCTGGCCGACGTCGCACATCGCGCACTGTATTACTCCAGAGATAAAATTGCTGTTGCTGAGAGTAGTTTGTTCGTTTTTCAGTTAGCTCGAGTCGGCGAGGTGCCCTTGCTCCGGAACCGCTCTGACTTACACGAGTGTGTATACTTTATTAGCGCGTCGCGTGCGTCTGGCTGATCGGGGCATATTCGTGGCCACTGTCGCCAGGTCGTTTTACCGTGTACTCCGTGTTAACGGTCCTCCTGGTCAAGTTATTTTGCAACTTGTTTCTTTCGTGTGCCTGGGTACCAGATAAACACCATTTAACACATTTTACCGTGAAAATTTTAGGAGCAGGAAAGCTACCAAATTTGTTTCCTCGATGCTTGGTTAGTTACCTGCATTGGGATGCACGCTGTTGCATCGCACGGCATGGCACGCGGAGACACCTGTTCTTGGTGTCACCTGATAAACGTGTCACCTGTATGTCTAACCTTGACCTTAATTCAAGGTCAAGGCTAGACATACAATCATTACACATTGCTCGCGTATTAAATGTCGAAAATGTTCAGACTTGACTCGCTTCCTATTTCGATCATGGTAGAGCTGTGGCAGCGCCTTAGGGCCTGGCGCCGTTTGATATTGCTTTTTCTTAGCGTGTCGTTACTAAGCGTTGAGCTTTGATATACTTTTCCAATCACAAAAACTTGTTGAGACATCGCATACAAACGCGAAAACTTGCAACTCGTCGTGAGCGCACGTCTGCTGCACACCTTCTAGCGTGATCCCACATAACAACATGGCGGCGTAATACGCCAGACAATAGACGGCGCTGTGATCGCAAAAATGGCGGCGCCCTCGATGACATGGTCTATGTACCGTCTCCCAATCATCGCAAGCTCGTCTGGCTTGCTCACTCGCTGCCGTCCGCGCCGATAACATCAAATGTATTTCAATTTAAGCGCAATATATTTGTGTACATGTTGTGCTGACCAACATCAGGCGCTTTATTACAAGCTGCATGCGGTCATGTCGCAAGCGCCACCGGTCTCGGTTCTCGACAACCTAGCGAGCTGGGCTTGCCGGCGAGAATCCATCGGCGGTTGTCAACGGAACCGACACTGCGGACCCGGCCTTGTGGAAGCACGTCTACGCTACTCGCATAGACGTGTTTTTATTGTGGCTGTTTTTGTAAAACGAGAGAACTGTGCCAAGGCGTTTGCTTTTCCCTTTCTTCGCTAAGTTAGCAGTATTCCGAGCGTCCATGCAGGGTCACCGGTTCTAGGCGGAGCTACGCGCCGCATGCTCGTTCGTACACCGTGTCCAGAATCGTGGTATGAGGCAAGCTGGACTCCGACGCGTCGCATGACGTATTGCACCATGTGACTTGCGCTTTAGACGGTGATGGCGGCTCAATCTCGCGCACGAAGGGGACGAAAGCAGGGACGAAGCGCGCTGTCTTCCGACGCTGCAAGGCTTCTGGGCGAGGAGGGGAGGGAGGGGGCGGGCATGTTCGGTGTGTCCTTAGTTGACGCTGATGCGAGAGGTGGCACGAAGGTCGATTCCCACGCTGCTGCAGCCTCGCTTCCTCACTCCAGCTTTTTGACAGCGAGTTTCCGCCTTCACTGAGTGACATGTTGTCACGGTGTAGATCTTTTCACCGTACTAGGTTCTTTAACGTGGTCAATACGGACCGATTGAGGAAATCAAATACGAAGCGTAAGCTCTCTGTCGCACACACACGAACAATGCTTTATATAAATTCGGGGACATATAATTGCTAACAAAGACCATTGTTGATCACTTCTCTATATGGATTCTCTCCATAGACTACAAACTACATAATTAAGTCTCTAAAGTTCACACATCACCCTAAGATTCGGTGTGGGCGTTGGAGGAGGCCCCGGCCGGAATGGTGCAGGCGTCAGGACGGCTGCTGCTGAGTATTCCCAGCTGTAGCCGGGCGGCGAGACGTGTCACGACGGATCAGGAGCGTGTGCTAAGAGGGAAGTCGAGAATCATCGCGACTGTGGTGTGTGGACGTCTCGGAGACGTACACCAGCCAGTGTTGCCAGCTTTGGGTATATATAGCCAAATTGGGCTACAGAAAAAAAAATTGCCGTCGACTTCGAAGAGTTGGCTATGTGGCTATATTTGGGCTACTGAAAATCTGCGACTTGGCTTTGTTTGGGCTATAAGTGGCGCCCTAATCAACGCTCCAGAGGGGCTCTGATCGAGTAGAAACAAATCTCGAAGGCTATGTTTTAGCTAACTGAGCCGGCAGCGCGCCTGTGCGTGTGTGCCTGCGCGAATCCGCCCCCTCTACCCCTCCATTCTATGTGCCGATATCTGAGACGGTGGCTTTGATCTTTGATCTACTTTAACTTACATCGCGCTACACCGTTAGACACCCGATCCCCGGGAATCGGGATAAGCCTGGGACTAGAGGGTTTTTCACAGTACACTGTACTAACATCGCTATGCTCAGAGAGGAAAAATAGGTTCGAGCGATCGTGGCGTCGACATGAAACAATCACGGGTAGATGACACGCTCCATTGTGTTCACGGGCATGGCTTCTTGGTGAACTATCGCGCCGGGCACAGCTTTCGACCTGCTTCACGTTTCTCACGCTAAGCTGTACTGCCATTTCCTTTTTTCTGCGAGATGAGTTTTTGTTTGTGCTTACATTAGAGATTTATTTCCATAGGTTAGACTTACGACCGAATCCTCCTCAGAGTGGATAATCGAACCAAGGGGAAGTGGGCCAAGTATGTGAGCAAGTATAAAAAAGAATGGGAGCAAGACCCCGAGCCCAAAGTGGGTAGTGGTGCGTTTACTTATAGATGGTTTGCCCGTAACACTGACAGATGCAGGTACTTATTCTGCTAATATTGAAACATGTTTGTGACGAGCCCATCAGTGTGCCACGTCACATGATTATCATCAGTGTGTTAGCTTAGCAGGTGACGTGTCGCGCTGCTGGCTCAAGGACGGTGGTTAGATCCCCGTCCACGGTGGCCGCATTTCGATCGAGGCGAAATGTTGAAACACCCGTGTACTTAGATTTATGAGCACGTTAAAGAACCCCATGTGGTCAAAACTAATCCGGAGTCTCCCACTGCTTCATGCCTCCCAATCATATTGTGGTTTTGGCACGTAAAACAACAGTAATTATTATTAATAGCATATCAACATGGTTTGCTTTTTGAAAGTAACTCGTTTTCACAGGGTTACCACTGTTATCAATTTGTCGTTTAGCTTTGCTCTTTGTGAGCCGTCGCGGCTTTTGCCATTTCGAGCGAGTTACGTTCGGGAAGTGCTCGTGGCCGCAAACGACTGCGCGCTACTTACACTTGTGTGCAGTTTTACGCAGCAATCGATTAAAGTTTCGCTTACACCTATTGAGACAGCGAGTGGCATCTGTTGTGTCTCACTGCTTTTTAACGCATGTTCTTGGCATGCTGGAGACCTAAGATGGCGGCCAGGTTGATGTAAATGGAAACTATATAGAGTGTGTCTCAGGCAGTGTTGCCAGGTTGGACGAGGCGGAGTAGCCCAAGTTACAGAAATTGTAGCCCAAATAAAGCCAAACACAAAAAGAGAGCAAAATATTTCGTAGCCAATTATAGCCATTTTTATTTGCAGTTTTATTTTTATTTAAATTTTCACATTCAACAGCGCAATCCTTTATTGCACAAACCGTTGTAACCAAACGTCCTAGCCGCCGTGACAGTCGACATCACGCTTGCAGCGAATCACGGCCGAAGGTGAAATCGTAGTGTTTTTATTTTATGGCAGATAGTACTAAGTTATTATTTTTAGCTATATACAGCAATACTAACTACGAACTATGCTTTTTAGCTCACGTTAACGCAAAATAATGTTCAGCATCATTGAGGTCTCACGTGACATCCGCCTACGGCGTAGAAAACTTCACCTGTCCAGCGCTCTGCGATGGTGACGCGCCAGAACCAGTGTATCGCGATATGATATCTCGCGTTATTTGTCTCATCGTCGCATCTTGTTTTCTCGTTAATTAGATTGGCCCGGGTTACCTGGGACACACTTTGTATAGTTTACATTTACATCAACCTGGCCGCCATCTTAGGCCTCCAGCACGCCAAGAACATGCGTTAAAAAATGTCACAGTTTCGCCCTAAGGGCGAAGCAATGAATGCGATAGCAACACAGCAATGTCATACGAAGTAAGGTGAGCGGCTTTGGTAGCAATAGGAATTGTAGTAAACACGAGATGATTAAGTAAGCAGGTGTGCTGCGGCGTAAATAGCCCGACATGAAGAGAGACTCGATGACCACGAGAAGGCGCGTGTGAAACGGTGGTGTTGATGAGAAGCGCTTCCCGTGGGCAGTGCGTGCGAAGGGACAAACCTGCAGCGCTGCACTGCCGATCCGGGCAGCATTGCATGTGTAGCGTGCGTTGGAAAATGTGGCCCGACTATTACTAACTGAATGAACAAGCGCGGTGTGAGCGCGCACAAACAAACACGAATAGATCACACTGAATGACTGCAGACAACGACTGTCCAAACGCTTGCAGCAAGCGCATACGCCGCAGCCGGCGAAGGTACGTGCGGTCTATCGCTTCAACGGAAACTGAGCGGCGAATGCACAGCGCATAAAGGTCAGAGCCGTGTGGAGACAACAGACGGTGCGGGCGAGCAACGAGCGCGGTTGTTGGCAGAGTAGAAGTGCGCCCCCCTCCCCCTGCTCCCTCCGGCGCTGGCTTCCCGCTTCCTTGCTAGCGCGTGGGAGATTGAGTTTGTTCGCTCTCCGTGATAGCGCGCGTCCCCGCACGCTTCCGCTCGGGCATACGGCGCGCGGCGAATATTTTATCTATACGGAACCTCACGGCGACGGCGACGCCGACGGCAGAAATCCGGTTGAAGTGTCCATATAATTGCTATCGCAATAAAAGAAATGAGATAACAGATGCCACTTGCTGTCTCAATCGGTGTAAGCAAAACTTTAAACGGTTGCTGCGGAAAACCGCACAGAAGTGTAAGAAGCGCGCTGTCGTTTGCGGCGACGAGCACGTCCCGAACGTAACTCGCTCGAAATGGCAAAAGCCGCTACGGCTCACAACGAGCAAAGCTAAACGACAAATTGATAACAGTGGTAATCCTGTTAAAACCGGTTACATTAAAAAAGCAAACCATGTTGTTATGCAAATAATAATAATTACTGGGGTTTTACGTGCCAAAACCACAATATGATTGGGAGGCATGAAGCAGTGGGGGACTCCGAATTAGTTTTGACCACCTGGGGTTTGTTAACGTGCTCATAAATCTAAGTACATGGTGTTCAACATTTCGCCTCGATCGAAATGCGGCCGCCGTGGCCGGGGATCTAACCCCCGTCCTCGAGCCAGCAGCGCCACGTCACCTGCTAAGCTAACACACTGATAATATTCATGTGACGTGGCACACTGATGACATCGTGACAAACATGTTTCAATATTAGCTCAATAAGTACTTGCGTCTGACACGTTACGGGCAAACCATCCATAAGTAGACGCACCAGGACCCACTTTGGGCTCGGGGTCTTGCTCCCATTCCTTTTTATACTTTCTCACATATTTGGCCCATTTCCCCATGGTTCGATTCTCCTCTCCGAGTAGGATTCGGTCTTAAGTCTAACCTATGAAAATGAACCTCTAATGCAAGAACAAACAAAAACTCATCTCGCAAGAAAAAGGTAAAGGCAGCAAAGCTTAGCGTGACAAACGTGAAGCAGGTCGAAAGCTGTGCCCTGCGCGATAGTTCACCTAGAAGCCATGGCCGTCAACACAATGGAGCGTGTCATCTACCCGTACTTGTTTCATGACGGCACCACGATCGCTCGACCCTATTTTTTGCTCTCTGAGCATAGCGATGTTAGTACAGTGTACTGTGAAAATCCCTCTACTCTCAGGCTTATCGCGATGCCCGGGGATTGGGTGCCTCACGGTGTAGCGCGATGTAAGTTTAAGTAGATCAAAAACCAAAGCCACCCGCTCAGACAATGGCGCAGAGAATGGAAGGGGAGAGGGGGCGGAGGGCATTTCGCGCACGCACACACGCACAGGCGCGCCTGTCGGCTCAGTCAGCTGAAACATAGCCTTCGAGATTTGTTTCTACTCGATCAGAGCTCCTGGAGCGCTGATTAGGGCGCCACTTATAGCCAAAACAAAGCCAAGTCGCAGATTTTCAGTCGCCCAAATAGAGCTACATAGCCAACTCGTCGAAGACGACGGCAATTTTTTTTCTGTAGCCCAATTTGGCTGCATATAGCCAAACCTGGCAACACTGGTGCCAGGTAACCCGGGACGATCTAATTAACGAGAAAACAAGATAAGACGATGAGACAAATAACGCGAGATATCATAGCGCGTTACACTGGTTCTGGCTCATAAAAAAGTGGTCGCAGTTTCACCTGAAAGGCGAAGCATCAATTGCGATAGCAAATTTGTAGAGAGCTATACGGAGTAAATGATAGTAGCTTTATCAGCTGTATAAACTTGGACATGCAGCAGCACCGGCAACACGCAAAACTAATGTCGACGCCGTCGGCGTTTTGCCCGCGTTCGCACAAAATGCGTGCGGCATTGCTGACTGTTGCCGGAGCCTCTGATATAAATAGGCACTTGGTGCCGCAGCTAAAGGTCACCTCCCTCCCCCCCCCCCTCCCCCCACCCCCCACCGCCTTTAGCGCGTCGGAAGAAGGCGCGTTTGCTCTACATATATGGTGATTGTAAAGGAGGAAAGAGACGCCTACTTGTGCAGCCCTTAAGGAAGCACGGCGCAGAACGCGCGTTTGTTTTCCGCCGTGGGTTCACTCCCCTTGAAAGAGCGCGTCCCCCGCGCCCTTTCACCCGCACATACAGCGTTCGGCGGCGCGCGGCGACGATTTCATCTCCATTGACGTCATACGAAACCTCACGGCAACGGCGACGACGACGGCGACGCCGACGGCAGAAATCTGCTTTGGAGTGCAATAAAAAAAGAAGCCGTGGGCGCGTCACCGTCGCAGACCGCAGGACAGCTGAAGTTTGTCTACGCCGCAGGCGGATGTCACGTGAGAGCTCAATGATGCTGAACATTATTTTGCGTTCAAGTGAGCTGAAAAGCACAGTTCGTAGTTAGTATTACTGCATATAACTAAAAATAACTTAGGACTATCTGCCATAAAATAAAAGGACTATGATTTCGCCTTCTGCCGTGGTTCACTGTAAGTGTGATGACTGTCACGGCGGCAAGGACATTTGGTTACAACTGGTTGTGCAAAAAAAAAAAGATTGCGTTCTCGAATGTAAAAATGTATACACAAATTAAACTGCAAATAAAATCGCTATATTTGCCTACGAAATATTTTGCTCTCCTTTTGTGTTTGGCTGCATTTGGGCTACAATTTCTGTAAGTTTGGGCTACGCCGCCTCGTCTGACCTGGCAATACTGACACCAGCGGCAGTGGTTGAGCGGTACGCTCAGGAGCACCAGGCATAGGCAGGAGCCCGGGCACACCGTCCGACACGCTGCATCTTCCGCCGCTGCTGCCTTCTTCGCTCGGCTTCCTCTGTCACAATGGCGCCTATGCAGCGTTCCACACTCGCGCCACGAGGTTCTCTCGAGATTCTTCTTTTTATTTCGCGTTTTCTGGGTGCCCATGCGCAGTCGTGCTTGCGTCTTCGTCGTTGTCGTTGTCGTCTTCGCCTTCGTTGCAACGTGGCACGTGCACATCATGACAGATGTGTTCATGAGTGCTTGCGCGCGCGTGTCACCATGCTTGTCAATTTAGTTAGTACGCCTGTGTTTACAAGTTTATACGGCCGATGAAACTACTATTCTTACTTCGTATAGCTTTCCACTAGTTTGCCATCGCAATCGATGCTTGGACTTTCGACGAAGCACTTTTTTTGGTAAAACCATGCGAGCTAACAGACAGTGAAACTATATAATATATAGAAGAAATTAGCTTTGTGTATTTGAAATTTTGAGATAAAATAGTTGTCGCAGTTTCACCTGAAAGGCGAAGCATCAATTGCGATAGCAAATTTGTAGCGAGCTATACGGAGTAATGATATTAGCTTTATCAGCTATATAAACTTGGACATGCAGCAGCACCGGCAACACGCAGAACTGTTGTCGACGCCGTCGGCGTTTTGCCCGCGTTCGCTCAAAATGCGTGCGTCGTTGGTGACTGTTGCCGGAGCCTCTGATATAAATAGGCACTTGGTGCCGCAGCTAAACGTCGCCTCCCTTCCCTCCCCCTCCCCCCCTCCCCCACGACCTCTAGCGCGTCGGAAGAAGGCGCGTTTGCTCTACATATATGGTGATTGTAAAGGAGGAAAGAGACGCCTACTTCTGCACCCCTTAAAGGGGCACGGCGCAGAACGCGCGTTTGTTCTCCGCCGTGCGTTCACTCCCCGTGAAATCGCGCGTCCCTCGCGCCCTTTCACTCGCACATACAGCGTTCGGCGCGCGGCGACGATTTCATCTCCATTGACGTCATACGGAACCTCACGGCGACGGCGACGGCGACGCCGACGGCAGAAATCTGCTTTTGAGTGTCCATATAATTGCTATCGCAATAATATAAATAAGCACCAACCTACAGTTTTAAGTGACTGATTTTACGAACACTTGGCGGCTTGCATGCTGGCAGCGTTTTATGTTGAAGTAGGAGGAGGAATAAACTTTTATTGCGGAACCAGCACTTTAAGATGGCCGGGCCTAAGCCTCCCATGAGGGGACGTCGAGGGCTTGCCTCACCGCCGCCTCACGGGCGTGCTGGGTTGCCCAGGTTTGGTCGTCGAGGGCGGAGCTCCGCAGAAACTCACGCAACCTCGACGAGAGGGTCGTGGTGTTAATGTGTGTGTACTGTGCTGGGAACTCCCACAGCATATGCGGAAGCGTAGCCGGGTGAGTGCCACAGCATCGGCAGTTCGGACTATTCTAAACTTCAGGGAATATAAGGTGGAGGCGGGCGGGTGACGGGTACGTATTTGTTTGTAGCAGACGCAGCGTGGTAGCCTGCGCCCGGCTGAACTTTGGGTGAGGTGGGGGGAAGGTTCGGCGACTAAGGTAAAATGCCTTAACGAGATCGTTATAAGTAGTCAGATTGTCCCTGGTGTCCAACTCGTCTCCAGTGTCTCCGGCTCGGTTGACTAGTCCTCGCGCAATGGAGTGGGTGACCTCGTTGAGGTTGGGGAGGTGTGGGTGGACAGTGCCCGCGTGGGCCGGGATCCATGTCAGGGAGATCATGCTTTCTTTAGAGTGTGGTGCCTGGCGGAGGATACGAAGAACTTGAGGAAAAATACGGCCTTTGCTGAAGTTAGTGACGGCTGAGTGAGAGTCACACACGATGGTGTGACAAGTGGGATCAAGAGTGGCCAGGGCGATGGCCACTCCTTCAGCCGTTTTGGCAGTGGGGGTAGTGACGCTGGAGGCGTGGTGTAGGACTCTATCGCGTGTGGTGACGGCCATAAATCGTGTGCCATGGGAATATTGGGCTGCATCAACAAATGTAAAAGTATGCTCTTCTTTTTTTTCACTGAATGGCATCTTTGTGAGTTCTCGAATATAGTCAGTGAATACGTTTGCTGTGTGCTGCTTCGTTGTAGTGAGGAAACTTTGAAAACAGATGCAAATATGGGACACGCCCTTAGTCCCATAGAGGAGTTGACACAAGGCACTGCATGTGTGCTGACAATGTAGGTTTATTTATTTAAAGGAGTGGGTTTAGCATTGACTCGAACCGCTATCTGCAAGTTTTGCATTTCTTTTGTCTTTGTGGCTTCAAGAAGAACACCGTTTGAATGTGCTGTGGCCTAACTAAACCAATATGAAAGCCCTGTACAACTAAAGGGAAAGAACGCAGTCATATTTCGTCAAGCATTGTAGATAATAGTATTTAAACATCTGACTCTGCATATTTTAATACGTTTCACTGCATGTTTCATTTAAGGTATGTCACCACCTTTGAAAAGGCGTTTTTCAAGAAAAATATACATTTTCTCTTTTTTAGATTTCGAGAATTCCCAAACATTCAAAAATGTTCTGCCGAACGAATTATGTTTTTATCTTATTTAGTTCAAAAGTTATAGCCAACTTACTAACAGCTGGTGAACGGTTCTGAAACCGAAACGAATGTGGTGTGGCAACAGAAACTGATAACTCAGCGGAAATCAGAGGCGTATATTGAGATTTTTCTGTTATGTTTCAGTTTGATACGTAAAAGATTATTCAAAGACAATTTCTAAGGCTTCCTTTTTTTTAAAAGCATTGCTTTAAATTTCCGTAAGGGGGACGCCTGACGCTACAAGCGTTAAAAGTGCGTCTCTGTTCTTCACGTTGCGCGCGCTTTTGCTGCTGCTCTGAATGCTACCGGGATCGTCGTTTTTATAGCTATTATTTTTAGTAGCAACAGTAATAACATAGGCTGAACATTTTTATAGGACGGCATGGCCAAGGTCAAGGTAAAAAGGCGATTGAAACAAATGTTTCAATCAAAACTTTCGAAAAAATAGAAAACATTCGAAAAAAGATTCAAACGATAGTGAAGTCGGTTTATGCTGACATTTGTACGCATCTAAAGAAGTGCATGCACGGAAAATCCCAAAATGTAACGAGAGTTTCAACGCTATGATTTGGCAACGGGTTCTCAAAGGCGCTCGCGTGAGCCTGCCCATCCTCCTTTTTGGTTTATATGATGCTGTGTGCCACTTAAACGATGGCAACAGAAGCACAACAAATATTTTGAGGGAAGCAGGCATTGAACCTGGTCATCACACGTTTGTGGCATGTTGAACTAGTGACCAGTACTGCGTGAAGAAGGCCCAGCATCAATCAACGGGTGAGGCAAAATATGTCCGCAAGAAAATATGGGCTGCAATAAAAGCCAAAACAGAGCTCGTGGAAGCTAAGAAGGGCCCTTGCTATGAACCTAGTGGATTTTAACTTTCTAGGGCGTGATGATATTGTTTGTGCAAGGATTGGAAAACTTTAATCTTGTTTTTCTCAAAACTTGATTTCTTGCATTTTTCTGTTGCGCAAACAGTTGTAACTTCAAAATCATTAAATAGTTTTAAACGAAACTTTGTACGCTCGTTCCTTTATTACTAGCCTGTGCAATCAACTAGGATTAATGAAAACGAATGATAAGTTTTGATGTAATCATGTTTTATTACAAGCAATGCGGACAAAAATGACACATTTTTTGTTTTCTTTGGTATTTTTACTATATCTTGATTCCCAATCATCGGATGGCAAAGATCCTAGTTAGTTGCACAGTCTGGTTAGTTGGCTACCTCTGTGCCAAAAAGTTTACAATTCCTGCAGGCCATTCGCTAGTTATGAATGTTCGCGTAACAGCCAAGTTTTGGCAATGTTTTGTCAATAACAAATGCCAGTATAATTTTTTTCACTCTTTTGTGCTTTTGAATATCATTTAAATTGGTCCTTTATACGGTCAATGTGAAATAAAAATTTAATGTCCAAAACTAAAAAAAATTTGAAAAAGGTGGTGACATACCTTAAGTTTGTTGCATTGGTGCCAGCGTTTCTTAAAGCTAAATCCCATGATTAAAGCCTGTTCGCACCCAATGGCGAATATTCACCCGCCTGTCATGACGCAGCTTTTCATATTGAATGCAGTAATAATCCTTCCAAAATTATTTTGAAGGTGTGTCCGAAGGAATATGCATAAATTCCGAGGCGACGTCCGGATGAAAACAGCAGTCGGCGTCGTTTTCGTGCTGTCAATCTTGGATCATGACAAGGCATGCAATACGCAACTCCCGCGTGAGTAATTCTCTCAGCCTAACCTTGAACTATCGCTGGCATTCTACACATCCCGTAAGTAAATTTTAGAATAGCTGAGCGGTTTTTCCTTCGTTCAGGATATAGAAGCGTCAAAGCTTCATTGAAGTGAAATTCAAGAAAGGAAAGAAGGTTTGGCTACTGAGACATTAGAGGATCATATCATCGGGGGCCACTAAGCGTTCACGTAGCCTTTAAACCGGTAGTTCCTGCTGCTGACCTCCTGCAATTAGAGCAAGCTCAGTTAACTACTAGAAGGTTACAGCGTATTCTTACGTAATAATTATTTTGCCCGCTTTAAGGCTACTGTCGTTTTTCTTGCGCTTAACTATGAGATTTGTTCAAGTCGCATCGATCGCTTATGTTACGATCACACCTTACGAGAATGTTAATTTCAGTAGCATTCACAATCATGGTTTATTGAACTTGTCTGTCGAAATGTTTTAAATCGGCTTCTGATGGACAGGTTCTTCCTGGAGAAGTGCGTCAGATGAACTCATCTAATTTCCTAAAGCGATGTAATATTTCATTTGTTAACATTGAAAATTGAATACCTGACATATTGAACCGAATGTAAAAAGCTGTGACTTCGGTTTAGAGAAAAGTTGTCTAGTGGGGTCACCAAAGTGCTGTATACCGAAGGATGTGGCCTGCCGCCTCGAGTGTTGGGCTAATCCAATAAATATTCCTCTTCATAATACGAATTTCGGCATGCATGATGTCTCAAAAATGTTTGGCACTCTACTTAAATGTGCCCGTACTCACAAAAAGTGTTACGCAAGAATTTTTGAAATGGAGATTTATAACCGATGCTGGCCATCGATAGAGACTTTAAAGCGAAGGCTATCAACCAATGACAAAGAGCACCTACGAGAGAAAGTTTTTTAAAATTTTGTCAGTGCTCTTGGTTATTTTTTTTCAAATGACATGAGCATGGAGTCCTATAGGATGAATTTGTTTATTAAGTTAAAAGCTGGTGCTCTCGTTTGTGCGTTTTTCTTCCTTTTCGTCTTGTCTCTCGGCAGTTAGTAGCAATGAATAGTTGAATAAGTTGCTCGAAAAATACAGAAACGGATTTCGTTTTTACATAGTCAGGCCGGGTTCTGGTCGTCTATTTAAAGAGGTTCGCTGTATGGCTAGCGTACTGTGCCGATGTTTGACATCACAAGAGAGGGAATAATATTGAGGAAAATCAATCATATAGTACACCTGAAAAAGAAATTGCCAATAACACTTGGTATGACCGACTGACCTTACGACCGCTTTAACTGTAGCAGAGCTGCGGAAGACTTTTCCGATGTTACGTCACAATAGCACCGGAACATAATAACTTTATATTTGCCAACGCTGCACCTTTCTACAACTCCACCCGTACCATGTAGGCATTAAAGTTCACGAGAAGAGTAATGGTATTTTCGAACTAGGACAAATGTACTTACGAGAGGCATCACTGTAGAGAGACAAGAATAGTAGTGCCTGCAAATTGGAAGTTTTACTGCATAGATATTATGCGCATAGAAGAACCGAATAAAACTGCAGTTGGATGGTTTGGAAGTTCGGAGTAGTATATTTCCTCCCTAGGTATGTCCTGTCGCGTAGGCAAATGGAATGCTGATATTTTAAAGCGCAGAAAAAACAAGGACACGGAGAATAAACGAAGACGAGGACAAGCGCTACTGATGTTTAAAAATCCAGTCGGTGCCAGTGGAACCGCACAAGCGCCCTTTTGCTGTGCACCACTAGCTTGTAGAGCAAATTCCTTCCATGTGGACAATGTAATACACGAACCGTTCAGGAAACGGCTTTTTATTGTTACTATAACGGAAACTTCAAGTCATATCTAGTAGGACTTTCTTGACCTGTCAAAAATATTAAATTAAAATATTAGGTATTGTGTTTGGAATCGTATTTTGTGGCATTCTGTGGTGTTATATGGGCCGTTGATGCTATCGTAACCGAACAAGTTTGCCTTGCCGAAACAGAGAGCTTTTCTTGTTTACGAAAACAGTGGGGTGGAGCGTCCCTACCAGTACTCCTTACACTTCTCAGTGACCATGTTTTCCCTGTATACGTAATTGATTTCTGCTTGCACATATTAAAAATCTCAAGTTTCAGCAGAACCCCGCTGACAATGACCATTTCTTTATATGTAGTGTACTGTTCTGCTAGGCGAATTTCTGATGAACTGATACTGATGTGCTCTATTGAACGGATTTTATGTTCGGCTGCTGATTGCACCGTCACTGCAGCTTTTGGACCCCGTCTCATGCAAGCCAAAGCAGTCTTCGGAGAAGTTGCACGGTCGTGCAGAAAAGACCTATTAGCGTACGCCAAGAAGATCCGATCAGAGATGCTTAGAAAGGTTCGTATTTTCTCAGCATGAAATCGATCTCCTAAGGATACTGGTCAAAAGCCCTCTCCTCTGGCTGTGGCTCAAAGGTTATCTTGTTTTACTTCCTTTGAATGTTCAAGATAGCATGTCTTGGAAAGTCTCAGGTCTATAATTTATAGCAGATTATTGCGAATACTTATTGGTTATCACTTCTGGCACTAGAGGGTTACGCTGAAGAAAGAGCAGCACTTTGATATACTGGAGGGCCTTTTAGAGAAGCTACCGATGCTTTACAAAGTTTTACCCAAACTAACGAAAATTTTATTAAGTTAACGTTATAGGCAACTTTTTTATCGCTGAACGATTATTCAAGGGGAAAAATTGTTCTATATCACGAAATTGTACGGATGTTTAAATGTACCAGTATTTTATACCTTTAAGAATGGGGAACCCAA
This sequence comes from Dermacentor silvarum, assembly GCF_013339745.2. Taxonomy (NCBI): domain Eukaryota; kingdom Metazoa; phylum Arthropoda; class Arachnida; order Ixodida; family Ixodidae; genus Dermacentor; species Dermacentor silvarum. The sequence continues at coordinate 50,382,958 of NC_051162.1, forward strand.
GAAAACTTTGAGCAATGGGGGCATCTGCCCTTTAGAGTGTCCAGGCCGACCTTAGGCATAACGGAGCCTACATTATCATTTTTCTTTGTTCAGTAAAATAGAAAAAAAACATTGCAGTAAAACCCACCTGAAGATGACTTCGGCGGTAAGTTGTTTATCATTGGATAAATACAGCGGCACAACGTATTGCCACGTCGAAACGAGTTAGGAGGCACGTACCGCAGCGGCATTCCTGTTTTGCGCTTCCCGGAAAGCACTCGGCGCCATCTAGCGCCGGCACTGCGAAGCCTGTACGAGGCCTCCGAAATGCATGGCACGCTGGTGAGTGCGAACGCTCAGGAACACGTCATGCAGAAAGCGGGCTCCTGTTCCTGCTTTTCTTTAGGAACACACTGCGCCACATAGTCGCACTGCAAAGAATTCCGCGCGTGACCTCCAAGATGAGAAGCGTGGCGCGCTGGTGCGTGAGAACGCTGAGAATTGTTCCCCCGTCTGTTGCACACTGAGTGGCCTACGCTCAGTGAACCAAGTTGGCCAGAGATGCACTGATTAATGGCACATACCCAGTTCATTTGTGGCGCAGCCTGCTTACGTGTGTGGTGACGGAACCCTTGTGACGTTGGCTCGATTCCGCTCAGCATCAGGAGAAACTTAAAGGATCTCTTTGGCCATCGCAGAGCGGCACATCCCAGTAGTATATACATAGTTAGCGAAGTTGGCGTCAGAGACGTTCATTTAAGAGCGGCAGACACCTACTGGTACATACTCAGTGGCCAAAATTCACATCAAAGATCTTAACTGAAGACCAGCACAAACCGAGGGGCCCGTACTCAGTGCTGCAAGTCAGCGTTAAAGAGTTCTTTAAAGAGCAGTGCCTACCCAGTCCCGCATCTTCTATGATCCATGTCGGCTTAGAAGAGGTTCGTTGAAGCACGTATGTACACATTGGCACATATTCAGTGACCCAAGTTGGTCCGATGGTGGGTTTAGAATCCTGTTACCTCAGCACAGCAGCCCTATGCGCTTAACCATTTGACCACGGACTAAATAGTGATCGCGGTGGGCGGGAAAACACTTAGATACAAACATACATTGATACATAGATGCAAACGTACATAGATAGGTAGCCCCCGTAAAGTATGTGAAATACCCTAAGAAGGCTAATACAAAAAAATTTAATTACATTTTTTTAGAACAGACATGCCTATGAGGAGAAATAACAGGGTTATTTGAATGGTATTCCTCTCGTTCGACCATTGTGACAAAAATATCTACTCAGTTTTGCCTTATGCCCTCTACTGTGTTTCGGAAATAGCGATATCACAAAAAATTTTCTATTTAACTATGTTACATATGTGTGCGTTTACGTGACCTTCTGTGTGCGAGCGGTAGCTTTTCTTGAAACAGCACATGCCGCGCAGCATTCGCGTATGTTGCGCTTTACGATCTCCTTTTTTAAGTCGTGAAGCTTATAGGGCTGCGCAATACGCTGCGCTCCTTTAATACTCATGGACATATAGAGGCTACATATAGAACGTGTCAGCGTGTTTTAAAAATACTACAAACTAGTCAACTGAAGACTAATGTGATCATTATTGTGTAGCTTGTCATCCTGTCGTGCAACCACTACAATTCGTGCAAGGATACGGCCCTGGATGGGGATGTTCAACCGGTATGTCTGTAATTTGAATACATTGTTCATCTACTTGTTCCATATTGTAACCGCTACAATAGAACACCAAGCTTTGCGTAATAAACTTGCTTGTTATAAATATTACCAACAAAATGCGATGCTCCCCCATGCGGTACTAGTTGCCCAATAAGTTTCATTGAATTTAGAAACCAAGAATATTCAAGGCTGCGTAATATAGTTTCACTAGAAAATAGACAGACAAATAAAACATATAGTAAACTCAACACATCATGAAGTTGATCAGGGTTAAATGGAGTTGAATGCTGTAAAGTAAATCAAGTTCGGCCTTAACTCAGGTTGTCTAGTAACGTCAAATAACACGATAACTGCAATATTTTAGTGAAAGTGCTCTGCGAAGAAATGTAACAAAAGAATCGACATGTAGATATGTATGGCAGAATACAAGGTGAGCTGTCGTCTTGCTCCATATTTATCACTTTTCGAAACCCGAATGCGTTACTTAATATAATGACAATAACGTATTTAGCATCTAACATTAAGCATTTCAATTTTCTGTAGATAGCCATTGCACCTTCTGGTTTGGTGATCTCATCTTGATATAGGCGCACCGGAGTACCCGCACGATTCAAAGCAATGAGTGGGAACGAATGTGTTACGTCATTTCCCGCCTAATCTTTAAGACCTACGTCGCAGAGGACGTGACCACTATTTAGCACTTTACACATCTCACCAGTTCATATTACCTCAGTAAAACCAAATACTGTATCAGCAAATGCCTGACCACTCCTCAAAGAGGCCTGCTAAGCTTGTTTTCCTCAAGTATGTTCGCGTGCTGAACGTCACCAGGTTCAGTTACCAGTGAAGGACTGTCCAGATCCAAGGATTCTTAGCAGCTTTGGCTTCATCGAAGTTCTGACGCCCACCTTGGATAGATAATCCACATCCACTCAAGGCTGAGAGCCAAGGGCTAATTACAAAGATAAGGATGACATAGTAACTAATACCGCAGTAGGGAGGCCAAATTTAACTTTGGCAAGTTACTGACATTTTGAAGCTCAATGGGCCTTTCTGATTAAGTTGCACATGGACAAGTAAAACCCCACTACTTCTCGGTGACTTTATTTGGTCGTTTACTGGCTCCGCTCTAAGCCTGAAAATGCAGTAGGCTGGATGGGCACTCGAACTTGGGACCTCGAGCACAGAAACTCATTACTCCGAGCATCGTAACCCTGTGCCACCACCAATAATGCTTAATATCTGCACTTCAGTTTATTGTTGTTGAACTTACGATGCTCCGAATAACCCTAAAAACACTATTCGAGAAAATAAATGACACGATAATGCATTTTACATAACGTTTCAAGCTTGAAATTCTGCAATGCGGTGCTAAGAAAAACGCTTGCAGTAATTTGTGACGCTTTTGTGTAATAACGCGCTCAGGCACGCGCGAGTGCGTACCAAAGCGCTCGGTCAGGTTGCATAGTGGCGCCGATTGACGCCATGTCCGTCATTGAATATTGCCCCTTCATGATAGCTTTCACCCTCTCTCCCAGGCTTGAGAATGAAATCGTTGTCCCACAAAAATAACATGAACAGACCATTGATTTCCCTTTGTGAGATCTTGGTACATTTTTTGCTTGTGGAAATGAAAACTTCCATCACTACAGTTTCATGCTTGGTTTATTGCTTCTCGATGCGTCGTCACTCAGGTTTAAATTTTAACGCTCATTGCCTGCATTTTTCCTTTCGCTTTTCTAGCGTGTAATCACTACAAAGGGTGTCGCGACTATCATGCACAAAGATTTAAAAATATGCAAATGCCACGTACCTGGAGAGAACCAAGGTAACGTCGTTTACCGTCGCTTGGAGATACTCAGATAATTTTTTGAATTCCGCTTAATTACACAAATAATCTAAATTAATTATTCGACTTATAAAATATTTTAACCACAGCAAAAGTGCCACTGAGAAAATTGTAGGGCAACACGAACAAACTCTTGATATAGCTTTGTTGCTCAATATGTGCTACATAAAATGGTTTTTCAGAGCGTGAAAGAAGCACGCGTATACACGCAACGGCCAGTCGCGCGGCAATTTTGCGTGTATTCGCGGGCTTCTTTCACGGTCGGAAAAACTGTTTTATGTAGCACGCATTTCGTAACAAAAAGTTCTATCGGGAGTGATTCATGTCTTTAATGACTGACCCATAGTTCATACTAAAGTAGGCAACTGCCTGTTCTTATCGTTCTTGTGAGACCAATAGACCATGAAGACAGAGGGATATGGCGAAAGCAGACATGAAGGTACGATGCTGAAAACAAACACAGCCAAACCTATTCCTTTTAGGTGAATAAGACACCTATCTGCGCTGCTATTTACCCTGAAAAAGCACATTGCCGCTGTTATTGAGCGCGGAAGAACATCTTGATTTCAATTCTCTCATCACTTCTGTCTTATTGTAAATACAGTCAAAACGCTGTTATAATAAAATGCTTGAGCATCCAAAATACTTCGTTATACAGGTAGCTCCGTTGTAAAGATCGCGTACTGTACCGCGCACTCTAGAGCAGGCTAAACACGTTCAACAAAAGAAAACCTTTATTTAGCATAAGTTAAAGAGAGTCCTAATTAAATTACTGGCTAAATTATTCGAGCATGCTTTGTACATATCCCTTACAAAAATTCCTAGTAACTTTGAATAAACTTTGTTTAGACAAATGGTATTAGATTCTACCAACGGTCTACTGCAAGTTTTCAAGCCGTTGTTAAACTTCCCAAATACTTCATACCATCATCCTGTCGACTGTTGGCCACCGATATTGAATTAAAAATTTATTTATAAACTTTCTTTAAACGATGAATGAACATCCTTGAAACATTAAAAGCATGGTTTACTTACCATCTTAGCATATCTTAGAAACTGTACAATAATAATCTACCAACTTCTTATTCATCAACCGAGAAACATCTTAGTAACCTTTACCTACTTTCTCCTGCTCGCCCTAGAAACATCCTTGTAACTTTTTTCCAACTTTCTGTTGCTCGCCCTAGAAGCATCCTGGTTATATTTACCCACTTTCTCCACCATTTAAAAGTTTTTTTCTGGTAGTATTCTGATGTAACCTTGAACATGAGTGGGATATAAAAGTATATACCCGTTAGCGAAACGCACCAATATTTTCAAATACTGGTATTTATTTTCCAACCCTTCCATATCTGTCCTCAGAATCCACAAGCAAGCAGCGACGATAATGTGTTCTCCCGTGTTCTTTATATACCCATTCCTGCAAGCCTAAAGGAGGAAAATGCGAAAATATTTAGAATAGCTTTACGAATTATGTATGTGGATGAGATAGCATGTAGCAGTCATACACAAGAATTTCACTTCAAATGACGCACAATCAAAACTGCCTTGCCACGTATACTTAGAATGGCATTCACGCCTCTGGGGCCTAAAGCCTCTTTTTGGGCGACGTTCATGTGTGTATTGGGACGCCACCCAAAAAGTGACCGAAGCATTGCTGAAGCAGTACTGCTACACAAAATATGCGCGTGTTACAAGTAGAAATCATACACTTGTGTGCAGTAGCCGTAAAGCAGTTGCAGTAAAGATATTAGAAGTTTTTAGAACGGCTTCAGCCAGATATGCCTAACTGTCAATGAATGCGATGACATGCGTAAAGCACTTTTTGCCCAAACATTTTTATAGATCCTCTAGGGCGCATTATTCACCGTATGAAAACTCAATTCGCTAAAAGTACAACAAATTACATTAAAAAGTGAATCTTTAAAATTTTCCACCAAATGCAGGGCAGCTTGAGCATGAAGCAAGCTTCCTCGTGACATCTCAGTAAATCCGAGGTAGTGAATATGTAATACCACCAACCACAGACGCACGCATCAATTCTGGACAGTAGTCAGCACTGCTACCATATCACCGGAAGCTCGTGTATTAGGCAGCTGACAAGTAATAAGAAAAGGTAAAAAGGATTGTTTGCACTTCAGATAAGTGACAGCAAAGAAGAAGCTTTATCCGATGTCAACTGGAGAAGGACAGAGACGCGCAGAAAAAAAAGCCAATGTAAAGGCGAACGCTCATTGTTCAGCTGCACTGTCGTGGTGGCTTGCAACTACTGTACTGGGTGGATTGTTATGATTTAGCAGTTTGCGTTACCACCTCAAATTTCTGTATCATACAAAGGAGACCCGCTTGCAGCCTGACGCCAACCTGCACTCGGGGCGCATATTGAAATTGTCACATTAAAAGGTTAATGGTTTGTTATATGCTTGAGGAATTAACTTCTCATATTGTCACCAGGGATTCCACAGCTACCTAATAAAGAAAACAAATGCTGTTTGTATGCTACTTTTTGGAGATGAAGTAGGGTACGCAATACATACGCGTAACCGATTAGATGGTACAATATAGGCGCACAGGCAATAGCATGGAAAGTGAGCTTCACAAGACTGCATAATAAAAATGACAAAAAGATACAGATCTGGAGACCTCATGATTCTCAACGATTATCTTAAAAAGGCAATCTGACTAGATTAATACACAGTCTTTACAGAGTATATCATGCATAGTTAGTCAAGTCAGAGTTATATTTAACTCAGAGGAGGCTAGTTTAGGTAAGTTCATTCAACTGAAGGCACTCCAGATGATCAAAAGATAAAATGCAAGTGACCTGCCACTAGAAATCACGAAAATGGCACACGCAGTAAAATGATTGCATGTTACACAAACATATCCTACAACATGCAAGGTAGTGACAGTTTTGTACGCACATTTGTGAAAGCATGCAGATAAGGTGCTTTATCGTGGTGCTCTCCAGCTTGCAGCAGTGCTGCAGGTTCCTGTGGGATGCCTCCAGAATCCGCATAGCCTTCAACTGCAAGAAATGAATAATTTATTGCAATGTGAATCTGGAAACTTGCCATATCAATGTAATGCGGAATTGCAAGAAGAGCCTCACACAAGCAGCTACATTAATCTGCGTCTTTTTGTACAAATGTCTCATCATTATGTCTCAGGAGGTTACACGGCGTTTTTATAACGAGTGATATTCCAGGAGGGAATGCAGCAAACGTAAGACTATCAGGAAAATCATCACCAAAACTCAAATATCTAGTGAAACGAAAGAGCATTGGATTATGAAAGAATAATTGAGCGCATGAAAAGTCCTTTGAACCCTAGGCCGTTATTGTATAGCGATGGTATTTCTTCTCGCTCTTCGTCTGTGGTTTTACCGGCGCCCTGACGATTTATATGAACTGGAATAGTCGGTCGTTCACGGTGGGTGGTAAAAGTGGCGTAGAATCGAGCACAAAGTATCGCTACGAAATCGCAGCCCTTCCTTTATTACTGCAATACACAGTCATTACCTATCATACCTATGACTGCAAGAGCTGACATACTGTTCGTTAGATGAACATGTATATAATAAAAGCTAGCGTCTGATTGAGATGTCTCGAATAAAAAGAAACCTTGTTATTGCAATATCAGCCCACATCTGCCCTGCATCTACCGAGGTGTGCCGCAGGGTGGAGTGCTGAGCCCTATATTGTTCAACCTCTTCTTGGTAGGACTTGTGGAGTGTTTACCGCGGACAGTTGATGTCTCTATATACGCCGACGACATTTGCATCTGGGCCTCTGCAGTGACTCGGCCTCAGGTGCGGGCCAGGCTTCAGCGGGCGGCAACCATGACGGCGTCTTATCTACAAGAACAAGGCCTCAGTGTGTCTACAGAAAAGAGCGCATTGGTTGGCTTTACGGGCAAACAAATGTCACTGTATCCAGTTTCAATCAATGGTCAAGCTGTGTCCTATGTTAAGACGCATCGCTTTCTAGGTGTCATCATCGACCGTAACCTCTCGTGGACCCCTCACTGCGTCTACCTGAAGAACAAGTTATTTGCTATTGCTCAGGTATTTAAATTTCTCTGCGGGAAAAACTGGGGTACACCAGTCCATTCTATGCTGCAGCTGTACAGGGTACTGTTCCTGGGACTCCTTCGTTACAGTCTGCCAGGTTTGTCAAATACATGCAAGACGAAGATTCGCTCTCTTGAGAGCATACAAGGTCAAGCCCTACGCACGTGTTTAGGGCTGCCTCAGTGCACCTCAACAACAGCAACAATAGCCATCGCGAGAGACCATACGATCCAGACAAACGTAGCTGCCGACTCCTTCAGAGCGCACATTCGTCATCTGTAAAGGATCCCCGACCATCACTTAGCTTCCCTGCCAGCGGAGAGACCTCAAGCGACCTTTTCAAAAGTGATTAGTGCCCATCAAGGGTGTATACCGTCATCTTTTACACCGGCGTCGAAGCCTTCATCTCCCCTGTGGTGCCTGCGCATCCTCAAGTGAATTTTGCTATTCCCGGAATCACCAAGAAGGCCAGTCATCCATCGCTGGATCTGAAGCAACTGACGCTCCTATTAGTGCACCAGACATATCATGACTACATACATATATATACCGACGGCTCGACCTCACCTACCAGCTCAACTGCCGCATTCGTCGTTCCAGCCAAGCAAGTTGCAGTTAAGTTCAAATTGTCACATATGACTTCATGTACATCGGCAGAACTTGCAGCCCTCCATGCAGCTGTGACCTACGTCACCGAAGAGCCGGCACAGAAATGGGTCATATTCTGTGACTCTAAGGCAGCCCTTCACAGTATCAAGACAGCCTTACATCACAGAACTTACGAGCAGATGACATCCGACATCAGGGAAGTACATCACCATGCTCTGGAAACAGGGCACAGCATAGTCTTCCAGTGGATTCCTGCTCACTGTGGCATCATCGGCAACGACATTGCTGACAGGGCTGCCCGATCTGCCCACGAAGACACCCAGACGCGTACAATACCTTTGGCGAGGACGGACACTGCCAGGGAACTTCGTCTGCTTGCACGCAAAACAGTCACAAGCTTTATGGAGGTCAAGTGCCTTCAATTGCCGATTATATAAGTTGGACCCCTTGCTACGGCTACAACTGCCATCTAGCCTTTCCCGCGGCGAAGCAACCTTGCTGTGCCGCTTATGGCTGGGAGTGGCGTTCACGAACGCTTACTCACATCGTATGGGAATGGCCGAGAGCCCGATGTGCGACTCCTGTATGTGCGAGGAATCCATCAAGCACCTATTGTGTACCTGTCCTCGCTACGACGTACAACGCCTCTCTCTCAGGACAACTTTAAACCGGCTGGACTCGAGACCGGCTGGACTCGATATTCGGACCGTGGCTACACCCGTCACTGGCAGAAAAATCGTCGCGTGCATTAGTACAGTATTTGAAGTGTACCGGTTTAAGAGACCGCCTATAGTGTCCCTGTACATCGTCCCACGTGTACTCAGTGCTCATTCTCTCCCTATTTTTCTCTTTCTATTTCCCCTATCCCTTACCCCTAGTGCAGGGTAGCAAACCGGATGCTCTTCTGGTTGACCTCCCTACCTTTCATCTCCTTGCTCTCTCTGCCCTGCAATATAAAACACGTATACAGACAGGTTCTCGCGATGCGGGCCTTGAAACTGAACTGCTTACAAAGAATACTTCTTACAAGCTAATATCTGCGCAAGCGTCAAACATAGCAATCCTGTGCCAACGCGCGAAGCGCATGACACATCGACGTATACCCACATGCAGTGTACTCGCGGAAAAGCTTATATAAGAAATAATTTCCTGCCGGGAAACTACCCAACAACAGTAACTTTCAGTGTTTCCATAATTGTGTTCCCATTCAATCATAGCAATCAGACGTGGTAGCATACTTTATAGGAAAATGCAAGTACACGATAACATCAACGGAAACCTTCGTGAAATTGCTTACTAAATGTGCACAGAAACATGGACAACCTGCGCTCAGAATGCGCTCTGCTGTACTTACACAAAGCTCTTTACATGAACCAGTATTATTATTATTGTTATTATTATTATTATTATATTTTATTATTATTATTATTATTATTATTATTATTATTATTATTATTATTATTATAAGCTACAACAACGCGCACAAGCGCCAAACTTGATTACGTTTCAAGACATAGTCAGCAAATGCTCCTTCGTCTCACAGGTACCGCGGCACCAACACTCTTTCGGGCGCAAACACTGTAGAACTGCCGATGAACTACAACACCACGAAAACACAACCTTCAACAAATTCTTCCATATACTGTGATTCGAAGCCCCAGTACCAGACGTTTCACGAGAGAGCGCGGACGTGCGCTGTAGTGAGGCACTGTTTACACTGGCGCATCGCACGACGAAACACACGGCATTTCACGAGCCCGGAGGTTGTGCGATGGTTAATGCACAAGATAAGGAGCACTTTTTGTGTAGGCACTTGTAATATATTCAGCTACCGCCTCACTGCACCAAGCACTTGCACACAGCCAACGCGGTGCAAACAAAACACTGCAGCAGCGCCACACTGCGGTTAAAGAAGGGTAACTTGCCTCCCCGATTCGCATCGCTTCAGGAGCATGGCCTTCGAGATTTGCATTTGTCACTCAGGGGAAGTCGCAGCTGAACCATCAGCCAATTCAAGCGGCGCCTGCGCGCCTCCATCTGCTTGCAATGGCGGATGGCCAATTGGGCTAATATGACACTTACCGAGCACACATTCGTGATCACCCCCCATATACAGGTTAATTATGGCGCCAAGGGTCGTGTTTTTGAGAATATCTGCCCTCATCTTGAATTGGTGAAACCATATTTCCTCTTAGCGCCAGGAATAAAGGTGACAAAACGTGGCGGCGGCTTGCGTGCTACAGCAGCTGAAGCTTCAGCTGAAGTTCAACAGGCGTACTGCTTGCACGCACGCGTAAACAAACAGATACGGCCATGCCAGGTACACAACTGACTACTCAGTCAACTGACAATCATAAATTATTCACTTCTGCGCACAAGCAAGCATTTACGGAATCCGTGCTGCCGTACTTCTCATCGACCGCCAATTATAAACACAGCAATCACCCGTAGTTTTGAAAAGAACGGCTCACTTAACAGCAACCGCAGGTACTACATTTGCGAGACAGCGAAGCTTTCTGTATAGTTTGCATAAAATAGTAAAGGAAAGGTTTCTTAAGAAGCCGAGTTCCAAAAAAAAAGCAACCGTCGTGAAGACAAATAAATGGCCTTACGACGTGTCAGAGAGTCTAGCCAATGGATTTGTCCTGCAACAGTTACTGTTTCACGTGGAGCAGTGGTAGCATCTCTGCCTCACATTACGAAGTACCGGGTTTGACTACCAATGTATAATAATCTTCTTAAAATTTTGAAGTCGAAAAAAAACGTAATAGACAATTTCACTGGGGTAGGCAAATATATTTTACCTTAGATACTGCTGAATATATTCACGCGTAATGGGAAAAATTATTCTGTCTCCCGGCTTTCTCTTAAACTGTAGGAAGCAGTTATCACTATGACACTATTATTGTAATATCGATATAGTATGTTATGCTTCTTTATTGCCGTGTTAAATGAGCAAATGAATGAAACAAATACAATTGCTATAATTTTCTTTACACCAAAGTAAGGACAGAGCCTACCAACTTTCTTTAAACTTTCTTCAAACGAGCTTACTTCAAACGGAAACAAGAACGGAGCGTATCAACTTTCTTTAATTTTTTAAAGAAGCTTTGTTCAAACGAAAATAAAAAACACAGCCTACCAACTTTCTTTAAACTTTCTTCAAACAAACTTCCTACAAACGAAAATTAAAACGGAGCCTACCAACTTCCTTTAAACGTTCTTTAAACAAACTTTCTTCAAACTGAAGTAAAAAACAGAGCCTACCAACTTTCTTGTAGCATGTGGTAATAGAAAGGGAAAGTACATAGGATGTCAGTAAAGTTGATAGGAGTTGGTAAGAGTTCTAAAGAAAGTAAGGATGCACTTTTGTATGGGTAAGACAAAGTGTGCCAATGCTGCCGGCCTTATTCCACCGAGGTTCACAGCAAGCTCCGCAGCGAGACGCAGGAGATGTGCAAAGTAAATCTGCTTATCGTCCAATGCTGCTATCACCGTAAAACATTTGGTATGTTTACAGGATCTTCACCGCTATTGCCTTCGCTGACCTTTGTGTCCTTTCTGCCATAGGGGGCTTGAAAGACGTCTTCAGTCATCAGTTAAGGTTACATGATCATGTCGTATTCAGCTGCGACGTATTCGCTAGCCCTACACCCGCTGATGCGTTACAAGAAGCGTCCGAGTTGAGAGATTTTAAGGCAGCGCGGCTGGACGACTACTGACTCCCGGGGCCACCTAAATTCCTTACTTGTACAGGCATACTTGTTCTACTGGTGTTCGTTGCAAAGGCGTTGACAATAAATGTCAAAGATAGGAATTCATTCGGGCGGTAATGAATCCTTCGTTATACATGGTATTTCGTTGTAGAGGTGCTCCACTGCAATTGAAAAAAAAAGCCTTGTCAATAAGGATTCTATTCGAGTTTATCGCAGAAATTTTAATGTCCACCACAAATATGATTCTGTGTCAGCAAATAAATGCAGTGTTATAAAAATAAAATTTTATTAAAACATCAGACCGCAGCAAGAAGGGTTGCATTATATCATCGTGTCAAACTTCTGGTTTTTCGTGAAGCGCTATGACGACTATACGTATATCAAGATTTCCTCGATATTGAAATTATTACTGCAAATTATCCGTTTCGTTCCAGGTGCTCGAATGCATCTTGACCGGGCTTCATAATAAGGTAAATGCATTTTGTTTCGATATAAATAAAGACTACACCTGTTTCAATAGGCAATTTTCGCCACCTGCTGAGCAAGTAGTGTTTGAAGAACGCCGCTTCGAAAGTTTTTTCGCAAGTCAATGATTCGGGGAAAATACAATTCCTAACTGAAAAAGCAGTTCGCTTGCACTGTGTTGCTACTGTAAAACTATAAAATATAGAGTTCGCCGTATAAATAACAAAGTAGTGGGTGCAATATCGAACCATGGCGTATACCAATGCATAAAAAGATGTACGGCCATACAAAACATAAAAACTTAAATTTTGCCCCCAGCACATGAAATAGTGAAATAATGAACCAATGGACACGCTCTAGCTCGGCCTTACTTTGCGTTTCAATTATGCACGCCAGCAGACAGAGCAGGTTTCGCATTTCCTCGTTTTATACACAGCGATTATTATGCATTCATGAAATGAGAAACACTACGTAATGCCATAGGCGACGATTTCCATGCTTCACCCGCTCAGTAAAACGTTGTCTTTAGACGACTTTTTCTGGGCGACGTGTCGCAAGTAAACACGATGATAGTTGCCACCGACGGCAGAAACACTGCATCAAATAAACTTACATAGCTCTCGCTGTCAAACCCTTGCGTGATGTACTTTTGTGCTAAGTAGGTGGTGATTATAAGTAAACAGTTCTCAATTACATGTGCTCTCATCGTAGGTGTAGTCTGAGCTCGCAGTAGCCGACGACAATAAAATTTTGTACTTATTCAACAGCTATGTATTATCCATGAGACAGGCGAGATACATTTGACGGGTCTTGCAACATTTCTTGAGCATGCCAAATAAATCATGCCGGAGGCGAGGCAGTGCGTCTGTGAACACTAGAGCCGCATAGTACTGTTTCACACTCGGCAAGAAAAGTGTAATGTCGCTGTGAAGATCCGTCATGCTTTCTAGTGGCTACCTCAAACCCCCTATTTAAACTGCACATGATGACGCATTGGCGCCCTTGTACGACTTGCGTATGTATATGTGAAAACGTCACGATCAATGATAACTTTATGAACGGCCACAAACTTGAATGACAGGGTTACAATGTCCATGATACTGTAGGTATTTAAAAATAACGAAATAATTGTTCCGTTCAAAGTGTCGACATAAAAATTCGTGGGGCGGCAACGTTCATATTTTTTAAAAATTATTTATTTCGTGATACTGCTCAATCCCATCAGGCATTTTTACAGGAGTGGGTTACAAGGGTTTGTATACATTGTGGAACAGGCATTCACATAAGTATACAATAGGGTAACTACACAGAATATGGTAAAGGTAACGAACCTATGATAACAGCAGTGAGTAGGGTAAAATGACAACACATAATCAACTTATTTCAGTTACATACCATGTACTGCAAAAAAAGAAAAGGAAAAGCACATGATATATAAGCATTAATATCGTCCACAATATCACATCTCAGGTTTCCAATTTACCTGGTAAGCAAAACAATAACAAATACAGTAATGATAGAATCACGTATTCGTTGCTGACAGCACAGTTTGGCCAGCAAGTTCAACAAATTTTTCAATTTTAGGCTGTGCGACCACCGTCGGTGCTAAAGCATTCTAGTCACGAATAGCTCGCGGGAAGAACGAATAACTAAATGTATTGTTAGTGCAGAAATATTCTTGGAGTGTAAGGTGATGCTTATGACAGGTTTCTCTAGACGTATTGTATGAAAGGTAGGTGTCAGGATCCACTTTAACCTTATTATGCAGGATGAGATACAAAAATTTCAGTCGGTACAGCATCGCACGACTGGTTAGTGTATGAAGGCCGATCTCGGACAGCATTTGCGCAGGCGAGTCGGTGTATCTGTATCTATTACAGATAAAACGCGCCGCTTTTCGGTGAACAGCCTCAAGCGTAGCTATTTGATTTTGCGCGAACGGAAACCACGCCACACTCGCATATTCTAAGATAGGACGTATGAACGTCACATAGGCCAAGAGCTTGGCTTCCTTCGTAGAGTATCGCAAAGCCCGCTTTAGAAACATTAGCTTTCGCATCGCTTTGCTTGCCACGTGCTCTACATGAGCCGACCATCCTAGATCTGATGATATGACGACGCCCAAGTATTTATACTGAGTGACAGTATTAAGGATGATACTATCATAGCCGTACGGAAAACTAAGTTTGGATTTCTTTTTTGTTACCGACATTGAAACTGTTTTATCAAAGTTGATGACCATTTGCCAGTTCTCACACCATTGGGCTATCAAACCAAAATCCTTGTTAAGACTAATTTGATCTTGTCGGCTTAATACTTTTCTATACAACACGCAGTCATCCGCAAATAACGTAATCTTGGATTCCACCTGACTAGTTATGTCGTTTATGAACAGAAGGAACAGGATAGGGGCCAGAACGGAACCCTGGGGTACACCAGAAACGACTGGCATAACTTCAGAAGTGTGGGTGCCTAACTGGACAAACTGGCGACGATCAGATAAGTAACAGTTAATCCAACGAAAAATTGGCCCATCTCCTAGTATAAGTTTAAGCTTTAAAAGCAGTTTAGCATGGCAAACACGGTCAAAGGCCTTAGAGAAGTCAAGGTAAATTACATCTATTTGTATTTGGTCGTTAATTGCTTTGGCGAAATCGTGTAGGATCTCAACAAGTTGGGTAACTGTAGACCGACCAGTCCTGAAGCCATGCTGGTAGGGATGGAGAATATTATTTGCCTCAACGAACTCTGTAACGGATTTTAATATGTTCCAGGATTTTACAGCAAGTACATGTGAGAGAAATAGGCCTATAATTTGATTGACAAGAGGTATCACCCGATTTATGGACTGGCACTATTTTTGCAATCTTCATTCTGCCGGAAGGCATTGTTCAGAGATTGATTTATTGTACACAAGGCACAAGTATTTGCTTACAGGCTCGGCATAGCGTTTCAGGAAGCAGTTCGGGATTCCATCTGGACCGTTACACTTTTATCGTCTAAATTTAGTAATAGTGAGAGAACACCTGCTTCAGTTACGACTGGTGCGCTCAGCGCCTCATTTTGCTCCATATTATCTGGCCTGTAAGCATGCGTAATACCATTGTCCGGGGCAAATACAGAATGGAAGAATGCGTTAAACGCGTCTGCTTGTTGCTTTTCTTCGGTCGGCGATAACGGTTTTGGAGGGTTATCTTTGTGCCTGACGTAACGCCAGAATTTCTGGGGTGATTCCCTGATAAAATTGCTGAGCGTTGTACTGCAGAAGCGCTGTTTTCCTGCTTTTGTTTTTTCTTTTAGCAGTCTGTTTAACGAGTTTATTTTTTGGCAGAAGTCTGAGACTGGGCCTAATTTGTTAGATTTCCTCAACCTATTTATTCTGCGTTTTAAATGAATTATTTCGCGTGTTATCCATGGGTTCTGCTTATTAGTGTTCTTTTGTATTTGTGGGACAAATTGCCTCAAGCAGTGCATAACATGTGCCTTGAACAGTAACCAAATTTCATCAATGCCAGCCGCTCCTTCAGTGACTAGCTCGTGGAAGTCATAGTACTCGTGGGCTAGGTAGGTCATAATAGCATCATCGTCTGCTTTATTGAATGCGTATACGCGCTTTTTAGTACAACTA
This sequence comes from Dermacentor silvarum, assembly GCF_013339745.2. Lineage (NCBI taxonomy): Eukaryota > Metazoa > Arthropoda > Arachnida > Ixodida > Ixodidae > Dermacentor > Dermacentor silvarum. Next base: position 50,398,966 of record NC_051162.1, read on the forward strand.
TGGCGCATTTGATTTGGAATAGTTAGCGTGCAAAGAACCATGTCATGATCAGATAATCCTTCAAGAATATCGACGTTATTTTTTCCTTTCAAAAAGAAATCGCTTATGAAGATAAGATCTAAGATAGAGCTTGAAGCGCCCTGTACACGGGTAGGCTTGGAAACTATTTGGGTCAGGTTAAAGGTAAACAGAATACTCAGCATGGTATTGTTTATTACATTGGTTGCACTCAGAGAGCTCCAGTTAATATCTGGGAGATTAAAGTCCCCTCCCATTATTATGGCGTTCCCTACCATGTGTTCATGCATGTACTCTAGAAGCTGCTGAAGATACGATACGTCAGCTTGGGGTGGTCTGTATACTGCGCCAACACAGACGTGGCTCTGGCCCAACTGAATCCTACACCAGACCGCCTCCACACCTGGGACATCCGGCATCACTGAGTAATTTATGCATTGGCGTAGGAGCAAAGCAACACCACCACGTCTAGTTGTCCTATCTTTTCGGACGATGGAGTAGCCCGGTGGAGCCACTTCATGGTGTCCAATGTCAGCATGTAACCATGTCTCTGTCACGCAGATAATGTCAGTTCAAGAGCGATCGCAGTCGCCTCCAACTGTTCGATTTTGTTCAAAAGGCTGCGCGCATTAACATTGACAACAACTAGGGCCGACAGCGGTTTCGAGTTCGCTTGGCTGGTCCGTTGTCCATGCTTTCGTTTTTTGTTACTTCCACTATGTCATTGGTTTGGTCATCCCAGTTGTAGAGGCGATTATTTATTTTGACTTTATCGTAAGACAGAAAAACTCTATCTTTCTGGTTCTGATGCACTTTCGTTCTTTCCCATAGCTTTTTTCTAATTTCTCTTACTGCGGGCGAAAAATCCTCGCTAATTGAATATTCCGTTCCCTTGAGCTTTTTGCAATTACTAAGTATGTTGGCTTTATCCCGGTAGTCAAATAACTTCAGAATGACAGGCCTGTGTTTGGGACTGTCAGCTTGCTTTCGCCCAAGACGGTGGATTCTTTCGATGCCAGCGGTTTTTATTCCTAGCTTATCTTCAAAGATTGTTTTCTCAACAGCATCGAGTAGATCTTGGTGCCCCTCGTTTCCTAGTTCCTTCACATCGTATACTACAAGATTAGACCTGCGGCCTCTGTTATCTAATTCGTCGACTTTTTTAGTCAAGGACACAACCAGATGATCGAGTTTGTTAATCCTTTCCACGCATTCCAAGACCTGCTTTTCCATTTTGCCTATTTTTTCCAGCTTTTTATCTATCGCTCCTAGCTTTTGATTGGTCACCATTTTTTCATTCTTTATCTCCTGGATGTCTTTTGCAATCATTTTGAGCTGCTTTTCAATCGTAATGTCACCGGGCCCAGGGTTAGTCTCGACATCCCCTGCTAGTAGCAACAAGAACCGCAAGGAAGCCGACAAATCACAGAACCATTCAAGCAAAGGGTGTGGGCACGGCAGCAAAACCAGGCAGACATTACTGCTACGAAATGATTTGCCGAAGCGCCTCCTCACCTGGATGGCGAACAAGAACGGATTTGAGCGATGCATCTTGGCATTGCCGCCGCGCCCACTGAAGGGTCCCTCGCAGAAACGGTTGCTTAAATAGGAGTCCCGTGACGGCATGGCCTTGTCTGATAGAGTTGCACCGGTCGAGAGGACGTAGACGCTGGCACCATCTGGTGCCCGATGATAAGGCCAGTCATGTCCCGGGATCACAGGCAGGCGGAACAAGTCTATCGATGAATTCTCTGAGGAAGGTCCGGTTGAAGTTAGCAGCACACCAAGCGTAACCTGGATGGCGAACAAGAACGGATTTGAGCGATGCATCTTGGCATTGCCGCTGCGCCCACTGAAGGGTCCCTCGCAGAAACGGTTGCTTAAATAGGAGTCCCGTGACGTCATGGCCTTGTCTGATAGAGTTGCACCAGTCGAGAGGACGTAGCCGCTGGCACCATCTGGTGCCCGATGATAAGGCCAGTCATGTCCCGGGATCACAGGCAGGCGGCCATCCCCAACTGAAATATGGGGATAGATTACCAGTGAAGCTGTTTAGGCTGCGTACATGGGCTGTATACATTATGAAATTGTAGCGCGCTACTACATGCCGTGATCCGCCCGAAAAGACGCGATGACACGCCCAGCACGCTCATGGTGCGCGAGCAGTGGAATCGGGGTTTCAAGATCGAAGGCCAGCGGTGCTTAGTCCCACTCCCACATGATTGGACTTGCCCTGTTAAAATATCATTTGTGGACGCCAGGCACCAACGTCTGTTTGGTATTTTCCTGCTCACCAAATCATACATTTTTTTTTTCATACGGCACCACACTGACACTCCGCCGACAAAAGCAGCGTCGTGGTTAAAGCACCTCCCATGCATCTGGCACAACCGCTGCTGCACACGCGCTGGCACCTGTGACGGGCGTTACGTTATAGCCCTACAAGCGCATGCCACGTGCACAGGCGCCGTCGCTACACTCTTTACCCATCGCCCCTGCCCGTCTCCATTGCTGGAGCGCTGTCGCCACGCTCTTTCCCCCTCTCCCCACGAACGCGCGTGACGTTATAATATAACCACGCAGGCCACGTTCACAAAACTGTCCAATCGTATTGTCTCCGTTCTTGTCACCGATACGGACGCAAGCCACTCAGGGCACCCCCGTTGGAAAGCATGTGGGGGATGCATACGGGGGGCGAGAGGTTAACAGCTTCGCTGTAGAATTCAGTATTGTACTTCCGTTATTCGATGGCCGTCGTCTGCTCAAGTTGTACCAGCCCGACCGCCATAGAGGAAGAAAAAAATATAAGAGGGACCGTTACGTCACGCAGCCAGCCTTGGCAAGCAAACGCTCCGTGTAGCCAGCAGTAGTGGCCCAACACGTGACCTCTTGCGTCGAGACTACGGAGAATAGACTGCTTGCAAACAGCGTGACGTCACTGCGGGGGCCGCTCCCCTCGGCCGCGCCTCCGAAGCGGGCGCTGGTTGGCAAAAAACGTTCGTTCGACCTGTTCTCTCTGCAGAAGAGCGCTGCTTGTATATCAACTGCCGCGATCGTAAGTCCGGCATATTGCGATTTTTTGAAGTGGCAGTTCCGAACTGTGCTTACGAAGTATAATCGTCCCCGTTTTACCGGTACAGCAACGTAGCGTTCTTGCCAAGTGTATGGTTCCCGTAAATCAGCGTGTGGTGATTTCGTAAAAGTGCGCCTCTTCGTAGATCAAACATCCACAAAAATGTATTACTCCTCGAAAACGAACATTTTATCACAGATTGTGCACATTTTCGCGGTAGCAAAGTGCTACTTCGCTAAATGACTGGACTTCGAGCACAAATTTGCATTGCATTGTCGTGAATGCACTGATTTGCGCCCCATTTACACTGTACCAAACGATATACAATATGAAGTTCGTCTACAACTACACGCCAGCTCAGTGGAGCCGTACCAAGTAGCAGCGCCTAAATGCAGATGAGGGAGAAATGCAGAAAAAAACTTATTAGCCTGCTTTAAGAGCATGGTAAGATACCCTAGGTGGACAAAATTATTCCGGAGCCTTTCGTTACACTGTCCCGCATAAGGCGCTGTGCAGCTTAGGAATGTTAAACACCATAATTTCATTTTAATTATTAGTCTCGGTCATGTGAATGTACAATGCAAAATCTTACATAAGTACATAATTCGTTGCGCGCTAACTTCGATGTGTCTGCTGCACACTTTGCTGCTCTCAACTTTACAAGACCCAAGTTTTGCTTGTTTATGTGCATCGTCACGGCATAAAGTCCGTACCATGAAGGTGAATGCACCAATAACAAAAAAAGTTCAATTTTACTTAAGACCCGTGAGATCTGCGTTAAATCACGATCGTTAATTTCAGTGGCTTGCGTTTAGGTTATTCCCCGTGGTTAAATGTACACACGCAGCTTCGGCAGTGGTCAAAACATCGTACAAGTTCATTCGTAGCCATACCTCTCACTCGATAATTTTTTTTCTGCCCTAAGCGCGATTGGCCCCGAAATACATGCACTCACTAATGATCGCGTCTCATTCATTCTCACCTGTTGAATAATTACGGTTCCTGAACTTCTATCGGAGCCTGATCACTACGACTGGTTTTCTTACACGCAACACGCGTCCACAGTCTCGCAAGCGAGATGTATTGCTTATCGCGTGGTACAACATGCGCGCGCACACACACATAATGTGGTCCGTTTCCCTACGTTAAGATGAGCCGATATCGTCGCTGTTCTCGCCGCACACTTTAACACAATAAATGTGGCACACATCCATGGAAAAGCCGATATTTTTCATTGCACAGTCCATCGCAGACCCCCACCAAGTGGTTCAAGTTCGCAAGTAAAAAAGGCCAGCGTCGCCCCATTTTCATCATGCAGTTTACCACACGCCGATGTTCTCATGCATACAATAATGCTAATCTGGCTGGAAAGAGAATTGTGGAGGTTCACGTAAAAATAAAAAAATAAATAAACGAAATACAAACACGCGTCCAAGTGGCGCCCACCTACACCAACTAAAGCGCGACTGCACCACGCAGAAAGCCGACGGCGGCTGTTTTTTGCCAACCAGAGTCACCGCACGTGCGCCGGTGACGTCATGCTGTGACGTCGCCGGTGCGGTGTGACGTACCCCAGGAGAGGTCTATCGAGATTTGCCGAGACGTTTGGTTACCGGTAGTTTTTATTCGGTGCACGCTCGGCCTGCAGCTGCTCACATGCAGGAAGGAAAAAGATATTTTTCCTTGTTTTATATTTTCCCTCTTGATTTCAAATGGTTTCGAATAGGTATCGAAAAAAAATCAACCGAGAGTACTAAAGCCTACAGCGCGCTCTGACGTATCCTCCGTCCTCTGACGTTTTCACCGCGTGCTGGGCCGCCCCATTAGGCTTGAACGGCGTTGCTGTGTGCTCCCTCCTATCTTTTTCCTTCCTCCATGCCGACCTGCAGTGTAACATCGTGACGTCGCTGAGGTTTCACATATAAAGCAAAATTTAAACTATGAGCAATGATTAATTAATTTATGTGTGCGGAGCATTGCGGGTGCCACCCCACTTTAACCTAGCTTCCGCTGTGCAAGCCGTTGATGAAGGAGTGGAATACGGTGGATGGGATGAATGGTAATCTTTGATTGCTCATAACTTTGAATATACTGAAAGAATTTAAATATCTTTAAAAATAAATTTTATTTTCTTCTTCTGCCTGCACGACCACCTCGCGCGCTCGACGAAATATAGCGCAGTGTCGCCAGGGGGCGCTTTCCATATCGGAACATCAGCGTGATAACCCTGCTTTACATGGCCATTTGCGAGAAACAGCAGAAGCCGTCGACAAAACGCCACCAACACGTGCTCTTAGAGACGCGCAAATCGAAGCCCGAAAGAAATGAATGGCGGCACAGGTGCGTCCTTCGTTACGTTGCTAAATGTGCTGCAGAAGGTGAAAGTGTCCTGCTGCGAGTACGCGAAGCCTAACGCCGCTGTGTCTTGGGAAGGCAAAGCCTGCTGAGCAATGTAGCTGCAGGCGAGAAAGTAGACGCATGGCGACCATGACAGACGATTGTTTGTGCGCGCGCGTGCGCAGAGGGCGAAAAAAATACTATAGCAAATATTCGCACGTAATCAAACAGAGGCCTAAAAGCCAGTCCAACTCTAGCACATTTTTAATCATCAAAACGAAAGCTTCGCTGAACACCGACTCCCACACTTGCATAGGATCCGCTGCAATTGCTTGCTGCAAAAACTCATTGTCATTGTGTTTTCATTGTCATTGTGTTTCAAGTCATTGTGTTTTCATTATCTTAACAGCCTAACGGGGCTGTGTTCATGTTTCCATGTATGAATCTAAACGAATCCATTATTTGTTCCAGAGTGCACTGTATTACACACACCTCAACTTTACCGATGCCCTCCGTGAAAGCGGAGAACAAGCTTTTGTAAGTAATGATACCCTATAAAAGCCGATGGCCCTCACTTTATTCTGTGAAATATTAAGTGTCAGTGCATTCATCATTACGACCAATGAGTGTTGTAAATGATTCATTGTAATACGCTCAATGCGGCTGCTTTCTAAATGTTCTAGCCGTGAAGAGAACGTAGAAGGTGGCTAGAGCTAATGGTGACGAAGTGGGTGACTGGTGCTTGGAAGGCACATGTGTCTTACGTAAATAGACGCAAGTTTACACCTGTGCGCCTTTGTTAGTCCTGGAAAATTTTGGCATAAGTGCGGAGTAAAAGCACGGAACTTAGCGCAGGGCGACACCTACCTGCCACCATGATGGCCTACTAACCAACAACGCCTCAATTGTCAGTGCCTCCGGGCACAGCCGTAGGACCCAGGACCCATGGAACTGTGTTCCGTGGGACCCGGGAACCTTATATGCCCGTGATGTCTACGACATCGATGACAGGATTTCTATGTACCAGTGAGTGTGCAACCACAACAGACGGAACTGGCAGTGATGCTAGCGAATGCCATATTATATACTCGAGGAACCGTGCCAGAGTTCTACGAAACAAATCAAGATGAAAACCTGCTGGCACGTCTGTAACGAAAAACTGCGAAACCTGTTTGGCAGATAGTTGATCGTCAGCTGACAGTGAAAAAGGAACTTGGAAACACGCTCAGACGTCAACGAAACCTTTTGTTGTCTATGTCCAAGATGTGCTGGGCTTTTGCCTCAATGTTGGCAACGACGTGACTGAGCGAGACGGAGTTAGCGACGTATGAAAAAGTATTCCAGACAATGCCTTGAATCTTGTAATGTGCTGGAACTGTGCTCCGGTGGATGAAATTATAAATCTGTGTAGCCGCTTAGAACAAGCCTTCGACACAAACGTTCGACCGACTTACCAGCAATGCCACGACATCTTCGTGCGGAGAGGCGCCATGGTTAATTCTGACACTGGAACCGGGACCCTTAACATGCATGATTTAGCGCGAGCTGCAGGCCCTGTCTCCTGCTCCAGTTCTTTTGTACTTACGTGACAGCGTGCCCTTCATCTTGTTTATACAAGCGGTCGCGCGTGAGGAAATAGCAAGTTTGGCCATTCCGTATCTGTGCCTGGTCCGCCCTGCGAACGCTTATTAAGTTCCTCCAGTTGCTTGCTCTTACATGCAAAATTGATTCCGCTGCGCCGCAGCACGGCTGACTGGCTAGATCCGAACGATAGGACCATACGTCTACTGGATGGCTGCATTCATCCTGTCACTTGCACTGAAGCGCACGCACAGACGGCCCAGCTGGCGCGCCATTCATGGCGAGACTGAGCCACCAAGCCCCCGGCGAAGCACTCTTTAAACCCTCGCCTAGTCACGTGGTGCCGCAGCGGCGAGGCTCCGAGCGAGGGCAAATGCGACGCCTTCTCGCAGCGGATCATGTGGCGTGACGTTACACCTCCCGCACTTGCACTCCGGCGCCTCATTGTCATTTGCGAAGCGATGAATGACCTTGCGAGAGACAGAGAGAGAAACAACCTTATTTAAATAAAGATCGTGCTTGGTCACTGTGGGTGGAGCCGCTCTTCCAGGGCCCCACTGGCTATTGCGGCGCGCCGGGCCTGGTCGAGGGTCGCCAATTGGCTTCCCAAGTCCAGTTCGGAGAGTCGCGCCTTCCACGACCATTTGCTATGTGTGTCGTTAAATAGCGGCGAGACGGCGCCTGCCGGACGCTGCGTGCATTGGTAAGTGATGTGTTCTAGTGTCGGGGTGGAGTCGCACCATGGACATCTGTCGCTGTGATTGTTAGGAAATATTTTGTGCAGTCTATGTAAGTGTATGTAGGTGTTTGTCTGTATTCGGCGCCAGTCCCTCGCCTGTCGCCTGTTGAGCTTGGGGTGAGGTGGAGCTTTGGCTCTTCTTCCTAGTCGTTGTGCCTCAAGTATGTCTCTCGGTGTGCTGCCGGTTGTCGGAGAGGCGTCCTTGCGAGCGGTATGTATCGCGGCTCGGCCTGTTATACCTCGAGCCAGACGATCCGCCCGATCGATTGCGAGCAATGGTGTAGTAGAGCTTTCGCTCTAAAAGAGCGAGTCGAATTGGACTCAAGGTTCATAAATTGAAGAGCACGTCATCACTTTAGATACCGTGCATAGAATTCAGTTGAGCTTATATGCCAGCCTATTACATGCTGAAAAACATACAAATGCGCCTGAAGTCTCGCAGACACATAGTTTTACAACGAAGCTGTGTATGGCTAGGATCCCGGATGTTATGGCTTCCGCGCGAGAAGACTCTGCCCTAAATCTCTCCCCCAATAGTGAGAGTGAAATAGCCAACTCCAAAAGCAAGCGCATATCGCCGCTCGCGTCGGAGCACGGTTTAACGACCACCTGCGTCTAAAACGATGTGTCTCCATGAATGAATGGCGTAGTGCGTGAGGTAGTGTGCGCCTGATAAGGCGACCAAGGGGAACAGGTTGGCGCCCCTCGGCGCAACCGCACGAACGCGCTCGTGCCGCAGCTCCCGCGTTCATCGTCGTCGTCGTCGTCTTCTTCCACAGCTGGCTCCGTTTCCGCTCATAATTCCAGCGTAGAATTTCACTTCTCTTTTGTGGTCGTAATGGGGAGCCCATGTTTAAGGGGGTATGAGCCATTGCTTAAGGGGGTATGTCCGTCTTACGTGACGGACAGATTTATTAACAGAGGTGATACGCGAATGTATCTGCGTACTTATCGTCACGATGACCACCGATCAGGACAATCAATGTGTTCGCACCTTCGTTCAAATTTCTGTGCAACCTCTGCGTCGTGCGCCAAACAGCTTCACTGGTCATTCACCTTCACAGAGTGAAATGACGCATGATTTTTAGTACACTCTACCTATATAAGGTACATGATAGAAATCTTGTTTTTCATTTAAAGTAGAATTTGTATTTCTTTGCAAACAGAATCGTTATCAACCCTATCATTTTTTATTGTGCCTGATCTTGATGTTCTCCATTTCTTTGTTCTCACTGCTATCATTTAGAAGTGCATATGGAAGGCAGGCTTCAACCCTGGAAGAATTACAGTCCAAGCCATGGATGACGCCTTTGCAGTCGCAAGAAAAGCGGTGCTCTCATATGGTTGGAATTGAAATCAGTCCTTTGAAATTGAAGAGAGGTAACGTTCACAGAAAAATAGTAAGGCTCTGTCCAGCAGCCTCTGGTACCCTACTCCCCTAGAAAAGGAGGCATGAATAAGCATATCAGACATAAGGAGAGTTACAGTGAATGGGTAGCGGAAGGAATGTTAGTGGCATTGATAACGAAGACGGTACATTCAACTTGGCGTAAAAGTTCCCATCGAAAGAAAATGTATTGTTGGTTTGAAATAAAACAACAGTTTGTGTCTAATCCTACTCAATTCTTGTCGTTCCTCAAATAGCATGGCCGATTGCGTAATGATAGCCAAGCTGAGGTAAGCGCAGCAGATAAATATGTGAATCAATAGCCCCTTCAGACACGAATTACGATCGACTGTCGATACATGTGTGAAACTTACTTAAGTTTATGCCAGGGTTCTTGAGACTCCGCTGAAAGCAAATCAAGGTGGTAGAATGCCTATTTTGGCATTACATGATGAGTCATTGTAATTAAGGAGTAACTAAATATTTGAATACTGGAAAGTCAGCCATGCTACCTTTCTTCATAAAGAGGATTGAATCACCCGCTCACATTACACGCTCTTTTTATTGGCCCCAAGCATTTCACAAAAGCAATATATATATTGTAACGGAATGAGAGACACAGAGGCAGCACCCGTTCCCGGGCAAGCTGTTCTATTTTCTGCCTTGTCGTCTTCCTCTCTCTATGCGCGCCCGCAGTCCGAGCACCCGAGCCTAGGTGCGTCCTTTTCTTCATTACACTCGGCCACGCTGCTGAAGACAGCTCTGGCGGTTGTGAGGGCGCGCCGATGCTGGAAAATCGCTGCATAGTCATCGTCGGAAGTAGTAATCGTAGAGACCGTCCAGCGCGCAACCAGTTCCTCGGGGGGGGGGGGGGGGCAGCACTGACTGTTGCGCTCTGGTCGCACGTCTCGTCGATGACCATCCTGTCGCAGTTGGGCACGTAGGGCTGGAGATCGTGCACGATGAGCAGCCGCTCTGCTCAGTCGTGGCGTGCCCCCTCGCAACGCTGCCGCAAACTTATCGATGCCCGCCGTTGCGCTCGAATCAGCCGCGACCGAGGAAAGACCGCGACCAATGCGCGACTAGTCTTTCGTGCGTCTCGTCCGCGGTCCCGCGCGTCTTGTGCGTCTATCGCGTGCGGGCAGTTATTTGATGATAATGCCCCCCAACTCGGCCAACGGCTGCGTAGTCATGCAGATATGTGGCTCCTTCGAGTCAGGAAGCATCTCCCTGCCAAGATCCGTGGACTGGTCGGGCTCTCGGAGTGGTAGCGTAGGCGCCTCCATGCGCCCCTGCGTTAAAGTGGTTGAGTGCCGTTGCACTGAATGCTTTGGATCGAAAATGGTCTTGGTCTCTGAAAGTGATGGTACGGTGTCGGAAGCCGCCGCAGAGTCGAGGAGCCGTGGTGGTACAAATGGCTCTCGTTCTGGGTCTACGGCGGGGCAGGTGGCGGAGTAATCTGCCAAAACCTTCCCGGGTGCAGCTACAGCGGCAAGATGCTGCGGATTCTGATCTATGCACGGTTTTCGTCGCAGCAGCTCAGCCGGCGTAGACTGCCGCGTGAAAGTAGCAGCGGTGACTTGCTGCGTGTTCAGAGGTTGTGGTGGGGCCAATGATGCTGGTTTGGGATCTACCGCTCGGTGGTGACTCGAAGCGGGAGCGGTAGTCGCCGTGCGCTTCCCACAGTCTGCGATGGGGCCCGCGACGACACTTGGGGAGCCGGCTTCAGCGGCGGGGCAGCCTGCGGGCCTCCCTGGCGAGGCATTACTGGGCACGACTGGTGCGTCAAAGTGGTGCTCCTGAGGAGATCCGGCCGTAGAGCACTGCTGGCCGGGCTCGACGCAGGCATAGGTGAGCGGGCCGAAAGAAGCGATCAGAGCTGCGCTCTTCTCACAGGCCACGACCCAAGTTTAATGCCTGCGTAGTTGTCCCATGCCTTGGGGGCACCGCAGAGTCGTTTCGCGGCAACCAGCCATCTTTTGTGGTCAGGCCAGGCATGACGATCACCCAGGGCATTGATGTTTCGAACCCAAAGGATGACGTCGTCTGGAAAGCCGCGAAACGTCGGTATGTCCACGAACGCCGGCTGCAGGGAAGCGTGGACGGCGTTCCCAGGCAGGACGCAACCGCTGACGGATGCGAACGCGGTCGTCATACCCTGGAGCTGTTCTGTCAGCTCGGCGATGGCGTGGATGAGGGCATCAATACATCCCTGTCCGAGAGCCACCGAGGAGGCTTCGACGCCGTCCCCGGATGGTGCAGTGGGTACCTGCGACGGTAGGTTGGCGGGCTCCATACCGGGGAAAGCGTGAACGGCGTTCCTGGGAAGGAGGGACCCGGCACGCCGAAGCACCGTGCGAGGAACACTGAAATCTGGAACACCTTAAGGCAGGTTCATTGTCGGCTGCGCCATTGTAACGGAATGAGAGACACAGAGGCAGCACCCGTTCCTGGGCCAGCTGTTCTATTTCCTGCCTCGTCGTCTTCCTCTCTCTGTGCGCGCCCGCAGTCCGAGCGCCCGAGCCTAGGTGCGTCTTTTAGGGGCGAAGCTCCTTAGGGTGTGGGTCTGTCCCTCCTCTGTAGTATGTAGTAGTAACAGTAGTAGTCGTCATCGTCGTAGTAGGTAGCCACGTCTACTTTTATGAAAAAATAAAACACCTCATATCCACGGGGTTAATGATGATGAGTGGGCGAAGCTCCGGAGGGAATCATCGGTAAACCGTGAATCTTCCGTGTAATTCGCCCAGTCTCGCCGCACTAAATCGAACGATTGACTTCCACCAATGACACGCGCCATATGTGACGTCATTCCTATTTCTTCATTACCATATATATATACATATATATATATATATTGTTACGGTGAAGGGAAAGAAGAAGGTGACGCGAACGAGAGGAAGACGAAGTCTCTGGCCGTTGCCTGAACGCCATATTTCTTCGCTTGTAAAATATACATCCTTCTACACTCATGGGCCTGCTTTCTTCCTGCAACATTTTGGTGGAAGGTGCTGGGTACAATCACGGAACTTCGCAGTGGACGTCATCTACCTGCCGCCACAATGGCAGATCAACCGACACAACCGACGACGCCTCAGCAGTCCACGCCAACGGTCATCCTCACTCATCTGCGGGACCCGGGGACATTTTGTGGCACGGACAACACCGACGTCGAGGACTGGCTTGCGATGTACGAACGAGTGTGCGACAACAACAGGTGGGGTCCAACGATGATGCTAGCAAACCTCATGTTTTATCTGAAAGGAACTGCGAAGCAATGGTACGATACGCATGAAGCTGACCTAACAAGCTGGGATGTCTGCAAAGAAAAATGCGTGACCTGTTTGGCAGACCTGTCGGTCGTCAGTTGGCAGCAAAAAAAGAACTTGCATGCCGCGCTCAGACGTCCACAGAATCCTATGTCGTGTACATACAGGATGTGCTGGCTCTCTGCCGCAAGGCTGATAACACCATGACCGAGGCGGACAAGATTGGTCACATACTAAAAGGTATTGCAGACGACGCCTTCAATCTCCTGATGTGTAAGGATTGTGCCACTGTGGATGCAATTATAAAGGAGTGCCGACGCTTCGAACAAGCGAAAGGCCGCCGCGTCCCTCAACATTTCGACAGGCTGCCCAATACCGCCGCGACATCTTCGTGCGCAGACCCGCCGCGGTTCGTTCAGCCGACAGGATCAGAAGATCTAACGCGTATCGTTCGCCGTGAGCTTGAGGCCATGGCTCCGGCTCCAATTCGTTCCGACTGTCGGGAAAGTGTGCCCGCTATCTCGCTTATACAAGCGGTCGTTCGGGAAGAAATAGCGAGTTTGGGCATTCCATCTCTCTGCTCGGTCCGCCATACGAACACCTACCAGATTTCTCCGGCCGCTCGCTCCCAGACGCAAAGCTTCCCGCCACTCCGCCGCAACCCCGCTGACTGGCGCACACCGGATGACAGACCCATCTGTTTTAATTGTTCCGGTATTGGACACATCGCCCGTCATTGCCGTAATCGCTGGTCGTCGTCTCCTCGGTGGTCGTCTCCGAGTCACTACCGCCAAGTACCAGACAATCGCACTTTCTCGCCCTACACGCCGCCTCGGAACATCAACGCCGACAGTGCTCCACCAAGATCCAGCCGCTCCCCGTCTCCGCAAGGCCGTCGGTCCCGTTCGCCTCTCGTTCACCGCTCTTCGTCCCCATCTGCAACCGGTCGCTTCCCTTCGGGAAACTAGGCGGTGCAGCTCCCGGAGGTGAAGCTGCAACTCCGACCCGGCCCACAAATCCTCTGTTGACCCTGCCTACACGTGGAAACCTACTGGACATTGAAGTTGATGGTGTTCCTGTCACATCTCTCGTTGACACAGGAGCACAGCTTTCAGTTATGAGCGCTGCTCTCCGCCGAAGGCTCAAAAAGGTTCTGACTCCCGCCGTACCGTGCACTGTGCGAGTCGCCGATGGGAGTACTTCACCTGTTCTTGGAATGTGCACAGCACGTGTGACCATTGCGGGCCATTATAGCGTTGTTTTATTTATCGTCCTCGAGCACTGTCCACACGACCTAATTCTCGGCCTCGACTTCCTTTCGAAACACTCTGCCCAAATTGACTGCTCCGCAGGTGTTGTACAGCTGGATCTGCCGCTTCCTGCCGACGCAGACGCAACAACTTGTGCTTCACCCCGCTTACGTTCTGCTGAGTTTGCACGGCTGTCTCCACAGGCGGCTACCAATCTCCTCCTGACGCCCTCTCCTCCCGTACCTGATGGCGAGTACGTCGTGTCTCCGCTTACTGACGCGGTTTTGTCACGAAATATTGCCCTACCGAGCACCTTAATCCGGATCCTCGAAAACTGCGCTTGGGTGCCCATCCTCAATTTTGGATTTTCGACGCATGTGCTGCCACACGGCATTGCCGTCGCACTTATCACTCGTTTGGATGAATTTGAGATTTCTTCTTTGGCCTCCGAATCCTTCCTGAGTACCAACGCACCTTTGTCACCCATTCCTTCGTGCTCGACGCCTGCGGACGATGTTTGTAAGATGATCGCCCCTGACCTTCCTTCCGAGAAAAGAACAGCTCTTCGTCACCTCCTGTCATCTTATCGGGATATCTTTGATTTGGACGACCGTCCACTTGGTCAGACATCTGTTGTCACGCATCGCATCAACACCGGTGACGCCAGCCCCATTCATAGGCGGCCATATCGTGTCTCCGCAACAGAAAGGGCCATAATCCAGAAAGAGGTCGACAAGATGATGGACAAGGACATCATTGAACCTTCCAGTAGCCCGTGGGCATCACCGGTTGTCTTAGTAAAGAAAAAAGACAACTCGTGGCGCTTCTGCGTTCACTACCGTCACCTCAACAAGATAACAAAGAAGGATGTTTATCCCCTGCCTCGCATTGACGACGCTCTTGACTGCCTTCACGGATCCCAATACTTTTCATCAATTGACCTCCGCTCCGGCTATTGGCAGATTAGCGTCGACGAGATGGACCGCGAGAAAACCGCCTTCGTCACACCGGACGGTCTGTACCAATTTAAAGTCATGCCCTTTGGATTATGCAATGCGCCAGCTACATTCGAGCGCATGATGGACTCTCTGCTGCGCGGGTTGAAGTGGTCTACATGCCTCTGTTACCTCGACGATGTGATTGTGTTTTCGTCGAACTTTGAGAGCCACCTGAGGCGCCTCACGACCATACTCTCCGTGTTTCGCAGGGCTGGCCTTCAGCTAAACTCCTCCAAGTGCCATTTCGGTTGCCGTGAAATTACCATGCTCGGCCATCTCGTAAACGCCGCCGGAATCCAACCTGATCCACAGAAAGTCCACGCTGTGCGCAATTTTCCTGTACCTTGTTCAACAAACGATGTCCGTAGTTTTCTGGGCTTATGCTCTTATTTCCGGCGATTTGTGAAACAATTTGCCGATATCGCTCGCCCTCTCACTGACCTTCTTAAGAAAGATGCCTCTTTCTCTTGGGGACCACTGCAGGAGCAAGCCTTCTCTACCCTGATCGAGCGGCTTACAACCTCCCCGATTCTGTCACACTTTGACCCTTCTGCGCCTACTGAAGTACGAATTGACGCGAGTGGTTATGGCATCGGCGCTGTCCTCGCTCAACGTCAACAGGGCCACGACCGTGTCATCGCTTACGCCAGCCGCCTTCTTTCCACACCCGAGCGAAATTACTCCATCACTGAGAGGGAATGCCTCGCGCTCGTATGGGCGGTCGCGAAATTTCGGCCGTACCTTTTCGGTCGGAGCTTCTGCGTCGTAACCGATCATCACGCCCTCTGCTGGCTCTCCTCTTTGAAGGACCCAACTGGACGGCTTGCACGTTGGGCATTGCGTCTACAAGAATATACATTTTCTATTACGTATAAGTCAGGGCGCCTGCATAAAGACGCTGACTGCCTGTCCCGCAATCCCGTGGATCAACCGGACGATACCGATGCAGACTCGGACATCCGTATTCTGTCTCTCTCCGGCTTTCTCCATATTGGCGACGAGCAACGCCAAGATCCTGTTCTTCGAACACTTATGGAACGCCTAAGCTCCTCGCCTAATGACCCGTCTCTGCGGATGTTCACCTTGCGCGATGGAACTTTGTACCATCGTAGTGTTCGTCCTGATGGCCCGGAGCTGCTCCTAGTCGTTCCAAAGCACCTTCGACTGGCCGTGCTCCAGCAACTTCACGACGCTCCTACTGCTGGACATCTGGGCATCACTCGTACTTACGACCGCCTGCGGCGCCGCTTCTTCTGGCCCGGCATTTATCGCTCTGTGCGCCGTTATGTCACTTCTTGCGACCTGTGTCAGCGCCGCAAGACGCCGGCTATGCCTCGTGCTGGTTTGCTTCAACCAATTGCTATCCCTACAGAGCCCTTCTTCCGTGTGGGCTTCGACCTCCTTGGCCCCTTTCCTATTTCTATGAAAGGAAACAAATGGATTGCTGTAGCAACAGATTATGCCACGAGATATGCCATTACACGAGCGATGCCAACCAGCTGCGCTACAGATGTCGCCGACTTCCTACTATACGACGTCATCCTGCACCACGGCGCCCCTCGCCAGTTACTCACGGATCGCGGCCGCTACTTTCTCTCGAAGGTCGTCGATGATCTGCTCTGCTCCTGTTCTACAGAACACCAGCTCGCTACCGCATACCACCCTCAAACGAACGGCCTCACCGAACGACTCAACCGCACACTAACCGAAATGCTGGCCCTGTACGTTTCCGACGATCACCGCGACTGGGACGTCGCTTTACCGTACATCACTTTCACATACAACTCGTCCCGTCACGATACTGCCGGATTCTCCCCATTTTACCTTTTGTATGGCCGCGAACCCACCTTGCCCTTCGACACGTTGCTACCTTCCGCAGTACAATCACCCAGCACTGGTTACGCTCGCGATGCTATTGCCTTAGCCGCCCAGGCCCGAGAGGTCGCCCGTCATCGCCTCACAGTCTCGCAAGCTTCTCAAAAACGACGCTACGACCTTCGGCACCGGGACCACGATTTTTCACCTGGTTCCCTTGTCCTTCTCTGGACGCCTTCACGTCGAGTCGGCTTGTCGGAAAAACTCCTTTCCCGTTATTCTGGTCCATACCAGATCTTACGACAACTGTCCGACGTGACATACGAGATCGCCCCAGTCGGTCAGCCTTCAGTGTCTCCCAACGTCACCAGCGATGTTGTTCACGTCGCCAGGCTCAAGCCCTATGTCTCCCCATTAAGCGACGCTCCATAACCTGCACCGGGACGGAGCGAACCCCACCGGGAGGGTGATGTTACGGTGAAGGGAAAGAAGAAGGTGACGCGAACGAGAGGAAGACGAAGTCTCTGGCCGTTGCCTGAACGCCATATTTCTTCGCTTGTAAATATATATCCTTCTACACTCGTGGGCCTGCTTTCTTCCTGGAACAATATATATATATATATATATATATATATATATATATATATATATATATATATATATATACTGTGGCCGTTTATTACGCACGTATTCTTCCTCCGTATATTGTCATCATCATCCTACGTTGCTCGATCCTCATCTTCAGCTCTGTGTGTTCATCATCATCGGGTGTGTGCATTTGCTGGTTTGCTGCTGAGCACTCGGGCCGAATTACTGTCGTGCCAACAGAGACGTCATAAGTGGTGGAGGTGCTGGTGGCGGCCCGTCTCACTCAACTCTAACGTTCGTCAGGAAAACTGAGCGATGCAGTTTTTGGAGGACAAACTGCATCCGACAACAGGACTGAAATTCCTCCAGCGCGCCCGTCCAATATGCTTTCGATGTTTGTCCAAGAAGTGCCCGTCGATGCTTTGGTGGACACAGGTGCGACAATTTTCGTTATTCACGGTGATTTATGTTCCCGTCTCAGGAAAGTCACGACGCCATATGATGGACCAACATTAGTTGCAGCCCAATGGCAGTGTTGCCAAGTTTGGCTATATATAGCCAAATTGGACTACAGGAAAAAAATTTGGCGTCCACTTGGACGATTTGGCAATGTGGCTAATTTGGGCTACTGAACATCTGAAACTTGGCTTTGATTGGGCTGTAGGTGAAGCCCTAATCCACTCTTCAGATGTGGCTCTGATCGGGTACAAACAAATCTCGAAGGGTATGTTTTACCTGGCTGAGCCGGCTGTTGGCTGTGTGTTTGTGCGTCCGCGAAATGACTCCCCCCCCCCCCCTCGTCCCCTTCCCTTCACTCTCTGCGCCGTTGTCTAGCCGGTGGCTTTGATGTTTGATGCACCTAAACTTACTCCCCACTTGACCGTTATGCACCCGATCACCGGGCATCGGGATGAACCAGGGAGTAGTGCGTATTTCACATTACACTGTACTAACATGAGGATGCTCAGGACGGGAGAGTGATAATATATATGGTCGAGGCCGTCGGACGATCGTGGCGGCGACATGAAAGAAGGGAAGCACGGATGGATGACACGCTGCAGTGTGTTGACGGCCATGTCTTCTGGGTGAAGTATCGGGCCGGGCACAGCTTTCGACCTACTCCGCGTTTCTCGCGCGAACCTTTAATGCCATTTTCCTTCTCCTGCTAGATGAATTTTTGTTCGTGCTTACATTCGAGATTTATTTCGATAGGGTGGACGTAAGATCGGATTCTCTTCAGAGAGGAGAATCCAAACATGGAGAAGTGGCCCAAGTATGCGAGAACGTTTAAAATAGAATGGGAGCAAGACCGTGAGCCAAAGGTGGGTTCTGGCGCTTTTACTTCAAGGTGGTTTGCCCGTAACATCTCGGATGCAGATACTCATTCTGCTAACATCGAAACAAGTTTGCCACGATGACATGAATGCACCACGTGACATGTACTTCACCCACCATGTTAGCTTAACTTGTGAGGTGTCGCGCTGCTGGCTCGAGGACGCGGGTTTGATTCCCGGCCACGGCGACCGCATTTCAATGAAGGCGAAATGCAGGAACACCCATGTACTTCGATTTAAGTGTACGTTAAAGAACCCGAGGTGGCCAATATTAATCCGGAGTCCCCCACTGCGTCATGCATCCCAATCATATCGTGGTTTTGGCACATAAAACCCCAGCAATTATTAGAAAGTTTTAAAATAGGGGCCTCAAACGTCATCATCATCATCAGCAGCAGCCTATATTTATGTCCACTGCAGGACGAAGGCCTCTCCCTGCGATCTCCAATTACCCCTGTTTTGCGCTAGCCTATTCCAACTTGCCCCTGCGAATTTCCTAACTTCATCATCCCACCTGGTTTTCTGCCGTCCTCGACTGCGCTTCCCTTCTCTTGGTATCGATTCTGTAACCCTAATGGTCCACCGGTTATCCATCCTACGCATTACATGGCATTTTGGCTACGCCGCCTCCCACGAGGCGGCGTAGCCAAAAGCTAGAGAAGTTGTAGCCGAAATGTAGATAAACACAAAAAGTGCAAAAAAACCCATAGCCAAATATAGCCATTTTTATTTGTAGTTTTATTTGTGAATACATTTTGACATTCGACTACGGCAATCTTTTTTGCACAACTCGTCGTAACAAAATGTCCATGCCGCCGTGATGGTTATCCCTTGACATCAACAACAGCGACATCATGCTTGCACAGAACACTTTTTGGTTGGGCCCGGAAGCTGTTAAGTTCCAGCAAATCGCTGCGGAGGACGAAATCAGTGCTTTTATTTTATGACGGATAGTACTATGGTATTATTTTAGTTATTTACAGTAATATTAACTACGAACTCTGCATTTTAGCTGTCATGAACGCTAAATAATGTTTAGCCTCATCGATCCCTCAAGTCATCTTTGCCTACGACGTAAAGTTCAGCAGTCCAGCGATCTGCGACGTGGTCACGGCTTCTTTTTTGATGAGCTAAAACAAGTCTTTCGTGCTATGATATCGTGTTATTCGTCTGATCGTACTATTTTGTTTTCTTGTTCTTTTTTTTTCAATTAGCTTGGCCCGGGTTAGCTGGTACATGCTCTGTGTACTGTACATTTAAATCAACCTGGCCGCCACCTTAGGTCTCTAGCACGGCAAGAACATGCGTTAAAATAAAGTGACAGACAACATATGCCACACACTGTCTGAATCGGTGTAAGCCAAGCTTTAAAATATTACTGCGCAAAACAGCACCCCAGTGTAAGAAGCGCGCAGTCGTATTCGGCGACGAGCACCTCCCGAACCTAACTCGCTCGAAATGTTAAAAGCCGCGACGGCGCACAAAGAGCAAAGGTAGACAACAAATTGATAACAGCGGTCATGGTAGTCATGGTGGTCATGGTCGTGAAAAGCAAGTGACTCAGCCCGATTCGTCTGGCTGAGAAGCGGCCGAATACCATCGATAGCGTTGCGTGCGCCACAGGCATCCGCTTTCGCGACGCAAGCGAGGGCACTGCCATCTCTTGTTCACTTCGCTGCTTACTCGCACCGCGAGAGAAAATTTCAAGGCGGCGCCTTGCGTACATTTCTTTTTATAAATTAAAAAGTCGCCGTTGTCATAGCTATTGATGACGCGAAAAGTCATGAATATTGATCACAGTACAAACGCAGTTGTGAAAAGTGAAAGAAGCTGCAGAAATTTTGTTAGTTTCAACGAATATTATTTCAAATAAAGGTGTTTTTTATAAAAATGATGGTTGAAAACACAAATGCCAACACCACCCGAGAGCGACGCAAATGCTTTGAGCACGCGCTGTGATTAAAAGATTTCCATGGCCCCAAATGACAGGGAAAATGGGGCGATACGCATGCCTCTCGACTGCTATTGCATATGGCCGCTCATTACCATAATTCGCGCGGCTCTTCGCACCAGAGATTATGGCGGAAAATCTCTGCAATGGCAGCCCAGCGCAACGTCACGCAACGTCACATTGACGTTTACAAAACTGTCCTTCCTGTGACTCTCCTCAAGGGATGGTCCTTCAGCCAATCAACCAGCAGACATGCCGGCTGTCTTGGAACGCCACCACATATTCGCGAAATTACAGATGCATTGCACGGGCTTCTGCACGCTACCTACCACTTTCTTTTTAAAGCGGTAAAGTAAAACCTTTTGACCTTTTAAACCTTTTAAGCGGTAAAACCTTTTGACCGCCCGCATCGTTATCAAGTGTAACGCCAAAAAGGTACTTTTTTCTAAGAATCTAATCGAAGTAGACAGTAGCATTTTCTTCCGTCCTATAATCCAACGAAACAATCTTTTTCATACAAGTGGTTGAGTACTAGTGACATATATATATATATATATATATATATATATATATATATATATATTAGGAGTGCCTTCGTCATCCGGTAAATACCGGAATGTCCCTGGAGAGTCTCTTATCATGTCCTGCATTTACCTTGAATTTATCGATTACTAAAGCTCTGTTCGCGATTATATTGACGCCTTAGACGTTCTAGAGCATTGCTCTATCACTTCATCTTGACTTTTATTTGACTTTAGTGTCCCTTTAAGACACAGGAAGAGAGCGGTGCGGATCAGAGAACAAACGGGGATAGACGTTATTCTAGTTGACGTTAAGCGGAAGAAATAGAGCTGGGCAGGCCATGTAATGCGTAGTATGGATAACCGGTGGACTATT
Source organism: Dermacentor silvarum (assembly GCF_013339745.2). Lineage (NCBI taxonomy): Eukaryota > Metazoa > Arthropoda > Arachnida > Ixodida > Ixodidae > Dermacentor > Dermacentor silvarum. Next base: position 50,420,200 of record NC_051162.1, read on the forward strand.
AGGGTTACAGAAAGGATACCAAGAGAAGGGAAGCGCAGTCGACGACGGCAGAAAACCAGGTGCGATGATGAAGTTAGGAAATTCGCAGGCGCAAGTTGGAATCAGCTAGCGCAAGACAGGGGTAATTGGAGATCACAGGGAGAGGCCTTCGTCCTGCAGTGGACATATATATATAGGCTTATGATGATGATGATTGTACTCCGCAGATTTCTCTATTACCTGATTTAGGTCATGAATGTGATTCATTGTAGAATATCCCTACCTAAAGCCGGTATGCTCTCTTGGTTGATTGAAGTCGCGTTGCCCCCTGATGCTATGGAAATCATCTTGGTGAATATTTTATAGAGTACTGAAAGCAAGCTAATGAGCCTATAATATTTTCAATCCCCAAACGTCTCCCTTCTTATGTATTAGTATAATATTGGCATTCTTCCAGTTCTCTTCCAGTCATGAGGCATTGCGTGTAAAGGGCGGCAATCTTTTCAAGCTTGATATCTACTCCACGTTTGAATAAATTGACTTATTCCATCTTCTCCAGCCGGTTTTCCCCGGGTCATGTCCTGCAAGGCCCTTCTAACTGAATCACATGTTAAGAAGGAGCCTCTGTATCCTGTTCCTCACTACTTCAAATGAAAGTAGCTTTTCTGTTCTGATGACTGTACAGGTCAGTATAGAACTCTTCCTTTACTTTTATTATATCATCGATATTGCTTATGATATTGTCCTGCTTATCTTTCAGTGCATATATCTTGCCTTGTCATATGCCAAGTTTTCTTCTCACTGATTTAATGCTGCTTCCATATTTTATGGATTCCTTAATCTTTCCCACATTATAATTTCGAATATCATTTACTTTCTTTTTGTTGATCAGTTCTGACTATTCAGCGAATTTTATCTGATCTCTTACGTTTGACACTTTCATGCTTTGTCGTTTCTTTTTTAGGTCATTTGTTACTTGGGAGCGCTTACCTTGCCTTACCTTACCGCTTGCCGCTTGCCTTGCTGCCTTATCTCCCACTTGAATTGCTGCTTCTGAGATCAGCCTGGTTACGGCGTCATTCATTTCCTCTGTCTTATCTTCATCTTCCTGTTCTAAAGCTGCAGAGTTGTTAGCGAGCACCAGCCTGAATTGGCCTGCTTTTACCCTCACTGCATCGTGGTTGGCCTCTTTCTTCTTGACTAATTTAACTCTTTCTTCAAATTAAAAGAAATCTTTGACCACACTAATCTATGGTCACTGTACTTTACGTTACCTAAAACTTCTACATCCTGCACAATGCTGGGATCGGCAGAGAGTATGAAATCTATTTCATTCCTTCTTCTTTCATTAGGGCTTTACCAGGTACACTTCGTGTTGCTACTCTTCCTGGAGAAGGTATTCGTTATGCGGAGCCTATGCGTTTCCGCGAATTCTACCAAAATCTCTCCTCTAATGTTCCTAGAATCGATGCCGTAGTTGCCAATAGCTTCCTCACCAGCTTGCATTTTCCCACTTTTGCATTGAAGGCGCCTATGACTACAGTACACTGAGTATACTTAGCCTTTCTCATGGCTAGGTCAACATCTTCATAAAACTTTCTAGTTCATCATCGTGACTGAAGGTTGGGGCGTAGGCTTGTACTACCTTCATTCTATACCTCCTATTCAGCTATACTACGACGACTGCTACCCTTTCATTATGGCTGTAGAATTCATCAATGTTATTATGTCCCTATGGGCTAGAAATCCTACTCCGATTCTCTCTTATCTGGAAGACCTTTGTAGCAGAATACGTGGCCGTTAGTCAGCACTGTATAAGCTTCACCAGTTCTAACCTTACTAAGGCAAATAATATGCCAGGCAATGCCTGATAATTCCTCAAAAAGCCCTGCTAAGCTGGCCTCACTCGAGAGGGTGCGCATGTTGAACGTTTCCAGGTTCCGTTTCTATTGGCGGCCTGTCCGGACCCAGAGATTCTTAGCACCCTCTGCCACGTCGCAGGTCTGACCGCCCCCTTGGTCAGGTGCTCCGCAGCCGCTGTGGACTGAGGGCCATGGATTAATTACAGGGGTCATGAAGAAGGTAGTGGCCGAATATTGCACCAGGGAGGCCAATTCCTGTTCGGGTGAGAGAGAGAAATAGTAAAAAAGGAAAGGCAGGCAGGTTAACCAAATGCATGTCCGGTTTGCTACCCTACAATGGGGGAAGAGGGTATAGGGATGAAAAGATAGAGAGAGGAGATAGAGAGAGCACAGTTGCTTCTAAAGGCATTCCTAATTTGGTTGCACCTGGACTGGTATAGCCCCACTTGCTCTCGGCATTTTTTCTTCGGTTTCAGGCGCCACTACAGGCCTGATAATGTAGTGGACTGGAGGAGGATTCGAACCTACGACCTTCGGATTAGAGGTCCTATGTTCTACCTCTGCTTCACACCACCACCTGACATGCCACACGTCAAACATCAAGTAAAACACGGTAGTACCTTCACCAAAACGGTACTCTGTAATGATACATATCACTCAGAAGTAAAATAGAACATAGGTTAGCAGAATGTTCAATTTACCATAAGCTCAATAAGTGTACGCTAATCTTTTTAAAAATGAAAAGGAAACGGAAGCGTAGTCGAGGACGGCAGAAAACTAGGTCGGGTGACGAAGTTAGGAAATTTGCAGGCGCAAGTTGGAATCAGCTAGCGCATGACAGGGGTATTGCAGATTACAGGGAGAGAGAGGCCTTCGTCCTGCAGTGGACATAAATAGGCTGATGATGATGATTCTTTTCAAATCAGGGCACGTACATGAATGTGGTTTGCAGGGGATACACTAGAGTGCCGCGAATATGTAGCCCAGTAGACTGAAGTTATAATGCCACCTCCTCTATTTCTGACCCAATAGCTTAGTTTTAGGACAATTGAATGTTAAACCTCAGGAAGTTTGTGGCTTATGTTCAGGAGCAAGCCGCAGTATACCTGGAAACCTTCTTGAAGACCTTCTAGTTACGACAAAAAAACTGCAAAAGCAAAAAAAAAAACTGCAGAGAAAAGTAGTAGCGCTTTTGAGTATGGCCCGGCTTCATTTCGGCAATCGATGATCACTAAATAAATAAATGAAAAGTGAAATAACTGCACCTTGGCAATTATAGTTGTAGTTGAGATCATATAGTAAATTTGGATGTCCACCAAAACTATTAGGCTGGGCCAGCATAGAAAAATAATTTTATGGGCCAGCATAAAACTATTTTTAATAAAATAGGAATGAGAACGCATTAACAGCGGTGCTGCTACTAATATGGCATCATTAAGTCTAATGTCTGGCTTAATATAAAGCATTATTCAGCTCTATATGGATTTCCAGATTTTCTGGATTGCGAACTTATTATCTCAAATTACCGTTTCACTGCAGGCGATCGATTGCCTAATCACTCTGTTTCATGTGTGTGTTTTCAATGAAAAAAAGAAAATACGCCTAAATCAGTAGGCAATTAACAACACGCGCGGACGAAGGCAAGAGGGAAGAACCAAACACAGTACATTTATTTGCGGGACAGCGATTACGCTAAAAAATACAATTCGGCATTTAAAAAGAAATTTGCTGGCACTTCATTGGCAGATATGATACGTGCTACTGTAGGCAAATAAAGCGTGAATGAAAAACTATAAGCTATAAAGCGCGTCCAACATCGAGAAATTTGTTGGTGCAATATCGCACCATGACTGATACTGTTACGGAAGGATAGGAGGAAAGAAGAGAAGAAGATCAAGAGACACTGGCTGCTGCGTGTTGTTGCTGGTCAGCTATCTTGACCGCACTAACTCTACTTGTGTATATATTGTGAATACATCCAGTCTATGCTCCCAACATCCCCGTAACATATTGGTGAGAGGTGCGGGGTACCAAGGCTGGAAACGGAGCTCCGCAGTGGACGTCGCATCACTGTCCCCACAATGACTGACGGTGAGCACGCAGGATCAACGTCGTTGCCGCCTCCAACGTCAACGTGACCGTCGCCAGCGACGTCGTCGTCCCCATCGGTTGTGGTTGTACAAGCCAAGGATCCCGGAACTTTCTGTGGGACCGATGGCGCCGACGTTGAAGAGTGGCTGGCTATGTACGAACGCGTGAGTGGGGTCAACAGATGGGACCCTACGCTTATGCTAGCTAACGTGTTGTTGTACCTAAGAGGCACGGCAAAGGTGTGGTACGAAAACCACGAAGAGGATCTGACCAGCTGGCACCAATGCAAAGAGAAGTTAAAAGAGTTGTTTGGCTAACCAGCCGGCCTTAAAATTGCCGCAAAGCAGAAACTCGCCTCACGTGCCCAATCCCCCACAGAGTCCAATGTTTCTTATATCCAGGACGTGCTGGCGCTTTGTCGTAAAGCCGATCACGACATGACTGAAGCTGAGAAGGTCGGGCACGTGCTGAAGGGAATCTGCTCATGTGCAAAAGCTGTTCTTCAGTTGATGCTATCATCAAAGAGTGCCGACAATTCGAGCAGGCCAAAAGCCACAGCGTCCTGCTACCATTCGCCAGACTTCCCAATACTGCCGCAACGTCGACGTGTGAAGATCAGCCCACACAGCAGCATGCGTCGCCATCAGAGGACGTGGTGCGAATCGTTCGACGTGAACTGGAAGTGATGGCGCCCGCAGCTTTCTGTATGCGTCGCCCGGACGCTAGCCCTCGTTCAGTTCCCCTCGTTCAAGCCATCGTTCGCCAGGAACTTGAAAGCATGGGTTTACATTCTGTCTGTTCTGACGCCACCTCCAGAGCCAACGAACGCCCTTCTACTCTGTTTGATCCACCGCGACGCTTCCCTCCGCGTTATCGCAACCCGACTGAGTGGAGAACTGCGGACGACCAGCCGATATGTTTCACTTGTCGCCGTATTGGTCATGTCGCCCGATACTGTCGCAACTCGTGGCCCTCAACACCTCGCACGCCGACCAACCTGAACCGTCTTGATGGAAATTCCCGCCGTGTTTCGCCCTCCGCCGAGTCTAACATTGCCGACAACTCTGCCAGGAGCACGTGGTACAGTCGCTCACCATCGCCTCGCGGACACCAGTCTCGTCCACCACAAACACGTCGCCCTTCTTCCGTGCGCCGCAGCCACGTCGCCTTTCGTCCCCTGTGGCTTTCGACCGCGTTCTCTCGGAAAATTAAGCACTGCAGCCCTCGGAGGTGGTGCTGCATTGACAACTACTGCAGCAAATCCTCTGTCTGTGCCCACAAAGAGAAGTATATTTGACGTTTAAGTAGACCTGTACTAGCACTCGTCGACACTGGAGCCCACATATCTGTCATGAGTGCTAGCCTACGTAGACATTTAAAGAAAGTCCTCACCCCAGCAACTGCACAAGTGCTTCGTGTGGCCGACGGTGGCTTGCTGGTTGTTCTCGGAATGTGTACTGTGCGTTTAAGTATAGCCGACCGCCCTACTTCTGTTCTCTTTGCTGTGATGGACAACTGCCCTCAAGACGTTATCCTTGGGTTGGACTTTTTATCCAACCATTATGCTCTCATCGACTGCGCAACCGGTGTACAACCAGATCCGGATAAAGTTCGCGCCGTTCGCAGTTTCCCTGTGCCTCGTTCTGCTTCTGACGTGCGCTGCTTCACCGGCCTGTGTTCTTACTTTCGGCGTTTCGTCAAAAACTTCGCCGACGTTGCTCGCCCTTTGACAGATCTTCTCAAGAAGAATACGCCTTTCTCATGGGGCCCGGAGCAGGCTCACGCGTTCGCCGCTCTCATCGGTTTTCTGACCACCCCTCCCATACTTGCCCACTTTGATCCATCTGCACCGACCGAAGTCCACACTGACGCCAGCGGCCACGGCATCGGTGCTGTTCTCGCCAAGCAGCAGAATGGTACCGAGTGCGTGATAGCTTACGCCAGCCGCCTGCTGTCACCTTCTGAGGAATTACTCCATCACCGAGCGTGAGTGCTTGGCTTTAGTGTGGGCTGTCGCCAAGTTCCGGCCATATTGGTACGGCCGCACGTTTTCGGTCATTACAGACCACCATGCCCTCTGCTGGCTGTCTTCCCTCCGGGACCCGACAGGACGGCTTGTTCGCTGGGCTTTGCGGCTCCAGGAATTTCTTTTATTGTCATCTACAAGTCTGGACGTCTGCACAAGGATGCTGACTGCCTATCTCGTCATCCCGTGGATCCTCCCGATCCTGTTGCACATGATCCGGAGACCTGCGTGTTGGCTTTCACTGACATGTGCGACATGCGCGCTGAACAACATCGCGACGAGTCCTTGCAGGCCATCATCGCCGGAGTCCAATGTGGCAGCACCGACAGCCCGTGCCGCATGTTCGTGCTGTACGACGGCATCCTCTAGCTGCCGCAATATCAACCCTGAGGGCCCTGAGTTTCTCCTTGTCCTTCTTCGTCATCTACGATCCGTCGTTCTCGAACAACTTCACGATGCACCAACGGCGGGACACCTTGGAGTGTTGCGCACATACGACCGCGTACGGCGTCGGTTCTTCTGGCCGGGACTCTACCGCTCTGTGCGTCGTTATGTCGCAACTTGCGAATTGTGTAAGCGCGGGAAAAAACCTCCACTGCCACCTGTCGGACGATTCCATCCGATTGAAGTTCCCTCTGAACCTTTCTATCGCGTAGTCCTTGGCCTGCTTGGCCCTTTTTCGACGACGACTCGAGGGAATAAGTGGATCGCCGTCGCTACCGATTACGCGACACGCTACGCGCTAACCAAGGCGTTGCCGACTAGTTGCGCAACTGACGTCGCAGATTTTCTCCTCCATGACGTCATCCTCCACCACGGTGCACCTCGATAGTTACTAACCGACCGCAGCCGCTCGTTCTTGTCCCGAGTTGTTGACGACCTCCTCCGCTCTTGTGCCACAGAGCATAAGCTGTCCACTGCCTACCACTCACAAACGAACGGTCTTACGGAACGTCTCAACCGAACACTCACAGAGATGATGTCGATGTACGTCTCTAATGATCACCGCGACTGGGACGCCACGCTGGCCTACGTGACATTCGCGTATAACTCGTCCAGGCATGACACCGCAGGATATTCACCCTTTTATCTTTTGTATGGTCGCGACCCCACATTGCCATTTGACACCATCCTACCTTCTGTGCCACGTGTTACAACTGAGTACGCTCGTGAAGTCATCGATCGCGCTCACATGGCGCGTAAAGTCGCCCGATCTCGTCTATTGGCATCGCAGGATATACAAAACGAGTGGTACGATCTCCGCCATCGCGACGTTAAGTTCGCCCCAGGTGCTTGGGTACTCCTCTAGTCACCATGTCGTCGTGTCGGTCTGTCCCAGAAGCTTCTCTCTTGCTACACAGGGCCTTATGAAGTCCTACGTCAAGTTAACGACGTCAATTACGAGATCTCGCCGTTATAATTTGATCTGTCCTCAAGTCCGACGGCACTTGACATCGTGCACGTTTCGTGGTTGAAGCCATACTTCGCTCGCAGTTCTTCGCCTGACATGCACCGAGATGGCGCTTCAGCACCCGGGGGTCCTGTTACCGAAGGATATGAGGAAAGAAAAGAAGAAGATCGAGAGACACTGGCTGCTGCGTGTTGTTGCTGGTCAGCTATCTTGACCGCACTAACTCTACTTGTGTATATATTGTAAATACATCCAATCTATACTCCCAACATCCCCGTAACAATACAAACGCCAAAAGGCGTAACCCACTATTATGAACCCAGGACATGAAATTGCGCAATGATAAACAAATAAACACGCTCTAGTTACTCCTGAATTTTTCTTCTATACGCGATAGAACGTACAGCAGGTTTAGCATTTTTTTATTCGGCAGGCAAAGCTGGATTATTTACGACTTAGGATATGGTCAAGATTCTGCAGTGTCAGAAGTGACACCTCCGAGAACGATGTGTTGAAATGTGCACACGAAATATGCTCACTAAATAGGCCGACCCATGTCACGTACATTGGATGCAATAAAATCAAGGTGTCTTCGATATCGGTACTTCATTCCCGATCCGCACGATAATCCCCTGCAGCATCATGGGCTTATTTGATGTCCGCTTTCTAGAAAATGCTGTTTCAGTCTTGTATTACGTAAGGCGCTTCCATTGAATGCTCGCTAACCTGGAACCTACATTACACCAATTACAACTCAGGTGTGCTCGGCCGCGCTTCCACGATTATAACACGCGTGCCACGCTAAATGTTTCAACACACGTAAGGCTGCAGAAATGGCTTCTTTTTCATTCATGTATAGCACCCTGACTCCTAGGAGGTAAGACGAAATTATTGTTGGGGGGGGGGGGGGGACGACGACGTTTTTTTGCCACTTTTTGTGGCTTGTAAACATGAGAGCTGGGACAGATAACAAGAAACAGCATAAAATAGGTTTCTATAGATATCACTATCAACCACTTGTGAGGCATGCCATAGTAAGGAGTAGTAGGGCAATTTGTGGCAACATTTGACCACGTGACAATATTGCCACGGAATATGAAGTACCCAAGCATTACTGCATATCGCTCTCACCTTCCGCATCTGAAAGCTTTCAGGGAGTATGGTTGTTCATGTAAAGCATTTGCACATGACCATGATTATGAGGAGAAAATCTTGATAGCAATGAGAACGGGTTACAAGCTCTTTCAGGTGCGGTATAGACAAATGTTTTCGCCATAGGTATTTCAAGGTATTGCTGTCGCGTCGAGGGCCTCAATTGGAGCAAAGCGAAGTTGCACTTCACTTTTGCTGCTATTTGACGACCTCCAATTTTTACACATGCTAAAGCAACACAGTCGTTGGGTGATGAAAGTGAGCCTAATCAGTCAAATCAATTTTATTCACACGGAATTGATCGGACAAGTCTTTTTTACAGCATGCAGCACTTCAGCAAAACAAAATTTTATTTGGCGTCTTAGCTGCAAAATACCCGCTGTACAGTCCTAAGAAGTTGCCATCATTTCTCATGTTTCTATGCAATTGTGTCACACTTTCAGGAAAGAATGGTCGAACTTACAGCCTACACGCGCTGTTATTATTTACGTCTTATTTAGAAATTTTGGTCTGATATCGTTTTTGAAAAATAACAAAACAAGTACAAAACTCTGAAGCCTTGTATTTTCCGAAGACATCGTCTTTGTGCTATTTCAACACTCTAACGGTACTGAGCTCTCGGTGCTAATAAGTAAATTATCAGGCTGAATGAATTCTATTGTTCTAGAGTAGACTGACTTACACAATGTTCGACGTTACCGATGTCCTCCGTGAAAGTGCGCAAGAAGGAGTTAATTGCAAGTAATGACGCCTTAATAAAGCCCAGGAACCTAATTTGATTGTGCTAGCGATGCGCCAAATGGCAGATTATTCAACATAACGGGCCGTGAACGCTGTAAGGGGGCATATTATGATTCTTCGCAAAACGTTCCCAGCCGATACTCTGTCTGCATATAGTGTGGAAAGTGAGTGCGGCATCCAGAGAGAGAAAGAGTGAACATTACAATTGTTTATTACTAGAGAAATCTCAAATCGCCTTTTCGAGCGGGAAACAGCAGGCTCAAATAACAAAGCTTACCCAACTATAAAATTTTCCTACTCAGTGGACAGAATTCTGAAGTCAATTGCAAGAACAGCCACTGTAATTGGACTCCAGGTTCAAAAATCCTAAGGCTCTTCGTCAATCCCGAGGCGGTAATTTGAATTCAGTTGAGCTTCCACAGCAATCCGCTTCATGTAGTAAAACATGGACATGAGCATATAGCCTTGCAAGACAGTCTCGTGGTAATTTGCGAGAAAAAAAAAGCTTCCAAAATGCTACACAAAATGTTCGAAGCATTAAGAAACCTGTAGTTACACCGGTCTGTGGCGCAAGTACGGAGAGGGGACAGCGAATTGGTTTTTAAGCAGGAATTACTCGCGATGTGCGGATTCGAACTAGACTTGGGAACAACTAGAAAGTTCCTTTCCCGTTGAATGCACAGTCTCATTCACCACTTTACATTGTGACCGTAGTTACTCCATTGTAGCGCGAGTTGGTTTCGTGATTTAGGTTGCTTGAACTCGACCCTCGTGTCACATTCGAATAACGGCTAAAAATCGCAATTCGAAAACAGATATCCTAAATTCCGCGGTTGGTAGCGTTAGGTTGGCAAACTGTACCTTTACGTCTTGATCCAATCCATAGACAAGTCGAACGAAGTCAAAACTTTATTTTTTGGAATCGTTGCCATTTTCGCTGTACTTATGACTGGTGTTACGGTTACGGCGCTGCAGTTCGCTGTGGTCAGCCACGCTTCAACTCCGCTTATTCGTGACTCTATGGCGACGTAGCGCATTCGATATGCCGCCCGCTTCGGGAGACGAGCAATTTTGATTGCCAAGTAGGAGGGAACTCCGCCGTGGCTCGGCGGCTCAACGTCAACGATTCGCGGATGGCAGGACCAGCGGGAGGCCCTCTTTAAATGCCAGGTCGGTAGGAACGACTGTGTGGACCTCGTAGTTGCCTGGTACCATCCCTGAATGAAATGGTTCTGTGGGATCTTAAGAAGTACTTAATTTCCAACAAGCTCGAAGATGACATGATCTGGTGCGATCACTTACGGAGATAGTTTCGCTTTCGCGAGACTCCGCTCGTCCCGATACCGAACCCTTCGAATCATGTGGCCGATAGCGCTCTTGGCACTGATAAAGAGCTTGGCACAGCGCGGAAAACAGTTGTCGTGGACGCTTTCGGTACCGAGTCACGCGAAATTTCAGTGACCCGAAAGGGATCACCAAAGAACACCACCCAAGGAAAGCTGTCTGCACGTCAGACGACGACGATAAGTGAAGAAAACTTCTTTTAGAATTGTGATTTCTCGAATAAAAGTGCAATTTCTTCTTCCTTTATTTCGCGTTACATTCGCAGTTTTATTTTTTTATTTATTTCGCCTCACTAAAGTAGACCCCGGTGTTCAATGGCGGTCGTGTTACATTAGAGTAGAGCACTGCACGGGCCAATTTTCTGAGCCCGGGCCCAGCCCGGGCCCGTTTTTAAGTTGGGCTGCCCGCCCGAGCCCGAGTAAAAGTTTTATGATGAGACCCGGGCCCGGCCCGGGCCCGGAAATAATCTACGTTACCCGCCCGGCCCGGCCCGCCACCCCTTTACCTTAGGCTCTAGCCCGGCCCGGCCTGGCTCGAAACTGGTCCGAACCCGGCCCGAGATCAAAAAGACCACCGAGCGGCATTAAAAAAAATAAAACAAAAAAGAGAATGAGAGGAATTTATTCTTAAGGCAAAAATACATGTCATATGCAATTATGAACACCATTTGAGTGGTCTGAACGCAAATACCAGCGCGCAAAGTAGTACGAATGACCCCGCCGAGCAGTATAGCCAGCAGTTTCCAACGCCACGACCTTGACGCGTCCCAATACACTACTATCGCAACGCCGCCACAGCATTTTTCCACGCCGGGCGCCTCACTGCAAAGCATGCGCCGCCCCAGCCGCTCGTCCCCCTAAACCATATTCTATTACACTCCAGTCATCGTTTTACCAATTCGCCTTTGAAGAATCAGCAAGCATTAATTACATTGATTTAGGTAATGAATACAATGGCAGCCTTTGGGTTGAGGGGACTTCGGTCTTTCTGCAGTTTTACATTCTGTTCGAACAGGACAAAATACGACGTAAGAAGAAAAGGAAAGTACACAGTAGTAGCCCTGCTAGCTTCCAGCTGCGCCGGGCAACAGGTTTTTCAGAGTCGAGATGCGCGAGGACAACTCACTGCACATTACAAGCACACCACCAGAAAGTCCGAGCCCGGCCCGGGCCGCGTCAAAATGCCCGAGCCCGGCCCGGGCCCTGATAAAAAAGCACATGCCGTGCCCGAACCCGGCCCCAGCCTGTGAAAAAACTACCCTACCCAGCCCTACCCGTCCCACGGGCCGGACCGGGCCCGGGCTTTCGGGTAAGCCCGAGCCTGTGCAGTGCTCTACATTAGAGTAAATACGGTAACGTGTTTTAGCTATTACTGCTTTTTAAAGAAATTTAGCTGTTCAATTTCACATTGATGGTGTGCGTTGACGGTGCGCGAGAATGAGCTTGACTACACCTGCGCAAGGGAAATAAATTTTTCACAGTTTTCCTTTCCAACAGCCGAGAACAGTGACGTGAGTTATCTAAAGAATACAAAAGCAACCCTAAATATGAAAATAAGCTGACTTATATATTACTGCTGCGTGTGCATATATACATTGTGTCTGTAAAATCATGGTGAACTTTTCACCGGTTACAGGAAATAAAGAAACAAGATGCAAGTGTTAAATCTTCACAAAAAAAGGAAAACTCTGTAAGTTACACGCGACAAGTGAGACAGTGCAAAAGATGATGATGTGTTGTGTTTAGTGGCGCAAGTATAGTGCCTAGAATGTAAGTATATTCTAGGGACTATAGCGCAAGAGCCAGATATGGCCAAAGAGCGCCATGCAAGTGGTGATGTGACGATGTTACGTCAATGCAATGGGCAGATGGATTCCAATAGGTAGATGTTACATGGCTGTAAAAGGGCCTAAAAATCAGTCGCTGTAAAAGTGCGTAAAATAGATAGGTATTAAAATAATGAACATGACAGTGAGGTGTACTGTGACTATAAAAGATAAGTTATAGCGCCATCATAATCAAATTTACGGATACGGAACTAGCACTACCGCCTCACGAGGCCCTTAAACAGTGCAAAAGAACGTAAATGTGAAAGTAAACGTTGGGTGCCTAATATGAGCAAAGAAAGAACAGGGGGGGGGGGGGGGGGCAAACAAGTTCTGCAACCGTGTAGGAGCACTCGGAGCTGCTCGAAACCAAAATTATCAAACGGCTATAAGGGATGAAGGTGGTAACATCTACGAAGGAGACGATGTGTGGTGCATCAGAGACGTTATTCGGGATAGCTTCGAAAGCAAGCGTAGTTCAGATTCAAACACATCAAGCAACAACAGAGACGGCCTGAGAGATGAAAATTTAGCATAGAAAGCTTTTACTGAAAATAAAACAGAAGAAAATGTCCGTGTCAACACGGCTGCAGGATTGATGAACACCAACTACAGCTAATCAAAACATCTAAACAGTGTCGGTCTAAACTAGCTCGGTCCCAATGGTGGTAAACAGCTCGGTTGAACAGCATGGCGTTGCCGAATAAGGCTATTGAGCAAGGGATTAAGACGAAGGAAAATTCAGATTGGATTGCGTGATAGCAAGATGAACCTCATCTGCAAAGTCAAAGTTGATAAGGGTAAAACGAGCTCGTACAGGCCAGTTAAACTAACTTCGGTAATGTGCAGAATGGCAATGCATACCATCAAATTAGAACTGTCGAATTGGGTGGACAAAAATGCTGTACAGGAAAAACTATCCAATGGGTTCAGATCAGGCTGACGCTTAGATGATAAAATGTTTGTTCTAAATCAGAGGATACAGTTTTCAGTAGCTCAAGATTGAGCTTTTTTGATAGCATTTCTAGATGTTAAAGGAGCCTAGACAACACAAACCGCTAATTGCATATTCCAAAGCACGAGGGCACAGAGGATTTGATTTGATTTTGATTTATTGATTTCCATTTACACACCCACAAACACACACAGACGCCGCTTGAGGTAACCTCTCCCCCTTAGGTACATTATGGCTGCATGGGGTAACTCATCGAGCACCATATATATTGTATTTATATAGAACGTCCCCATAAAACATTGCAGTTATACAATACATGAAAAACAATGAAATATTACCACACGTAATAACACTGCAAACACACTACCATATATATTGTATTTATATAGAACGTCCCCATAAAACATTGCAGTTATACAATACATGAAAAACAATGAAATATTACCACACGTAATAACACTGCAAACACACTGGGGCATTGAAATGATTAAATGATATGCACTTGGTAACAGACAAAAAAAAGAACATAAGGTACATTACTGAACATTCACAAACGCGCTCTAAAAAGGTGAAAGCAATGGAGTTTTAAATTCTGACAGCGATAAAGCCTGTAAACTGTAGCCTGCTCTATCATATGAATTCAGTAATCTTGGAAGGTTATTACACAGCATTTGACAACCTTAGTAGTTCTAGAGCGAGGAACCTTCCATACTTCAAGTGTTCGAGTTGAATAACGGTATGATTTGATGGATAGCTTTACAAGTTCTACAAGTAAGGTATAGAAACGTATTGTTACGCGAGGGAGATATAAAGAGAAAACCGAGTACAAGTGGTGCGGGAAGATCGAAAAGGTAATGAAGTGGTGGAAATTGACCAAGACTGAATCAAGGGTGTCTTCTGTCTCCATTGTTTTTCAGGCTTTAGGTTAAAGGCGCGGAAAGACGACTAGAAAACAGCGAAATTTTTGATTTACCCTATATGCGTAGTCGACAAATGGGGCAGCAGACTAATTTATGCGGTTGACATTGTGCTACTTGCGGACAATCAAAAATATTTATAGGGACATGCGCATATATGTGGCAACTAAGCGATATGTCTAGGTATTACGTTTCGCGGAGCGAAATCAAAAATTATGATCTTGAATGCAGAGACGAGGAGCTACATGGTGTCAATTCACCAGCAAGTCATACCCATAGTAATGCAATATAAGTACCTCGGTGTATTGATAAACTAAGGAAACAATTACTGAAGCAACCACAAAGATAATTTGAAAATAAAGGGAAAGCGGAATGCAGCAATAGTAAAACATCGCGAACTTTGTGGCTACAATAAATAAGTGGTGGTGCATGGAATCTGCTAAAATTCGCTAATGCCATTCTATGCTTAAAATCTGTTATCTCGCCGGGTGTGGAAGGTAACCAAAGAAGGGTAAGACAGTTGGCTTTGGGAGCCCACGGTAAAGCCAGAAATGAGATAGTGCAGGTGACATGCGTTGGGCCTCCTTTGATGTCAGAGAAGCGCAAAGTTAAAATTAGCTTTGGATAAAGACTCAGGAACATCAATGAAAATAAATGGGCTGCTGAAGTGGACTAGTATCTGTACCTGAAAAGCGTGGATACAGAATGGAGGAAGAAGTCAAGAAAGTTGGCAACCATGAGTCATCAGAAGGAAAGCGACACAAGAAGATACAGCGAATTGGATGTGAAGAATGAAAACAAAAAAAGACCACAGAGAAATGCAAGAATGGGAATAAAGAAATTAGAAGATAAACTCTGTACAACAACTCAAAGGGCAGTGCCTTGCTATTTTAGGCTCGAGCTGGTTGTCTAGGGACAAAAACGTACTGAAGCAAATATTTGCCACAAGGTAAGACCTGTGTATGATGCAGCAAAAATCCGGAAACTGCTCAGCACATACTTAAAGAATGCGAAAAACATTCTCCCAGTGAGAACAGTAGGTAACGTACACCTTCCAGAAGCGATTGACATTAAAGTGGGCGGATGCATCAACCGGTCAGCAACCGAGATAAGCAAGATACGCTTAGAGTTTTGGAGTAAAAACGCAGGGAAGAGATAGATACGACTGGATGTGTTTGAAGCATAGGTAGCGGTACAACTTGGATACAGAAGTATTGAGGAAAAAATAAAATATAAAGGAGGTGTATACAAAAGTGCTATAATTAAAACATGTATAGCTTACCTGATTAAATCAAGCGGCTAGGTGACTATATGTCGCCGCCCTTTTTAAAGGGGATGCAAATAAATCATCATCATCATCAAGTTCAATCTGCAAGGTGCCGATATAATTTTAATCATTCCATTCAATTGCAATCACACGCAAAGAAACTTTGCTCTAGGCGGGCACACTAACTGCACAGCTCAATTTGAACTCGCTGCCTCTATTCCCCTAACGCTCATAGCTACGGTAACGTTATTTGCATACTTATTTATTCATGTTACTTTCAACCCTTAACTGAAGTTATTACAAAGAGGGTTACATATAGATAATTATACACAGTCTAGATGCAAACCCATTCATACTAACATATATATTTCTGCTATTCAGAATTACATATGCAGTGGACTTCCTGGCGTGACGGCAGCGATCCTGTGACGCCAGGAAGTGGTGAGCCTCCGCTGTGTCGTCTGATCAGAGGATATATAAAACCACATTGGATATCTGGCTGCCGACGATCCCGCCCAATGGCTCAAAAGCGCATCACCGTTGGATCTCCCCGCAGGGGCGTCTGCGTCAGCAGGCGTTTGGTGTGTTGCGACACCACGGACCCGAGCACACGAGGGTCGGACCCTCAAGCGACTAACCGTGCGCGGCTTAGCCGTGTCCGGGGAAAAGAGGATCCTGGGGGTTGAGCCAATGCTGAGTGCTTGGACCTTTATGGCCCCTCGGCAGAGGCAACACACCCCTTTGGCCTCGGCTTCACGTAGACGGCACCCCCCGGACTGACCCACCCAGGGGAAATCGGTAGTTGCCTCTTCCTATCCCCCTCTCCAATCTGCGTCTTTCCCTCTTTCTTTCAATCTTTCCTGTCTTCTCCTCTCTTCCATTTACTTCCGACTTTCCAGGCAGCGAGGGTTAACCTTGTGTGGTGCAACCAACCTTGGCTGTACATATTTGGTTATAGCGGCAACGTACAGTTGGCGTCTGCATGACTTGCTTCCTATATGTCCTGCGGCGTCCCCTTGTTGGGCTCCATGGTTGGCGGCTGGCGTTTCTGCCGAAATTTAGATATACCTATGGATCGTGCTTTCCCCAAACTCCCTGTTGGCCCCCAGAAACGGGTGCGCACCTAAGATGTTTTCAAGTTTTTTGGCCACCAAATAGAGAATTTCCCGCGCTACCATGTAGTACACAGTGAAAGACCAGAGAAGACTGTGAGGATTATCTCACCGTTCCTCGTTTCCAAATGTATGACAGAAGCTATAGGCCCAGGCTACAAAGCAACTAAGTTGGCCAGCGGTGACCTCCTCTTGGAGCTCCGCGACAAAAAACAGTATGAAAAGCTGCCTAAACTAGTCTCTTTCGGACAAATCCCAGTTACGGTCACCCCTCACCGTACCATGAACACCATCCGTGGTGTAATCTCAGACGATGACACGATGGAGCTCACTGAGGAAGAACTTTTGGAAAGACTCAAAGAACAGAACGTGGTTAACGTAAATCGAATTAAGATGAGGCGCGATGGAAAGGAAATTCAAACGAAACATGTTATTCTTACCTTTTGGCTCTAGTGTGCTACCCGAGACCATTGAGGCAAGGTATGTCAAGATCCGTGTCAGGCCATACGTGCCTAACCCGCTCTGATGTTTTAAGTGCCAGCGATTCGGGCACAGTTCACAGAACTGCCGAGGCCGTTAGACTTGTGCAAAATGCAGTGCCAATGAACACCTTTCTGAAACATGTCAAAACACTCTCCACTGTGTGAACTGTGATGGGGAGCAGGCCGCATATTCACGGTCCTGCCCATCCTGGAAGAAGGAACAAAAAATCACAGCATATCCACGGGGTGAATGATGATGAGTGGGCGAAGCTCCGGAGGGAATCATCGGATCTCCCGCTTAAGGGGACGCTAGCACAAACGCGTTAGAAACGTGCAGTACTGTCTAGTAAGGGGGAGCGGCCACAGCGTCTTACGCAGCCATTTACACATGCCGGAACGTGCACCGCGTTTGCCGACGCCATCATATGACTGCTGAGAGAGTATACCCCCCGTATTCATAAACGCTCCTCGACTTGAACTTGACTTGCCACCGCCTTGGGCAGCGCGTTCGAAACGCGTTGAAGGTAAGGCGGAGAGGCCACAGCGTCTTAGACCAGCTTCTTACACGGGCCGTAACGCGCTAGCACAAACGCGTTAGAAACGCGCTAGAAACGCGGCCTTTCGTTAATGTTGGGTATTTATTGCCATCGTGGTGCGTTTGTCCATGTGCGCTTCGTGGCGTAGTGGGCTAACGCCGCGCGCTCGGAAGCGAGCGGCCC
Source organism: Dermacentor silvarum (assembly GCF_013339745.2). Lineage (NCBI taxonomy): Eukaryota > Metazoa > Arthropoda > Arachnida > Ixodida > Ixodidae > Dermacentor > Dermacentor silvarum. The sequence continues at coordinate 50,438,083 of NC_051162.1, forward strand.
CTGGTTCGATTCCGCGCTACGGGACACAACTTCGGAATTTTTTTTTCTCAGACTGGTTACACACTACTACTACTACGACGGGGACGGAACGGGTGCCGCTATCAGGAGCTTCGCTCCTAAAAGAAATCGTCACAATCAAAGTCAAAGAAAATATTTCGTTCAAAGAGGCATGCAGGCGGGTGTCATACCTGCCAAAGAACACCTTTGCCGAAGTGGCGCGTCAGGGGGCAGCGTCGCAACGGCTTGCGGCGGCTGTCCGGCCCACACACAGTGAGCCGGCAGTGACGCCATCCGCCCCCTCGGCGGCTGCAGCCAGCGCTGCTCCGCCAACTCACAAGAAGGGGCCATCGACCTCCGGGCTGGTGGCCTCCAGGGCCTCGTCCCTCGAGGCGAGGCCTTCTCGTCAAACCAACCGCTCGCAAGCGCGCGTGTCCAGCGCCTCACAAGAGGCGATGGACATAACAGCCGGCCAGACGGCGCCACCAGCGCCTCAGGAGCGGCGAGAATCTCGCGATCGCTCCAAAAAAGAAAAAGCCCGCATCACAGGGCCCGACAAGGGCTCTGTAGCGTAAGTTAGTCACCTTTACACACATCACAAAAACACTTTCAATATGAATACACAAATAATACAGTGGAACGTCAGAGGACTCCTACACAACCTCGATGACGTCAAAGAAATCCTACACAAGTTTAATCCGAAGGTCCTGTGTGTTCCGGGGACACACCTTAAATCTACACAATGCAACTTTCTCCGGCAATACGCCATCTTTCGCAAAGACCGCGATGACACCTTCGTGTCATCCGGCGGTGTTGCTATCGTAGTTGACAGAGGTGTTGCCTGTCGAGAACTGAAACTTCGTACGCCCCTAGAGGCAGTTGCTGTCCGAGGGGTATTGTTTGACAGGCTAGTCACTGTTAGCTCTATATACATCCCTCCTAATTATCAACTTAATAAAACTGAATTTCAGAACTACATAGATGAACTTCCGGCACCATACATAGTTGTCGGAGATTTAAACGCACATAACACATTGTGGGGAGACTCTCGTTGCGATGCGAGAGGACGCCTAATTTAAAACTTTCTCTTTTCTTCAGGAGCATGTTTACTTAATACGAAAGAGCTAACATACTACAGCATGGCGCACAACACATACTCCTCCGTAGATTTAAGTATCGTCTCGAGTACACTGATTCCGTACCTGGAGTGGTCCGTTCTGAAGAACCCTTTTGGGAGCGACCACTTCCCAATCATGTTAAAACTGACAAAACAAGACCTATGTTCCCCACACATTCCCCGATGGAAGGTTGACTCGGCTAACTGGGAACGTTTCCAAGAACAAACGTATTTAATCAGGGATGATATTGCCTCTTTAAATATAGACGATGCTGTAGCATATATAACGGGCTTTATAATTGAGACTGCCACAACATGCATCCGTCAAACTAACGGACTGGCAATAAACGTCGTATCCCGTGGTGGAACGAAGAATGCAAGGAAGCACGGAAAAATCAAAACAAAGCTTGGGGACGACTTCGCGACTCTCCAACCGCCGAAAACTTGATTAGTTTAAAACAAATAAAGTCCTAGGGTAGAAGAACACGTCGACGTGCTAAAAGGGACAGTTGGGAGAAGTACATCTCCAGTATAAATTCTTACACGGATGAGACGAAAGTGTGGAATCGAGTAAATAAATTAAAAGGCCGGGAGGTAACCCCACTCCCCTTAGTAAGTACTCAAGGAGAGAGCCTGGAAGATCAGGCTGGTTGTCTGGGCGAACACTTTGAATATATCTCCAGTGCGTCCCACTACACACAAGCATTTCTGAGGGTCAAAGAACGCGAAGAGCGACAGCCCCTGAAACGTAAAAGCTCATCGAGTGACGCCTACAACTATCCATTTACTTTAACTGAACTGAAAGCATCCCTCGCTTGCTGCAATAACTCGGCGCCAGGCGGTGATCGTGTCATATATGAAATGATTAAGCACCTGAATCCTGAAGCGCTGAAAACACTCCTGTATCTTTTCAATGTCATGTGGGCGGATGGATGTATCCCGTCCTCGTGGAAGGAAGCTATAGTCATTCCCGTGCTTAAACAAGGTAAAGACCCATCCCTAGCCAGCAGCTACAGGCCAATAGCGCTAACAAGCTGCCTGTGCAAACTATTCGAAAAAATTATAAACAGGCGCTTAATATGTTTCCTTGAAAATAACAAACTACTAGACCCCTTGCAATGTGGTTTCAGGGAGGGTATGTCCACAACAGACCACCTTGTTCGCATTGAGTCTTATATTAGAGATGCTTTTATACATACGCAGTTCTGCCTCTCAGTGTTTCTCGACCTAGAAAAAGCTTACGACACGACAAGGCGCTACGGCATTCTCCGAGGTCTTTCGGCGATGGGTGTCCGTGGCAACATGTTGAACACTATCGAAAGTTATCTCTCTAATCGTACATTCCGTGTAAGAGTGGGTAACGCTCTGTCTAGGGCCTTCACCCAAGAGACCGGTGTACCGCAAGGGGGCGTGCTTAGTTGCATACTATTTATTGTAAAAAGGAACTGCCTGCATACAGTCATTCCACGAAAAATGTTTTATTCCGTTTATGTCGACGATGTGCAAATAGCCTTCAAGTCATGCAATATTGCCATCTGCGAACGACAAGTGCAGCTTGTAATAAACAAATTGTCCAAATGGGCAGATGAAAATGGTTTTAAGGTAAATGTCCAGAACAGCACTTGCGTACTCTTTACTAACAAGAGAGGCGTAACGCCAGTCCCAAGCATTGCAATCAAAGGAGATGCGCTCTCTGTGAGCAGCGAGCACAAGTTTTTAGGATTGATTTTAGATTTTAAACTTACATTTATTCCTCACCTTAAGTATCTGAGGGCAAAATGCCTGAAGACAATGAACCTTTTAAAGCTTCTGTCGCGTACGACTTGGGGTAGAGATCGAAAGTGTTTGCTTAACTTGTATAAAAGTGTTATCCTCTCACGCCTTGATTACGGATCTATAATTTACAATTCAGCAACGCCCAGTGCATTAAAAATCCTAGACCCCGTCCACCACCTGGGTATCCGTCTCGCGACCGGTGCTTTCAGGACAAGTCCAATCCACAGCCTGTACGTAGAGTCGAATCAGTGGTCGCTTCATCTCCAGCGGTCATACAACAGTTTCACGTATTTTCTGAAAGTACAAGCAAACATTAAACATCCCTCTTACTCAACTATAAATGACATGACCGCTGCCACACTCTTCCATAATTGACCTGCAGCGAGAAAGCCGTTCTCTTTGCGTGTGAGGAATCTTAGTGAGGAAATGGGTGTTCCGCTGCTTGAACAATGTCCTATGGCTCCAGCGAAACTGTTGCCGTCGTGGCACTGGCAACTCAAAGAGTGTGACACATCGTTCGTAGAGGTCACGAAACACGCACCAGAGGCACACATTAAAATGCATTTCTTAGAAGTCCAATCTAAATAGTCGCGTACACAGTTTTACACAGATGCTTACAAGTCACATGCCGGGGTATCTCATGCAGCCGTCGGCCCATCTTTTTCGGAATCCGGTGTACTCCACCCGGAAACGAGTATCTTTACGGCTGAGGCCTATGCACTATTGTCGGCTGTGAATCATATAAGGGCATCAAAACTTCAAAAAGCAATTATATTTACAGACTCCCTAAGCGTGGTGAAAGCTGTGATGTCATTCTGCAAAAACAAAAATCCTGTACTTACTGAGCTCTATTCCATTTTATACAGAGCGTATATATCTAACCAGCATGTGACTATATGCTGGGTGCCTGGCCATAGAGGCATTGAGGTTAATGTGCTTGCAGACCAGTTGGCCACATCAACTACATCGCAAGCTATTAATCCTGCGGCTACTATTCCTCCCGCAGATCTGAAGCCTTTTCTGCGAAGAAAACTGCGAGACCACTGGCAGCGCTTGTGGGACGCTGAAACAAATAATAAGCTTCACTTAATTAAGCCACAGTTAGGTTTCTGGTCCCCCGCAACGAAAACACGACGAACTGATGCCCTGTTCTGTCGTCTAAGAATAGGACACACATATGGTACTCATAATTTTCTGTTGAATGGAAATGATCTCCAACCAGTGGTAGATGTAGTGAGAGGTTGGCCGTCCTCCATGTCCTCGTGGAGTGCCGGGAAGCCGAAACAGAAAGAAAGAAATATTTTCCACAAGCGTACCGATATCATGTCCCGCTTCACCCCATTATGTTTCTTGGCGAAGAACCGATTTTTAATGCCAAAGCAGTCGTCGATTTTTTGAACGATGTGGTCCTGCATGTTATTAGCCCAATTAGTTCGTAGCGCATCCTCTCTCCAGAGGATGCCGCTGTGATAGTTTTTTATAGCACATGCCTCCAGGCCCTTGTGGTTCAAGGGCTCTGTTTAGGCAGTAGTGCTTCTTGCCAATTACTGCATCTTAAATATTTTAAATATCGTGTAATTTTTTCTCAGTGCATTCCTCAGTGCATAGTACACCTCATTAATCATTGCCATGATTTTAATACATGTATATCTTACGCACTTTACAGCGAATATTTAGGCCCCTTTACAGCCACGCCTCATCTGCATCTCAGAATTCATTGCTCCACTGCTAACTCACAAACATTGGCATGGCGCTCTTTGGCCATAACTGGCCCTTGCGCCATAAAACACCACACATCATCATCATCATCATCATCATCATCACCGTTGGATCTACCTGTATTTTTTTCATACGCGTGTTAAAGGTAGCACAGACCAGAAACCGCCTACAGAAACTATGTCGGCCTGATCGCCGATACGCACACTTGAAAACGCAATGTCACATAGCGGCCGTGGCCATGATGTATTTTCTGCTCCTCAAATCGCTCCCGGCGCTTCCAGTGCACGGAAGCATGGCCTTCTATATTGGTTAACGTACTGTCAAAAAAGCTGTCGCTAGGGATGCAATTTGGTCTCTTCATCATTTAGTGTAGCCAAAGTGCTATACGTTTCGACGACAATATAGAAAAATGTGTATTCAAGTACAACTTTTGCTACTCCATTTTTTCCACTTTCAAGTTTGCTGGCATTCTCGTAGTATAACTATGTACCAACTAGCCCAACAAACCACTCTCAACAGCTTTTCGACCGCGACACAAGGAAACATATCTCGTTAACATTTGGTTGTGCGCGTACGGTTGAACACGCAATGCAGAATATCGAGTCGATAGTGTTGTGTCGTGATCCCTACTTGTTGAACATACAATTTGTGCTCAATATGTAGCGCTACTAAATGGGAGGAAATGCACTCAAATTCACATGTCGCTCTAATATAGCGTACGTTCTTTATGACTCTCATTGCTTCAAAGGTTTCGGGTTTAGGAGCATCTCGTGTTAATTACTCAAAAAAGGCGTGTCGAACTGTTCGACAGAAAAGGTTGAAAACAATAACAAATCAGTTGTTTCGCTGGTCTGCGGTGTCTGTACGGTCCGTCGTCGTTAGCAATATGAGCGGTAACATCGAATTTGTTTTTAAAGAAGAATTACTCGCGTTGTGTGGATGATATTTGAGCAAGTGAGTAACTGCATTAAGTGTACTGCTTTCTACATCATATATGAGATTCGAACGTATTTTGTGCACTGTGACATATTGAAAAGCCATTCTCGTGTTTGCTTTCATATTGCTTGAGTTGTGTGTTGATAATGAGGTTGTCGAGACGAGCGACCACGTAGACCGGTAAAGTCGCCGGCTCTCGCGGGAGAAGAAAAACCGACACACGATCTCTTAGCGTAGCATTTTTAGTCTGACTCGGAACGCTAGCCTGTGCCGGTGCGTGCCAGGCGCTCGTTCCTCGTGTAGACGCGAGCGTCTACGTAATGCTCATGCGACGCCGATGCTGCTGCCGCTAAAAAGGTAAAATCAGTCGCAAAAAAGAACGTTTTCTCATTAGTACAAGATATGCACTTCTCAGAGATTTCATTTTTACCAGTCAAGAACAATGGCCTGAGTTATCGGAAGGATACACAGGGAGCACAAAATCTGCTTTCGGAGGCTTGTTTGCGCTTCCTGCATATGTGCATATATAACGCTAGACATATCCAAAGACAACGTAGTTTCTTTCCTGCGTCCCGTTATTTCCTGGTAGGTTGAAAAATGATGCATAGAAGTACGGTGCTGATAGTTTTTTTTCAGCTTTTCATAAAGTTCAGAGAAGCCACGGGACTCTGCACTGAATGCCGAAATATTCGTCGGTGTTGGTGAGTAAAAACCCCCTAGAAAATGCAACAAATGATAACAAGAGAATGCGTTGCACTTTGCAGTGCTTGGTCTAGTGAACTTACAGAAGAGCAGGCAGAGGGGGGCGCATTTTCCAGGAAAAGAGCTCTAAATACTGTTACTTTTGGTAATGTTTAGGGTAAGGCACCACATTTGCTGGCAAATAAGTTTTTGTGATGCTGTGATGCTTTGCTTAAACATTAGCAATAACGGGATCCGAGGGGCTTGATTCTTCGTCACTCACGACGTTAACCCTTTTAAAAACAATAGGATGATAGCATAAGGTGTATGCGGGATGGTAAATATTACGTTTATTTGAAATTTAGAAATACCTGTAAATAGTAACAAATGTACAACTTTATGTAACCGACTTTGTGAAAATTGGGCAACTTAATTGTCAGAAACTATTTTAAGTTTAAGTAAGTTTTCTTTTTCTAACCTAGCCCAATCTTTGAGTCTTTTCGATGTAGCGTTTGAGTACGTTGCACTGTGTTGCTTCGTAGCACTCTGAAAACTTTAAAACAGATGCACCGATGAAACAGACTGTTAATCCCACAAAGGATTTGTTATGCAATGCTGAATGTGTTTGGAGAACTTACTTCGGTTAAACCAGTGGTTTATATTGTATTTCCCATCTCTCTCCGCACGTTTCTTCTACTTTGTTAGGCTATGTGGTTTTAAGACCCATATAGCCTAAACTAAAATGCCTAGCTCTCAGTATTGCAAATATTCTGAGGGCTAACTAAACGAAAATGGAATGTTTGTAAATATAATGACAACAACCCAGTCAAAATGCCTCAAGCGCTATAGGCAGTGAAATTTAAAATCTAATTTTTGACTTTTTAGTGTTCTTTTTTGTAACTTTTGGTAGCTTTGTTTCCCAATAATAAATTACGGAATTACAGGCTGTGTATACTCTATGGCGGGGAATCATCCATTTCGGTAATTTTATTGACGGGAAAGCTCATATCTAACGCAGCAATATCTGCAAAATTATCTTTAAGGTGTGATCAAAGGACTATGCATCAAATTCAAGGCCGTGTCGGCATGAAAACAGCAGTCAGCGTCGTTTTACTGTTGTCAATTTTCGATCACGACAAGGCCTGCAATACTCAACTGCCTCGTAAGTAATTCTTCCATCGAAACTCTTAACTATCGCAGGCAGCATACTTGTCTTCCTGTATATCGCACACAGCATACTTCTTGTCTGCTTTGCTTCTTGTATGCATTTTTGTATCTGAGGATTTTAGACTTTGTGCAATCTTGATTCATTGTAAAATTGTTAGCAAAGTGCTGTTATGTTTTGTATAATGGTATGCTCTTTATACTATGTAAAATTTTGAAGCTCCCCTTACCCAATGCCGATTCTTTGGGTCTGTAAAGTATTTTGAACAAATAAATAAATACATATTTATTGAAAGTACCAAATGTGAGAAAGACTCAGCTGTTTTTTTTTTACTTTCGCCTGGACATAGAGACACATAATAATTGTTGAAGTGAAATTCAATAAAATATATTCAAGCAGCGGCTGCTGAGCCCAAGCTTCTTCACGCCATGCATGGACCCTACGTAGCCCAACATAGCCGAACAACTGTGAAATTTCTCGAACAAATTGCACACCTTACGCATTATAAGTGCTAATGAGCATAGGTTTCAGTTTGAGGGAATATATCTACAACGGCTGAGTGAGTTCTTTCAAACCCAACTCCTCCCGCTCGTATGGACAAACGTACTGCAGAGCAATGCATCCCTGAATGAAGAGCGACAGGCTACATTTAGCTCATATGACGTAATGCACGTTGCGCCAACAGCGCCAGCTGCCTGCGCGACCCTTGCATAATCACCTAATGAATCTCTTCTTCTACACAACGAAACCAAAGTGAAACCGTGGTTATGTTACGGTTGCAAATACGTAAGCGGTAATATTATAACATGTCTTCATGACATGTGGTTTTCGCAAGCTACCCCCAGTGATGAGCGAACGTGGCAGCTCAACATTTGTCTAAAACAATTGTTACTTGTATAATAAAGATGACGCTTTGTCGTGTTTGCGTGGGTTTCCTTCAATGTAGGATGAAGCCGTACATTGAGTTAAAATGACACCGCGTGCACCATTTTTTCTTAAATTCTATTCTACAGATGCCCACTCGTAAGCGATAAGTTAACTTCAGTTTGTCAACAGACGTCTTAGGCGGGTCACGAACCCATCTCACACTGCGGTGCAGTCCAAACGTGTCTTCTAACTGAAATCCCAAATCTCAAAAAACGTGCAACGAAGAAAAAGTGCCGGTTAGCCCGGCGCATCTCCAACGTATCAGATACAAGGAATAAGTGCGGGTCGGTTAGGCGCATCATCAGCGCTTTACGCGCGGGGCCGGTTCTGACTGCTCGCAGAGTTCTGACTGCCGCACCAAGTTCGACCTCTCACTCCTTGCGTACCCGGTCAATAAACACCGTGACAAACGTTTTATTCTTGATAAGCTATTTTTATTTACCTAAAGTAAAATGAGAATCATTCGTACGCTGTTGTGCATGCCGTGCATCGGGGTAAACAATTGCGTAACTTTAATTACTAATGTTAATACAAAATACCTTGATATGTTTAGCATGGCGATCTTTTTTTTTTTTTGTTCCACGTAAGTGCAGTTTATTTCACAGGGCAAATGTACTGGTTTTCCAGTTATCTAGCCTCGCTTTAATTTAACATTTAGGGCATACGGATGATCGATTACCTTTTTTATTCGATTAACGATTATGCATTCACCGTTTTAACCAGTAATTGATTAATCGCTTTCGATGCAGGTTTTTTCATCGATTATTTGATTAATCAAAATTTTGTCGGGTACTTTTAAAAAGGTGAAAAACAGTGGCACTTCGTGCAGAATTAAACAAGTTACATAGCGCTAGTGAATCCCGGTACAGTACTAATAAACAAGAAATAAAAAATGGCTAAAGTGAAATGTGAAGTCCAAATAAAATATGCAAGAAATTGAAATATGCACAAATGAAAAGAAAGTTATATGGTCCAGACTTTAAACCTTATGCTCTTTTCTACAGACCCAAGGCATGACAATTGGGTGGGATGTTTGGGTGAAACCGACCCCTTTCTTGAATGGCCACCCAACCATCAAGTGAGAATAGACGCTCGGACGCTAAATATTTACTGGAATCGACATAAACTTCGTTGTTATGTCAAAATACGTGCTAAATACATGCTCCAAACCAGTGCGAAAGCAGTGCCACGTCTTTAATGGACGGGGAGTGGCACGACGATCAGCGATTGGGTTGCTATAGTATGCCTCGAATTGTTAAGGTATTTGAAACCCCCGGCTTCGGGTGGCGTGTGCGGTGGGGGGGAAGAGAGCGGAAGTGCTCGACTCCACGTTATTCCGGACTCGAAGAAACAGTGGACAGTCGCTCCACCACAGCTGCGCATTCACTGCTCGGGCGCGGCCATTCCAGTACGAAATTTTCTCGCCGCTCCTATCAAACTCTCGAAAGCGATTATTCGAGCAGGTCTAATGAATTAAGTCGATTAAATGAACAGTGGACATTGATGAAGATTATTATTTTTGCGGGATAGATTTGAAGGATCAGTCATTCATCGGTATTACCTACCCTCTTAGGACACCAGCACTATGTGGTCATTCTAGTACAAATTCATTCCGGGAATTTGGGCTCAAATTCAATTCCCATTTTATTGCAAAAAATTAAATATCGGAAATGATTCTCGAATAATTCAAACTACAGATATTACACTATGAAAATATGCCCCTGATAGTTCTCAGTGCGGATCTTTTCTGCTATTTAATAAAAGCCATGAAGCCAAATGCCGTTATGTTTCTTTGATTTCTGTTTACACGTGTAAAAATACCAAGTTTTAACAGAGCACTGCTAAGAATTACCATTTTTGTTGTTGTTCTATTGCAATTTATTGTTCGACTGGGTTCTTTCCTGATAGTGTTAATATTGTATACGACACCTAACGAAATTTATTTCCTTCTACTGATTGCATACAACTTGCAGCTTTGGGACCACGTCTCTTTCAAGCAAAAGCAATGTTCGGACATATAGCGCGGTTGTGCTCCAAAGAGTTATTAGCATACGCCAAAAAAATACGACCAGAGATGCTTCAAAAGGTGCGTATGTAATCAACATATAATCTCTCACGTAAACATTTTTCTCTAAGTGCATCTTCTCTTAATGTGACTCAAAAATTGGGTTGATGCCAGCTCGCTTTAAAGTTGTAGTTACCGGGTCCTGCAAAAATAATAGATCAAATATTTCTAGCGATTCATTGCAAGTGTTACTTCGGTTGCAAACTGTAATACCACAAAGAACCATCGACCGGACCCGACAACGATTCACTGAACAACGAGGATGGATATAGAGAAGACAAAGCGTAAATGAATCCGAACTCAAGTCGCCCATCACGCGAGAGAAGCGGATGAACTTCTGGCTGCCACTTCTGCTGTCAACTTGTAAGAGATGAGTGCTCTTATAAAACGTCTACAGATTGCCGAGGAGCAACTAAAGGGTGTATACGCAGCGATTGAGCCTCATCTCAAACAGGAGGACGTAGCAAGTGAAATCGAAACCATTCTGCAATACCGTGACAAGGTCACTAGTATGGGCAGACTAGATAATCGAATGAAGTTGTGCTCCCAACAGACGAAAAATAAAAGTGCCAGCCAAAACGAACCAACCAATCCAGAGGCTCCAGCCACGCGAATTCAAAGAACGAAACTCCCGAAGTTTAAACCACTTAAGTACGACCGAAGAAGAAAGAATTGGCAACCTTTCTGGGAGCTATTTGCGATCGCTATTCATAAGAATCCGGAGCTGAGTAACATTGAGCGGTTCAACTACTTGAGATCGCTGCTCACTGGAAAAGCTACCGCAGTGATTGCTGGACTCCTGGTGACTTCACAGTGCTACTCTAATGCCATCGACCTCCTGTAGAAGCGCTTCGCGGACCCTTCCACTTTGATCCAGGGCCACATGCAACGCCTGATCGACATATATTTAGTCACTTCTGCGGCGTATGTTCGATTACATTCAAGTGCACGTGACAGGTCTGCAAGCTCTGGACGTTGGAGAGGAGTCCTACGAAGCAATGCTGTACCCTGTGCTGCTCCACGCACTCCCACTGGAGTTGGTGTTGAACTACCATCGATCACAGGCAGAGAAAGAACAGTAACAGCGCGAGACCTAAGCCGAGGATGATGACGCTTCGTCAGCGACTTCATTCCTTCATCAAAATCATCCCGGCGAGTGCCACTTCACCATCTTCTCTGGTTTTTCTAGCTGGAGCTGGAGAGCGGAGAACGAACCCTGGAGGTAGATAGATAGAGAAACTTTAGTAGAAAATAATCAGAATTTTGGGTTGCCCGGAAGGGGCATTGCTAATGGTCGGGGCCCCGTCCAGGGCTCCGCTGGCTCTTGCCATCTTCTCTGCTCTCCGGATCAGCTTGAGCTGGTCGTCGAATGCCGAGCTGGGCAGCAGTGCCTCCCATTGGTCCCTCGTGGTGTTCCTGTCGTGGTGCTCTATATTGTCTAGTGCGCCCGCCCACGTTATGTAGTATAGGGACCGAGGTTAGGGCCACTATAACAATAAGTGAGTCGGCGAGCGAAAGAACAAGGAACCGTTCAGGTCGATGGCAGGAGCCGAAGAAGCTATATTTTTATTCTTCTATTTTTCTAACCTCGCAGCCTGCAGCACGAGGAACGAGGCACATGCGCATGCACATGTACTTGAGCACGCCATAAATGAAAAGCGGCCGATGACGATGACGATGGCCGCTAGAGGACTCCCCCCCCCCCCCCCCCCTGTTTTAGGAGAAGCGCAGCGATGCACTGGCACCCAAGAAACAGCCTTTGGTGTTGGGCGGTCGGGCAAATTCTTTGTGTCCGTGGCGGTAACCTGGTAAAAATCGCATAATGCTGGCGAGGTCGCCAGATAGGCGGGTTTGATTCTGTCGATAGCCACTACTTCTGCACGTCCGTTGAGTTCGATGGTGACAGTTTTTTTTTTTTTGTCCGGCTGAGTACCTTGAAAGGGCTGCCGTAGGAATGCATAAGGGATGGTCGAATGCCTTCACGCCCGACGAAAACGGGCCTCGCTGTAGTCATGTCCTTGCTGACAAAAACGCCAGTCAACGATGCATCACGGCTAGGGCAAGGACGCAGGCGTGAAAAGAGGAAGCGGAGCTGTTGAACGTAACTGTCGGGATCGGGCGTGGCGACAGTAGCTGGCACAAAAAATTCACCAGGCATACGTCGTTGGACCATATACCAACTCCGCAGTTGCGCAGCTGAAGTCCTCCTTGAAAGACGAGCGCACGCCAAGCAGGACGAGAGGAAGATATTGAGCCCAAGAAGCGCCAACCTGGCGAGCCATCAAGGCGGCTTTAAGTTGACGATGAAGGCGTTCGACCATTCCATTGGCTGATGGGTGGTACGCGGTAGTATGGACGTGGCGGACGCCAAGCAGGCAAGTGAGTTCTCGGAAGAGATCACATTCAAACTGTCGGCCGCGATCGGTGGTAACAACGCTGGGGCACCCGAAGCGTGAGATCCAGCCACTGACAAGCCACGGTAATTACCGCTACGTTCCATAACGGTCCACACAAATGAGGATGTAGTGAGCACCTCTGGATGGTGGGAGTAGGCCAACGATATCGATGTGAACGTGATAGAACCGAGCGTCGGGTGGGTGAAATGAGTGAATTGGCGATTTCGTGTGTGGTGTCGTCTTGAAGCATTGATAGGGGCGCACGTCAGAGTACACCTCGGCCACACAAAGCGGGTGGTAATGCGACCCTACGTAGCACGAATTCCGGGATGATTTGCGCCGTGAAGGTTGTCGAACATTGGACGGCGGAGACGTAGTGGGACTAACGGATGTGTTCGACCCCGTGAGACGTCACAAACGATGGCGCCCGAAGAAAAAGTTGTCGCAGTTTCACCTGAAAGGTGAAGCATCAATTGCGATAGCAAATTTGTAGAGAGCTATACGGAGTAATGATATTAGCTTTATCAGCTGTATAAACTTGGACATGCAGCAGCACCGGCAACACGCAGAAGTGTTGTCGACGCCGTCGGCGTTTTGCCCGCGTTCGCTCAAAATGCGTGCGGCGTTGGTGACTGTTGCCGGAGCCTCTGATATAAATAGGCACTTGGTGCCGCAGCTAAACGTCGCCTCCTTTCCCTCCCCCTCCCCCCCCTCCCCCACGGCCTCTCGCGCGTCGGAAGAAGGCGCGTTTGCTCTACATATATGGTGATTGTAAAGGAGGAAAGAGACGCCTACTTCTGCAGCCCTTAAGCGAGCACGGCGCAGAACGCGCGTTGGTTCTCCGCCGTGCGTTCACTCCCCGTGAAGCGCGCGCCCCTCGCGCCCTTTCACTCGCACATACAGCGTTCGGCGCGCGGCGACGATTTCATCTCCATTGACGTCATACGGAACCTCACGGCGACGGCGACGGCGACGCCGACGGCAGAAATCTGCTTTTGAGTGTCCATATAATTGCTATCGCAATAAAAGGAAGGGGCACGTCGGACAGCGCCAGAGACCTGGTAGTTGAGCGGATGTCCCGAAGTTCGGCGTCTGCAAATTGCGCCGCGGTGATTTCTTCGAAGTCAAGTGTGGGCGTTGATATTGCGTCAATACGGGAGAGGGCATCTTCTGCCGCGTTGACTGGGCTTTCAATGTACCGAACGTCCATGGTGAATTCGGATATAAAGTTGAGGTGCCGTATTTCTCCTGCAGTATAATGTTGTGGTTACAGCGAAAATCGAATGTCACAGGCATGTGGTCCGCAAGGACGTGAAAGCTTGAGCCTTCTAGCAGGTGTCGGAAATGTCGAATGCCTAAGTATTCGGTTCGTATACCGCCAGCAGCTCACGACCGAACATGCTGTATCGCGTTTCTGCAGGTTTCAGTTTCTACGAGAAAGCCCCGAGCGGGTACTAGGAGTCGCGCTGGAACTGGTGTAACACCGCGCCGACAGCCCTACTTGATGCACGGGTGATGAGACGCATTTGTGCAACGTGCAGAGGATTCACCAGCAGTGTGGCCTCCACCAATGCGTTTTTGGCAGCTTCGAAGGACGCTTCGGCGTCAGGCTCCGAAGTGAGTGGGTAGGATGGAGCTTTCGTAGTCTTGAGCAGGTCCGTGAGTGGACGATAATACGGGCGATGTAGGGATGAAAACGGCGGTGTAAGTTCAGCAGCGCAAGGAACTTGCGGAGCTTTCGGATTAATGTTGGGCGAGGAAATTCTCGCAAGGCTAGAACCTTCTTTTCCAGCGGTCTGATTCCCTCGCGAGTCACGCGGTGTCCGAGGAACTCAATGTCGTCGACACTGAAGACACACTTTGCGGGGTTGATGAGAATGCCGTGTTCCTGCAGCCTACAAAATTGCAGGCGCAAATGGTAGCAATGCGGTTAGGGGGAAAATGTAGCCACAAGGAGCTCGTAGAGATATGCAAATACGCAGGGGAGTTCTCAGGTTACCTCGTTGATGAACCTCTGGAACGTCTGAGCATAATTTCTCAACCCTAACGGCATGCGAACGTACACGAAAAGCCTGAATGGTGTCAGAATAGCAGTAATGGGGATGTCCGCTTGTACAACCGGAATCTGGTGGTAGGCCTTTACCAAATCTGTCTTCCTGAATATCACCGCTCCCGCTAGGTTGGCTGAGAAGTCATGAATGTGCGGGAGGGGATAGCGATCAGGGACGGTGTGCGCGTTGAGGGCATGGTAGTCGCCGCACGGGCGCCAATCCCCAGGGTAACCCTTGGGAACCATGTGGGGAGCTGACGACCAACTGCTCGTCGTAGGACAGATGATGCCCAGTTGCAGCATGTGGTTGAATGCTCTTTTGGCGATGGCAAGGCGGACCCAGCGAGGCGTCTGGGTCGGCAAAACACTGGAAGGCAAGTAGTGACAACGTGATGCGTGACACTGTGACGTACTGGCAGCTCAAGGTTTGAAGGTTTCGTGATGGCTCGGAAGTCGGACAGCATTGAGGCGTACATAGATGATGGGATCTGAGGCACCGTTATGTGGTTAATGTGGTAGGTGCGAGGATGCTTTGTATAGACATACTGGTCGTCGTGTCGACGAGTCGACGTGCGCGGAGATCAACACTGAGGGCGAAGAGGGTCAGAAAATCAGCACCCAATATGGTCATGCGTAGGTCTGTAACGACGAATACCCCTTTGTTGGCGAACCAAGTCGATGCTAAGAGAGCGCGGACCACATGTGTTGATAGAAGAGCTGTTGGTGCTTGAAGGGGCACAGTTTTCTGAGAGCGCTGCCAGTCAAGTCGCACGGCAGGAACGACACTGACATCTGCACCTGTGTGCGGCAATCCTGTCAGCGACGTAGAACAGGCGGCTTGTCGTAAGGCAAGAGTCACAGGCCACCATCAGTGGCTCTGCGGTATGTTTCCCTGCCAGCCACAGGGGGAACGGCACTGACGTGCGCTGGCACCGAAGTTGCTTTGGTACCAGCAGTATACGCAGCGAAGAGGGTTTGGACGGGAGCTAGACCGAGGAGGCAATGTGGAACGGGCATGGCGGTTTCGTCGACGAAGGTGGGACGGTGGCCGTAGAACATTAACAGTCTCGGCAAGGTCATCGATTCAAGGCGAGACTGCCGGTCATCGAGATGCGACAGCGGAACGGTATATGCCGCCGCCACAGTACTTCATGCTGAATAGTCAACGACGCGACCAGCCAGCTCCGCCAGCTTGTCGAGGGACAGGTCGTCTGGTTGCGACAGCCAAGGCAATAAAAATGTTAGGCCTGCGCGGCACACGCAGCACAGTCACAGCGTAAGCTAGACGAGCGTTTCGACAGTACTACCACGGCCGCTGGATTTTTCTATCCAGCGGCTATGATATTACCTAATAATTTGAGTGAATGCGTCAGGAACGCGCTTGGGGGGCTGGCGCGAGTGCAAGACGACGTGTTCCATCGCCGATGGCTAGCGCCGTTCGGCCCAGCCAAGCGGCCGACAATGCAACTACGGCTGTCACATTCGCTCCCAGTGCAACGCGCCCGTCGCGGCCTACTTGGGACGCCCCCGCGTGTGCAAGCCGACGCGTTCCATCGCGGATGGATAGCACCGTTCGGCCCAGCCAAACAAGCGCTTGCCGAGGAAAAAACTATACAAGGATATGTGTGACATTGTCTTACCAGTTCCTCTGTACAGATCACAATATTGTGCCAGGCCATGGGAAAAAGTTCTTAAACGAGTGAAAAGCATGAGTGTACCAGGAGGAGTTAAAACATTTTTCTTCAAATTGCATACGAATACATTAGATGTGAAGTCTTATTTGGAAGAAACAGGATTTTTTGTACCTTGGGGGACTTACTGTCATTTTTCGGAAACCAGAAACAATCGGCCATGTATTCCTATACTGTAGGGAATCATTTTTCTTCTGGGACATCTTACAACATACTCTCAAGAAAGACCTACCTGTGGACTCATTCGGTATAAGATTTTTGCCAGTTGAACATGAGGATGGTATTCCATTTGACCTCATTCTGCTCTTCGGCCTCCACAGCATTTGGCGATCTAGGATGGCAGTGCGGAACGCTGACATAGACGCGAAACCGATACGGCTATATTTCAAGGAAAGCATTAATAGAATTATTACTGTGTACCAGTTTTAAACCGCAGAGCCTGAATAGCTCCCAAGAGATGAAGCATTGTTAAACATGCCCGAATATTAACGGGATGGCGCAAAGCCATTTCCAGAAGTCTGTTCCCTCGAATGTATGTTTTTGTGTAATTGTGCTGTGCAATGTGTCAATAAACAAAAAAAAAGCTTGCGTGGCTCAGTGGTAGAGTATCCGCCTCCCACGCATCGGGCCAGTGTTCGATCCCAGCGGACAGCGGGTACTTTTTTTCGCATGCGATAGCGGCTACGGGGCGGCGGCGGCATCATCGCGATCCGAAACCGCTTTGGAATGAGTCCATAACAGCTTACGCTGTAATAACCACATTCTGCGGCAGGCGCTGAAGGAACAGATCTCGCAGCAGCGGGCTGTTTGCGTCCAGCCTACTGTCACTGACAAGCCGCCGCATGCGACGAAAACGTTCCGGCGGTCGGTGGTCGCCGAGTTCCTTTTCCTTGAGAAGCTGCCGAAAACGCCTGCGCACAGACACGGACGTACGGTGCAGCACCATCGTTTTAAAGTGGTCATCGAGGGTGGTTTCGAGGGGCGCGTCCACAACGTCGTAGAACTCGGTAACCACCTCCGATAAGAGTGCGGAGACAGCGCAGGAGGCCATCTTCACCAAAGGGTTAAGATGGCCTTCACGTGTGTAAACCAGGCTGCAGGATTTTGTGGGCAAAGCGATGGCAGCTGAATCTGCACCATCGTGATGCTCTCTGCGCCGATCGCCGGTCTTTCGTTAGTGGTTGCTTCCATGATGTGGTGCTCGTCTTGCCATCATGTCCGAGTCACCACGTTATAGAGACCGAGATTAGATCCACTATAACAACACATGAGTCGGCGAGCCAAACAACAAGGAACGGTTCAGGCCGATGGCAGCAGCAGAAGAAAATAATTTTTGTTCTTCTGTTTTTCTAACCTGGCAGCACGCAGCACGAGGAACGAGGCACATGCGCATGCACATGCACCTGAGACGCCGTAAATAAAAGGCAGCTCATGAAGATGACGATGGCCGCTAGATGTGGTATAGGGTTGGTGTGGTCCTGCACCACGGGAATTCGTCCGTGTAGGCTGTGGGGTGCATGCGATGTAATATGTGTAGGTTCGTGTAAGTGCCTGTCTGGAGCCTGCGCCAGGCAGCGGCATCCTCCGTCTTTAGATTTCGATGGGGTAGTGGATATCGCAAGCGACTCCCTCTGCAGTAGTTCAGGATGGCCGAATACTTCGGGCCAACTCGGTCAGGGTCATCTACAGTTGGCGTGATGAGTGCTGGGTTCTGTTCAAATTCTCGAGCTGCTCTGTCGGCATGCAGGTTACCCGTGATGCCGGGGTGGCCCGGCATTCAGAGGATGGTTTGGGTGGTGATGTCCTCAGTGCCCTCCTTGGGTATTTTGCCTAGGACTTGTGCAGGAGGTCTTGCGAATCTTCCCTGTAGGAAGTTGCGGCAGGCCTGCTAGGAATCCTTGAGGATCGTTAGTGGTTCGGTTGCGTATTGTCCTTCGCAGATGGCTAACGCGATGGCCAGCTCTTCGGCTTCCGTGATCATGAATAGGCGGGCCGATGCATAGGAGGTAACGGGGCCTCGGCGGTCGCAGACCACTGCCAGTGCGCCCTTATTCTTCGTCCCGTACACGGCGGTGTCCGTACAATGGGCGTTAGTATGAAACCTGAAAGTTTTCTCTATGTACTGGGCCATCGTTCTCCTCCTGCCCGAGTGTAGGTTCGGATTCATGTTGCGTGGCATTGGGGCAATATGATATTTGTCCGGGACGTGACGGGGTATCGTGCAGGTTTATAGGGTTCGTAGTGTTGTGGCTTTCAAACTCAAGGTTAGTAGGACCTGCCCGCCCGTGTGAGTCCGCGCAAGTCTCTCCTGTTGTGAGACGTGAAGAGCTTCTGTGATTTCGCTGAGAGTGTAGTGTAAGCCCAGCGCCAATAATTTCTCGGTCGATGTACTCATGTACATTTCTCGGTCGATGTACTCAGAGCGGTCTTGAAAGCCATCCTTCAGAGCGCGTCGGTCTGTTTTGTCTCGGATTGTGTGAGATGGTAGCAGGGCATCCTGTATGTTATTCTGCGCACCACCAGGCGGAGGGTGTCCCCTTCCTTCTTGCCTCTATTCTTGGATGATACGCGGGATATCATGCGTGATATCGCCTTGACACTGGTTTTGAGGAGCGTAATGGTGCCCACTAGTTAGACTGCAGTTAGACTGCAGCGACATACCCTGTACCTTAAGCAATGGCTCTTCTGGTATAAGACCCTGGAGGATCGGCCCGACAACTCCAGCGGTAAGCTACCTCTCAAGTATAACACAAAGACATCACAGCGAGGGAATGCCCGCACCTCGTCCGTCCACAGAAGCATTGCATAGCACTACATCAGGCATGGAGTGAAAACTCTGGCACTCAAAGACCCACACAGGGCAAGACTGCGAAGCCAAATTAGATTCAAAGCAAAAGAAAGGCATTCTTACGGCAAAGGGAAGTTGTATTATCTGCACGAAGCATGGGACGGCAGAGTCAAGGTCATCTGCAAGAAATGTCAACGGAAACATGCAACTACGACGTGCAATCCTGCTTTTAACAGTGCCACCCAGGCACTAGTAAGTATCGAAAAGAAAGCAGAACAGGTCACTTTGCATGCCTCAGAAAATAGAGAAAAACCTCCCACTGGAACAGTCCTTATGCTGTCACAGCAGTGACAAAGCGAACGAATAAAACGACAGTTTTAAGGATAATGTTTCGCAGCGGCATTCAACAGACATTCATAACCGAAGCTTGCTCCAAAACGCTCAGATGTAAATTACTCGGCACAGAAGCGCTGTCAGTCGGAGTTCCTGGCGGAACTCACAGTCAACGCACGTTCCGCATGGTTCAAGTGTGCTTTATCTGCGCGGACAGCAACCCAGTATACAAGATCAAGGCGCTAAAAACACCTTCAATATGTGAGCAGGTCATTCCACCTCCTGCGGCAGAAATCAAGGCAACCCTTCGCGAGCTTTCGTTACCTCTAGGCGACGATTCCCCGCAAGGTGAGAATCCCAGTATCGATGTGTTAGTCGGGTCGGATAATTTTTGGGACTTCGTTACCTCAGGGGGAAATTAAAGGCTGAACAATACTTTGATAGCATTGGAGACAGTGTTTGGATGGGCAGTTCAGAGAAAAGCCTCAACCAGATGCCGGAGAATACACTGCAGTCATGCATTTTTGAGAACGAGTGCTGCAGATCGAAAAATGGCGCCCATTTTGAAGTCATCACGGGAGCTTGAAAGTATTGAGTGTCCGACTTGTTGGAAACCACCCCCGATGAGCGCTCAGTCGAGAAATTTTCCAACAGCATCAGGAGTGTGAACGGGCGCTACGAGGTCAGACTACAATGGAAAAAAAAGTCGTAACAGCAGACAACCGCGTTGTTGTAGAGAAACGGTTCCGCCAACTGACCAAGTGGCTATTGAGAGCGCCCAGCCTACTACATGAGTACGACCACAAAATGTGGCGATTACTGACTGAAGGCTTAGCCTAAAGTACACTTGACAGTAGCCATAATAACTTCCAGCATAGTTATTACATGCCTCATCATCCCGTACTCCGTGAGAGGAGTACAACGACGAAGCTGCACATCGATTTTGACGCGTCATTGCATGGCGCAGGTGCCAAGTGTCTTCACGAAAATCTGGACAGCGGACCTAGCCTAAATCCTGACCTCCTCCGTGTGCTGCCTAATTTTCGACGTCACAAAGTGGCACTCGTTGGCGATATGAAAAATGCATTCATTCAGATTGGTGTCCTACCCGAGGGCGTAGATGCGCTTAGGTTTCTTTGTTTCGCGGAAAAACCCGAAAATGAAAACCAACATGCCATGCGGAACGACATCGAGCCCTTTTCTTCTGGCATCGACGCTTCAACATCATTTAGGAGAGTTGAAGCAAAACTATCCAGAAACAGAGGCCATTTTGCAGCATCGCATCTACGTGCACGAGATGCTTTGCGGCGGTGCTAATGACGAAGAGGCGACGAAAATCTACATCTACGAAGAGGCCAGTCGCGTCTTTCAATCTGCGTCGATGCCCCTCCACCAATGGGAACCGATACTGATGAAATGAGGGAACTGTTCGCTCGTAAAAACCCCGATGGGGGGGGGGGGGTCCTTGGGCCATACGGCCAAACTGCTGAAGGTTCTTGGCCGTACGTCAGACCCGAGAGTGGATTCTCTAACCATTTTTTTCTGAGACCCTCATGGACTTAGCTAAGGCGCAAGCGAACACAAGACGCTTTGTTCTACAGATGACTGCGCATCTGTATGATCCTCTGGGACTCATTTCTCCATATGCAGTGAGAGCCAAGGCTGTTTTCCAAGAAGTATGGAAAGAAAAACTTTCACGGGACCAGCCGCTGCCAGACCAACTCCTAAGCGACTGGATCAAATGGTGTGAAGAGCTCACTTGTCTTCGTGAAATCAAGGTCCCTAGGACATACGACGCTGGCACTGAAGGGAAATGGGCGCGCCGAATACTACATATTTTTGCAGACGCTAGCCCCAAAGCATATGGTACAGCAGTTCATCTCTGCACAGAGACCGAAAATGGCGCACACCGCTCGACCTGGATAAATGTCATGTAGCGCCGCTAAAACCGACCACACTTGCAAGATTGGAGCTGAGCTCAGTGTTGCTAGCGTCCCGACTCTACCAGTATGTGCAGTCGAATCTCGATTCGGAAATAGATAAATTGTACATGCGGACCGATTTTATGATTGCACCAAGCTGGATCCGAGGGAACGCATTGAGATGGAAGGAATTTGGGCGTAACCGCCTTATAGAAATTCAACAGAAAACCGGCGCCGTGCTTGGCGGCACTGCCCTCGCAAATTAATCTGGCCGACCTCATGACTCGGGGGGGGGGGGGGGGAGTGACAGCAAACCACCTGCATGCCAGTTGTGGTGGAATGGGCGAGTGTCGATGACGCAGGCAGAAGAGAAATGGCCTATCGAGCAACAACATGGGGACACCACACCGGAACAACTCGAACATAAAACAGAGACACAGGTACTGCACGCTACTGTGCACGATGGAGACGAACTACTCGACCTTGCCAGATTTAGTTTCGCTTCTAGGGTGGATCAGGTTACGGTATGGGTCCTCCGATTCGTAAGCAACCTCCACGGAGAAGAGGAGAGGTCTGACCTGTTAACTGCGGCAGAGATCGACCATACCCACGTCCTTTGGCTAATGAAAGCACAAAGCTCATCCTTCTATGTGGAGTTTGAACAATCTGCAAGTGAAAACAAGTAACCATTAAACTTCACATTTAGAAATTTAACGTTTTGGACTGACTACAACGGCCTAATTCGCATACGAGGACGTTTCTGTTAATGGAATATAACACACGACGAAAGACACACTGCTGTGCTACCCAAGCGACATCGGTACACCGTGCTACTTGTGCAGCGGGCCCACCGACAACTTCTTCACGCCGGCGCCAGAGGCACACTCGTGCATATGCGCAAAAAGTACTGGATTGTACGTGGACGCCTGTTGGTCAAAAGTGTTGTGCGGTCATGTGCGGCGTGTAATCGTTTCAGTGCCACGAGTATTGCCGCTACGACAGGTATACTCCCAACTGACAAGACCTTCAAGATGCACCCTTTTGTGGTGGTTAGTATTGACTTCGCCGGTCCCCTGTTTGTGAAGGAGAAAAATGTGCAAGTGAAACCGTACATTGTACTCTTTACGTGCGCGGTGAATAGGGCAGTGCACCTTGATCTCGTAAACGGCATGACTATTCCCAGTTTCTTACTGTCCTTACATCTTTTAGTGCCGCGTAGGTGGTTGTGCAAAATCATTTACTCAGACAACGCACTCACGTTTAAGCGCGCTTCAATGGAGCTTTCACGTCTTTGGAAGGTCCCGCGGCACCCCCAGACACTGAGCTATTTTGCCAATGAGTGCGTTGTCTGAGTAAATGATTTTGCACAACCGCCTACGCGGCACTGAAAAGATGTAAGGACAGTAAGAAACTGGGAATAGTCATGCCGTTTACGAGATCGAGGTGCACTGCCCTATTCACCGCGCACGTAAAGAGTACAATGTACGGTTTCACTTGCACATTTTTCTCCTTCACAAACAGGGGACCGGCGAAGTCAATACTAACCACCACAAAAGGGTGCATCTTGAAGGTCTTGTCAGTTGGGAGTATAGCTGTCGTAGCGGCAATACATGGTGTCGAAATTTGTCGTAGAGCATGCACCATGGTTGGGAGGTTTCTATGAACGGCTAGTCCGCAGCGTAAAAACTGCTTTGAAAATGGTGCTAGACTGCCAGTGTCCTGATTTTATGGAGCTGTCGAGAGTACTAGCTGAGGTGGAAGCAGTCATAAATTCCCGACCCCTGACCCAAGTACTAGACGACCCAAAAGACGGCGTCCCACTAAAACTGGCCACCTTTCTCATGGGCAGACGCCTCACGGCCCTGCCAAGAAATGAAACCCGAGCGCTGGAGTCGAGCGCGTCTTTCCTTTGAATGTTTTGGAAGAAATAAAAACCGATGCTTCACGCGTTCTGACAAGCCTAGCCTCAGGAGTATATGCTACAGCTGCTCTTGGCCTATGTGTCTAAACAAACTATAACCGAGGGGCCCGAAATCGGAGACGTAGTCTCGGTGGTCTCGGTACAGGAAAATATTCCGCACGTTCTATGGAAACGCGGGGTCATTTGCTCTCTTTTTCCCGTGCGAGCCGGGAATGTCCGCTCCTGTGTTGTAAGGATGCCGCAGAGTTGTGAGACACCCAGTTCAGCACTTAAACCCGCTGGAGATTTCTGAACCACAGAATTTGCGAGCTCATTCGGCAGGGTAGTGTTGAGACATTGGTATTTACTGTTCTTCTTTTGTTGTATTTGCCTTGTTCTTTTGTTGTATTTGCCTTGTTCTTTTGTTTCTAACGTGAAATGAGATACTCCAGATGCTCTGCGGTACGAGCTGAACAGCGCTTCCCTCCACCGACGCTTCCCTGTACCCCGAGACTCTCCTCAATTCAACGACCTTTCGTTGGGCTTGCTGGGAGGGACCTCTCGGGGCGGAGGCAGGGTCTGTGGGAAGCTGTGAGAGCGGACGGAAGCAGAACGACTCGGAGGAGCAGGTGCAAACCACCTTAAACCGGACGCTCTGACGAGATCTTAAGATGTTAAAGGACCTTTTTTGTGTAACCGTAACTTCAAGAACAAACGACATTACATGAGTATACATCAAACGGCTGTGCCTTCCTGAACAATCATCAACGACAACAACGATTGGGTATTACAACAAGGAATAAAAAAAAGCTTCGGTTGGGGCTAGTTGGCACAGAGTATCTTAAGGCGAAACAATCAACACTATCAAATCAGGACAATCACAAAGAAAAGACGAGCCAAGCACTGTTGCTGATTAGACAAGCACAGCGCCAATGCTTGTATCGTCTCTTCTTTGCGGTTGTCCTGGGTGTTTGAGCTGATTTTTTCACCTTAAACTCCTGAGAATGCTAATCGAATCACAATTAGTTTCAAACGTTTGAAATGACAACTTTTGCAATCATTATTTTGTAGGTTGTCATCGTGTCCTGCAACCACTTCAACTCTTGCAAGGATCCAACGCTTGATGGTAACGTTCAATCGGTATGTCCGAGGCCCGGGTACAATGTCCATCTATTTTTTTCGAAATTCCGAACACGTCAAGTAAGGTGCAATGTTCTGTATGTCATTCTCTTTTACTAGAAATGATATTGACAAAACGCAAAGCTCATCTTTACTGCACTAGTTTACACAATTCTTTACACTCCATTGATGCATTGTGTGCAATGTGGGGCTCAAGAATAGACACTTCTCAAACAGCTTTCGTTACGCTTGGCAACAAAAAGAAGCGCCTTGTCTTTACTTACGCTTTAGGTAACGTTACCATCACAAGAAATGACAATGTTAAATATTTAGGCATCACACTTACGAGTAACTTCAATTGGGAACGCATGTTGAAAATGTCTGTCGGGGTGCACTACAGATATTGTTGTTTTTCGAAAGCAAACTGCGCAGTACCCCTCCTGCTGTAAAACTAAATCCATACAAAGCGCTAGTACGACAAAAATTGGAGTATGCATTGGTTATTTGGACCCCTTGCCAACAGTAATTGATTAATAAAATCGGAAGAGTACAAAATTTAGCTTCGCGTTTTATATATTCTTTTTAGTCGCGTCACTCTAGTGTCATCAACTTACGTAATAGGGCCAACATACAAAAAGTTGAGAAGCCCAGGATCATATCTAGATTAACATTTATTTAGCAGCTTTATCGCGAGAACATTAAGTTATCACGGGAACGATATATCTGGGATCCTTTCAACCAATCACAGATACCCGCCGTGGTTGCTCAGTGGCTTTGGTGTTGGGCTGCTGAGCACGAGGTCGCGGGATCGAATCCCGGCCACAGCGGCCGCCTTTCGATGGGGGCGAAATGCGAAAACACCCGTGTACTTCGATTTAGGTGCAAGTTAAAGAACACCCGGGGGTCCAAGTTTCCGGAGTGCCCCACTACGGCGTGCCTTATTATCAGATCGTGGTTTTGGCACGTAAAACCCCCATAATTTTTAACGATCACTGAGAACGCATCACAGGAAAGCTATTATACAAGCAGTCAGCCACATTTTTGTTCACAAGTTCTCTTTATTTCCTCCCGCAATTCATTATTGGAATACGTTATCTGAGGAGGCCATGAACTCTTTTTCGTTGGAATCATTTGTTCAAGGTATTAGTAATATCAATTTTTGTTGAAATTCGAATCCAACAGCGGAGGACACTTTGAGTTGATATTCCCTTCTTCGAGCAATAATTTATGTCATCTATGTCCAGTGTATTGCCATGTTTTTTCGCTTTTCTACGTATTATAATTTGGAAACTATGCCAAGTAATTCGGTTATATTTACTTCTCTTGTTTGTATTCCAACTATCCACTCCTGCATGGGCCCGAGAAGGGCCTGTAGTATCAGTAAATAAAAAAAACTCTAAGGCCAAGAATATTCTGACGGATTAAAATATTTCTAAGAATACGTAAACAGGACATTAAAATACCTACAGAACTAGAGACACCATGAAGCTGAGCAGGGCTGGATGGAGGCGAATGCTTTAACATAATAATTTTCGGGATACAACAAATGCATCTAGTAGGGAAAAATTATGCAACTTCAATTTTATCAGGGAAAGCGCCTTAACGAAACAAGCACCTAAAACAAAACACCTGTACATTCAGCGATAGAAAGCACAAGACCAGCTCCAATGCAATGCCTGCAACAACTCTTGACCAGCAAAGAACTTGGCAATTGACGCCCCTCCCAAATGCTGCACCGGATGCGGCATCTCTTGGCCGAAGGTAACATCAACATCGCGAGTGCTCTGCTCAAGGAACTTTTGCTGCAGCGCCTTCCTCAACCTGTTCAACTCGTCCTTCCGACCGCTGATGACACGACGTTAGACCGCCTGACTGAGTTCACCCATAAGATCCACGAGGCTGCCACTCCTTCAATTTCAGTCTTCGCGACTACGCCTGAGGACTCCGCGGTCGCCCAGCTCGAAGCGCGCATTGACCACCTTACGGCTGCAATTCCTTACGGCTGCAATTAGCAGGGGTGGGATTCCAACTTCGCACCTTGATTTATAGCTACTGAATACTCTACCTATACCCCATGTCACCACCAATAACATTCAACATCTGCGCGTACAGTTGCGGCTGTTACCCGGATTACGCTTTCGCACTACGGTAAAATGCAAACTGGTCAAATAAGTGGTGCGCTAATGTGTTTCGCACGACACTTGAAGCTTGAATTTCTCAAATGCTGTGCTATGCAACAAGCCTACCGGAATAGGTGGCGCGTTTGCGTACTTGCTCACTTTGTTTCGCGAAACACATTTGGTCAAAATGTATATAAATCATAAGTCAAATAACGTGGCCTTGTGAACATTTTTTGAATCAAAGTTGGTTGCAGCAATTATGAAGCTTGGCCAGCTTAAAACGAGGGGTTATCAGAAAATATATTGACACGTATGCATGTTTATCTTTCACCGGTGGCCGCTTTCCACCGGCTAACAATTGTTAAACGTTCTCACTCTGCGCAGGACGCGGTTGCATCGGAATCTTCTCGAACGTTATCGATGCTTCTATCCGTCGTCTGTGGTCACCGACGCTCATTTAATCTGATTGTATGAGTGACGCGAATTGTCTAGAACTTTCTGGAAGACACGCGGGTGCCAGGGATTAATCTGGAATCTTCGATGACTCACGCATGGGTGTCTTGCACTGGAGTTTGAGGTATAGTAGCGGCGTCTGGTGGCGGCGAGAAAAGTTATCTGGGTAGTACCAACTTGGGTAGTGTTGAGCTCTCGCTGTGACAAAACACTTTTCTAGCCCGAGTTTTGCATCGATTCATACTTTTTTTCTACCCTGTTGCGACTGCGAAAAGGCTCGTCACTTCTCACAGACCACGCCGACCACGCTGCGAGCTGGCCGCAGCCTAGTTTAATGAAACGGACTCTCCGTGTGCTGTGTGACGTAATGATGGAAGCAGAAGGAATCCGCGACGCCGATCCGGAGAGACCTAGCTCAGCCTCGAAAAAGCGTCACCGTCGTTACTGCTGCGTCGTGAGCTGCCATGAGCAGGAAGGCCTGAATCCCAACATCAGATTCTACCGTCTTCCTTCAAGGCCTCACGAAGCGGAGCGTGAGGCCTTGAAGGAAGACGGTAGAATCTTGAAGGAAGACGGTAGAAGTGGGGTAGTGAATAACTTCACTACCCCACTGCGAGCAGCACAGGATTGAGAGTTAAATGTGCTCATCCTTGACCTCAAGTCAGCACGTTGAGGCAGCGCAGGAAGGCAGTATTGATTACTGCACATCGATGTTCGAGCGCTGTCATTAAAAGCTACATCAAGTGAGCAGCGCACGAGCGCGCGCTGCAGCGCGATTCGGACGTAGTACGTTACTGCGAGCTCATATGCATTGCATCAGTCATCAGTTACTAAACGGACAGATGGCCGCTGCTACAGCGCAGGCATAACTACTTGTCTATCGGCATGCAGTCAACAAAGATTGCAGGAGACGCGCCGTTTCGCGGCATCCTGAAAGACCGCTGCCGTCGCGGCGTGTACGATCGTGCGCTCGAATAGTTCCGTACACATGATGTCTGCTTATCGCTGCTGTGAATTCATTTATAGCAAGCATTTCCTCGCGTTTGTGCGCCTGAATCTAGCAGCGTGCAAGCTTTACCTGAAGTTCAACTTCGTACGCGACTCGCTTTACTTGGAATTGACACCCGGCTAAAACTTCGCCGCTTATTTCTTAGACGGCATACACGTATTCGGCGTTGCATAATTTCTTGCCTTTATGCAGCATGCCACCACTGAAAAAATCTTCGGCGCCCGATATTCGGTGCAGGCCGTCGTACAACACAACCGAAAGTGGCGGGTCCATATTGTAAATGTGCTTTCTGAAGCAGACGATTGAGCTTGGTACTACCCAGTTCAGGACAGAGGGCGCTCTGTAGAACCATTCTCACAGCGCCCCCTGGGCAAAGCAGGAGCTCCATAAAAGCCGAGGCGTTTCGCCGCTGATCAGATTTCGACGATCGCCGACTGTTTTCGCTGCTATCGCTGTGCTTTGAGTGTAGCTTTTTTTTGTGGGCACAGGTTCAGTAGCACTGACAATTGGGCGAGTTGGTACGGATGCATGGTTTCAGAACGGCGCAACAAGGAAGACGACAGACGTTCGTGTGTTCGTGTGTTCTTTCGTCTGTCGTCTTCCTTGTGGGGCACAGGTTCGCCACAAATGGAATCAGTTTCTTCTACACAGTTTTAAGACTGTTCTCTTCACTGTCACTACTATGTGACATCTGGTGGAGGTGCTAGTGCGTTCATGCAGCGAACGCCCCCGCAAAGCCACGATCCAAGCCCGAAACCGGAGGACAACACCAACGTCGCCAAGGACCAGTGAGCTAGCCGCAGGCAGCCAGGACTTCTGCCGGAGTTGGGACTTCTTCCCGAGAAGACCACAGCGATCAACGCCAAGTCAAGGACCCCAATGGCAGCCGCAGCTTCACGTAGCAGTGACAATATTTTTATTATAATATTAGACCGCAGCGACAAACGTTGTTGTTGCTGCTATTATGTCATCAGGTTGAACTTTTGGCGTGTCTGAAAGCGCTGCCACATCGATGTAATTTTCAGATTTCATTGATTTCGTACTTATTGCCCCAAAATATCAATTCTTTCCAGGTGTTCGAATGCATTATCACCGGCATTCACAATAAGGTAAGCGTTTATTTTCAAGTAACGAAATAAACAAATGGAGATAATGCGCATCTTGAATCTACGTGCGACGAAGCCTTCGGGAAGTGGCTAACCAAATGGTATAAAGTTGCCCATTTCATTCCTACATCAATGGCGTAAAGAAAACTTGAGCACGTGCATTTCGTGTCATGCACCCGGGCTACGCAATGTTACATACGCGTCGGCCATCTCAATGAGCTAATAGGCTTTGACGCAATTTAAATGTACGCGCGATTGCGGCCTACTGGTTAGGGCACTGGGGTGATGTGCTGGGGATCAGGCTTTTATCCCACCATCGTGCACTTAGGTGATTTTACAGCGAAGCTGTTTCTCACTAGGGCTGCGTGCATTTTTTGTGTCCAGCAACAAAAACTATCATCATCAGCAATGGCTCGAGCGTCTTCGTCAAGATTAAAAACCTCCTTAGTCGTCGTCTTCTTCCACAGCTAGCTCGTTGACGCCCCTCGGCGAAACCGCGTGAACGCGCTCGTACCACTGCTCGCGCGTTCGTCGTCATGGTCTTCTTCCAAGCTGGTTGCCTTGGGGGATCGGAGATCGAGGTAGTCTCAGGTGTGACAAGGGAAGCGTTGACGGCGCTCCCTCACCGGAAGGACCCAGGACAGCGAGATGCACTAGGACGCAATGCCTCCGCCGGACGGTGCTTAAGGCAGGGGCGCCTTAAGACTGGGCTTCCTAGACTGTGCCAATGTAATTGAATACAGGAGACACAGAGACAGCACCCGTTCCTGGGCCAGCTGTTCTATTCTCTGCCTCGTCGTCGTATCTCCCCAGCACCCGCCGTGCGAGCGCCCGCGGCCAAGTTCACTTCGTCTCTCTCTCTCTCTCTCTCTCTATATATATATATATATATATATATATATATATATATAACCATAAACGCTCTTCAGAACCCTCCCATCCCACCCCTACATCTACTACGTGGCCGGCTTCCGACACTTCACGCACACACACACTTTTCCACGTTGATACTACTTATGACTGCGCAATAAAATGCACTGCACCTGTTACCTGAGGAGGGGCAGCATCGGCATGACTGGTCAGGGTTCATTGAAAACCAGCGTGAAAGCACCGCAGGGTCGCTTATATATGTGACCCACACCTCTCTGCCACAGACTACGCCTAAATCGGTCAGATAACGCGCATTATCGGTGGTTGTGCCTTCTGAGCGTCGCTTGTGCGTGTTGCAGTGTGCCTTAGTGGGGCGGCACAAAGAGCGTGCATCTTCGCCTAAACAAGACGGCCAAAGTCTAACGGGCACTAGCTATGCACACTACGCAAATCGGCTGTTGAAAAAGCCAATAGCCAACAAAGACGTTCAACGGGTCTACCACAGCCCCAAAAGCGATAGTGGCATCCGTTGTAGTATATAAACTCTGCAGGGACTCAAATATAAGTTCAGGAACAGCTTCTGACTTCAGCCCCTCACAGGCGCGAAAAGACCAATCCGGGCGTGTACGTTAATATCCAAAGCGAAACTGAAACTACGTGCTACGCTTGCCTTGTGTGGGCGAAGCGTTGCGGGGACCAAAGTTCGCAAAGTACAAGCCGTTAAAGAAGGAGTGGTAACACGGCGGATGGGTGAAAAATGTCAGTTAATTACTGGTAACCCCGCTTTTTCTAAAGGAATTAAAGGAACGCTTGCCACAAATTATGTTTAAAGTAATGTCCTCGCAGGTCGAGCGCATAAGTGTTTTGGGGCCCTTTTAAGGCGTAAACATATTACAGTGAAGCTGTATACCTCTCGTTGGTTGGAAACTTTTGTAGCGTAAACACAAAACTCCAGGTTAACAATGGAAGGCAAACGGCATAACTTTCTTTGCAATCAGGCGTTCATACATGGTGTCCCAGCTATCACGCAGCACGATTTAAAAGAAAGAGGAACAGCGTTACGCGAAGCAAACGTAGTGCGTATTGTTTCCAGTGCAGTGGAGTAGCCACCAGTAATTTTTTCGTGGCTGGGATTTAATTAGGTAATTGTAATTAATTATCTAACTCAAGAAGTACTGCCCTAATTATCAAAGTGTCAATGAGAAAATTGTAGAGCAACATGAAAAACACCCGATGCAGCTTTCTGTTGCTGCATTTACGTGCCACACAAATGTGCTTTTCCAAGCGTGAAAGGAGCCCGCGAATACACGCAGAAATGCCGCGCGACTGGTCGCTCGAGGCACTTAGCCTGTATTCGCGGGATTCTTTCACGCTCGGAAGAACACTTTTATGTAGCACGTACGGAGCAACAGAAAGCTGTATCGGGAACTTTTCATGTTGCTCTACAATCTTCTCATTGACACTTTGATAATTAGGGCAGTAATTCTCGAGTTAGATAATTCATTATAATTAGCTAATTAAATCGCAGCAACGAAACAAATTACTGGCGGCTACACCACTGCACTGGAAACAATATGCACTAGGTTTGCTTCGCGTAACGCTGTTCCTCTTTTTTTAAATCGTGCTGCGTGATAGCTGGGACACCCTGTATATATATATATATATATATATATATATATATATATATATCGCTGCAAACGGGGAAGAAGCTTTTGTAAGTAACGATAAGTGGAAAAGCCAGTGGCCCTTCTTTTACTGTTGGAACTGTATGTGCCGGCCAGCCACAATGTATTCAAAATACCGGGCCGCGAATGTCGTACATGGTTCATCGCAATACCTTCTTTTTGTCACTCCACTGTTAATATTAAGACTTAGAGATTGACTCCAACGAAATAAGAAAATTTACTAGCCCGACGTTTCGGAACCAATTCGGCTCCTTCTTCAGGGAGTATTCTTCGGAGGTGGCAACCCCCTGAAGAAGGAGCCGAATTGGTTCCGAAACGTCGGGATAGTAATTAAATTTCCTTATTTCGTTGGAGTCAATCTCTAAGTCTTAATCAATGTTCCCAACCAGACAGGTGATTCTGTCGAAATGTTTAGCTTCACTGTTAATATTGTTGCGGTGCATAGAATAAAACGAAAGAAGGTGAATTGAGATACAGACGACGAAAAGACGGCTGCTGTTGCTTGGGTGGCATGTCGGTTTTGCGTAAAGACATGTGCGCCTGCCCGTGGTAACGTATATATATATATATATATATATATATATATATATATATATACAAAGTGACGTTACCACGCTTTCATATATAAAAGGGAGATCTGTCTCGCTACTCAATGAGTTCATTCTAAGACACCCATGGGTACCCCACGGAAATTAAAGGCCCCAGAAGAACAGCGTGAATGCAATGCTCGACCATGTGTGATGTTGGATACAGCTTCAGTGGGCATTCATGTTCACAGAGGGCTAGTCTAGTGTACAAACAATAGGCCTATAGGAACACCAAAAAATAAGAGCGCTCGACTGTTAGTATGCTTCTGCAACCTTTTGAGGAGTAATTTTCTGTATGTAAACTAACTGAACTAGACCCTGATCACAAGAAGGAAATCTGCAGACAATAGCAAACGGGTTAGAATGCCTGCCACGTGCGATTTAACACGTGTTTTCACAAATGTTATTCAAATTCGTGAAATTGGTACGATGGCTTCATATATTGAGAAGCCAAGTTGCATTGTGCTCTTGCTGTTTGCACGAGCGCATAATGCGACTCGGGTGTTGGGCGAGCGAAGGTGAAGCGAACCAAGAAAACCAATTTCAAACACTCGAAAGCTATCTACGAATTAAACTGCATGCATTACTTCACCAAACGCAATTGTACTTGCCCTCGTTCCTGCAGAAGAGCTTATGTGCTTTTTTTAAAGGAATCTTCCGTCGATCTTTGATTTTCCAAACTTCGTCAAACATTAAGGAAAACCAGTCTAGCTGACATCGTCATTCCGGTGGTCATTTCTGGCTGTTTCTTACATGTTTTGAAATGTTTTCAGTTGTCATATCATCTTGAAAATTTACAAAAGAAATTCCAAGTTGATGTTGATTGGTTCTTGTGTTTTCAGAAGGCATTGCGTTTGGGCTATTTTGGTAATATATTGGTGTATTGACCTTGCTGTCAAATATGGAGCGCAATGATGATTGTTTTATTCCATTCCAGAGTGCACCGTATTACACACACCTCAACGCTTCCGAGGTCCTCGCTGCAAGCGCGGAAGAAGCTTTCGTAAGTAACGATAACTCGAAAAGCCAGTGACCCTTCTTTGACTGTTCAAACTGTATGTGCTGACTAGCCATAATGTATTTAAAATACCAGGCCTCGAATGTTGTAAATGGTTCATTGCAATGCCTTTTTTTGCCACTCCACTTTTAATATTGTGGCGGTGAATAGAATTACAAAAGAAGGTGAATTGAGCTAAAGACGACAAAAAGACGGTTGATGTTGCTTGGGTGGCATGTCTGTCTTGTGTAAAGACATGTTCGCCTGCCTTTTAAGGAGCCCTAACAGGTCCGGTCATTTAGAGCTGACAAGCCCAGTGCATGCAATGTGCGCTAACGATCGTGTCTGCCATCTGTTACACTGTTACATCTGACATCTGTTACCAGCCGAAAGCAAACGCCGGGCGCCCTTCACCTCGCGGGCGCCGCGCTCCCAGCGGTAGAGTCCACGTCAGTCGCACAAGTCAACCTACGCAATTCGCAGTGCTGTGACGTCATTTACAGTAACACCTGACATTGAAAATTGTTCAAGACCACAACATTTGTTTGATTTGTTTCTTCAATATATGAACTAAAGTTTAGAGAAATATGTAGCAGTTTCACCCGAAAGGTGAAGCATCGATTGCGATAGAAAAATACTAGACAGCTATACGAACTAAGGATAGTAGTTTTATCGGCCGTATAAACATGTCAACATTCACTTACTAACTAAATTACCCAGCACTGTGTCACGCGCGCACAGGTAAAGAGGAACACATCTTTGTATAACCGCGGTAACTGGCTGCCAATGCGCTGGAGTGAGGAGGCGCGACAGCAGTGCATCGATCTTCGTGCTGTCTCTCGCTTCAACGCGAACGAGACTTGGAAAGAAAGCACAGCGCGTACGATGCTACCAGCCCTAGTTGCACTTTGTCCACATCGCAGATCGCTTTCAACATACGGCGGCCATGCGGCCGCGCTCTAAGCAGCAGCAGCAGCCGGAGTAAAACCCCCGCCCCCTCCCTTTCCCTCTCGTCCCCCCGTGCCTCGCGCACGACGAAGACGGCCTGCTTCTGTCCCACCTTCCTCCCGCGCGCGCGCGAGATTAAGCGTACGTTGCGTGGCGACGGTGTTCCCATCTATGGACTTAATACAAAACCTCACAGCGACGCCCACGACGACGGCAGAAATGCTCTTCGAGTGTCTGTATAATTGATAACGCAATAATAAAATTTACAAACCGAATGCCTTTGTGTCTTTGCTTTGCTTCGTACCTTAGCAAGAGATATGTAGTTCTGTTTCGTCTAGTCGTTCGCACGTCGTGCAGTCGCATGCGCTGAGAATAAAAATATGTAATTTTCTGCAGCTTTGAAGCGCAGGATCAGGCTCTTTTATCCGCTTGCTTCTACCTCAGTGTTTGTGTAGCACTGGCAGATCATACATCTAGTCAGATACTAGTGCTACAACTAGGCGGTTAGTCTCGGTCAGGATCCACGTGCCGGGCCAGTCTCTCTAAATGTGCACGCGCTGAGGGACCCATTTAGCAGAAGCATTCGGACAACTACACATGTAGTTGTCCGATCTTGCCTGCACAGCTGGCAAGATAGTGCACAGAGCGAAGCGCAAAAAAAAAAAAAAAGAAACGCTACGGCTCGCGAACTCGCGCTCGAGACCATCACGGGAAGTGCGGTGCTTAGGCGGCGGCTGCTGCTTGCGGCAGCCGCGGCCGCCGTATTGTGAGAGCAATCTGCGACGTCGAAAAAGTGCGCGCCCGCACGGACCTCTTCTTCAAAGCGATCTGCGATGTGGACAAAGTACGCACAGTGCCGGTAGCTTCGTGTGCGTTGTGTTTTCCACGTTTTGTTCGGGTCGAAGCGAGATGCAGCACAAAGGTCAATTCGGTCGCTGCTGTGGCTCTGCCTCCTGACTCCAGCGTTTCGACAGCGAGTTTCCACGGTCATCGAGCGAGATGTGTTCATGTTTACCTGTGCACGTGTTACACCGTGCTTGTTAATTTACTTAGTAAGCGAATGTTTACAAGTTTATATGACAGATAAAAATACTACCCTTACTTCAGGTAGCTGATAACTTGCTAACGTAATCGATGGTGCGATGCTTCGCCTGTCATGCGAAACTGCGACATGTTTTTCTTGCTCCCGCACGGCCGCCGACGCCGCTGCCGCGGGTACAGGAACCCTGCGGAACAAAGGAACGCACCGGCGCGCGTCCTCCGCTGTGATTGGTTGGCCTATTCGGCAAGGAATAAGCCAAACAGCAGCGGCCACGGTCACAAAACCCGGCGAGGTTCGCAAAGAAAAGTTTCGCTTTTAAAGTGAATGCGGGGACCGTGACGTGTACGAGAGGCGAGCCTCCAGCTCTGGTATGCAAGAGCGCAGGGGAGGAACTTTGCTTGAGGAGGATAGACAGGGGCAAGTGGCGGCAGCCTCTATGTTGGCCGTGAAGCTCGCCTCCAGAAATGATGGCTTCACGACCTTGAAAGATTTATATATCTAGTAATTATAAACCAATTTGAAACAGTCTTGCATTAAAAAAGCTCCGTCGAGAGCGTGTAACAATTTCCTACGTATAAACAAAACTAGCATCTGGCATCGTTAGGGGCCCTTCAATGAGATTAGCATTGTATGCCTACTTAGCCATTTTCAGACTATCTTCGAATGTCCACCCAGTGGTTCAAGTGGGATACGAGCTTGGGCCACTAGGCGCGTGATCACGGTTGTGATGCCGTCGTGGACATTCCATCGTCGTAAATCCACCCTTGTCATCTCACTCTCATAATGCCGTCGTCTTGACGCCACCGTCGTCATACAGTTGTCATACATTCATTGTCACAGCGTTCTCCTATGCCATCGTGGTTGTTTCATCGCCTTCGCGCCAGCTACGTAATCTGATTTTCATTATGCCGCCGTCACCATGCAACCATCAGCCTACAGGCATCGCAACGCCCATCGTCGTTATACTCTCGTGGTAGTCCTATTGTCCTACCGCTGTTATCATGCTGTCGTCAATCATTGAGCAATTGTCATACAGTCGTCGCCACTCATTCGTTGTCATACATCGTTTTGATGCTGTCGTGGTTATTTTATCGCCGTCATTCTAAATTGTTTATCTGACTAGGGACATGCTGTCGTCGTCAAATGTCTTCATGATGCAGTTGCCGGCACGCTATCGACGTTATACTGTCGTCCTCATCCCATTGTCCCCATACTGTTGTCATGCCGTCGTTTCCATTGCGTCGTAGTCGTATGGTCGTCGTGGTCACTCTGTTGTCGTGAACATAATTTCGTCATGCAGCACTGGTCATGCCGTCGTCATCATCGCCATCGCACAGCCGTCATCGTATCATTATCGCGAAAAAATCCCCGACAAATACGATACTTCCTATAATGCGATGTTTGAGCGCAGCTGTATACGTGTTTTCATTTCGCGATATATAGAGGCATCACACCAATCACTGTACCGACTGGCAGAGCCAAGACGTGCGGCGCTATATATATAGACCGGCCACATAATGGCCGTTTCCCGCAACTGAAGCTTCATCATCATCATCAGCCTATATTTTATGTCCACTGCAGGACGAAGGCCTCTCCCTGCGATCTCCAAACACCCCTGTCTTGCGCTAGCGTATTCCAACTTGCGCCTGCAACTTTCCTCACTTCATCATCCCATCTGGTTTTCTGCCGACCTCGACCACACTTCCCTTCTCTTGGTATCCATTCTGTAACCCTAATGGTCCGCCGGTTATCCATCCTACGCATTACACGGCCTGCCCAGCTCCATTTCTTCCGCTTAATGTCAACTAGAACATCGGCTATCCCCGTTTGTTCTCTGATCCACACTGCTCTCTTCCTGTCTCTTAACGTTAGTCCTAATATTTTTCGTTCCATCGCTCTTGTGCGGTCCTTAACTTGTTCTCGAGCTTCTTTATTAACCTCCAAGTTTACTTGGAGGTTAACAATGAAGCTGTTAGCATATGTTAGCACCATATGTTAGCACCGGTAGAACGCAATGATTGTACACTTTTCTTTTCAACGACAGTGGTAAGCTCCCAGTCAGGATTTGGCAATGCCTGCCGTATGCAGTCCAACCCAATTTTATTCTGTAAATTTCTTTCTCGTGATCAGGGTTCCCTCTGAGTAATTGACCTAGTTATGCATACACCTTTACAGACTCTAGAGGCTGACTGGCCATCCTGAATTCTTGCTCCCTTGCCAGGCTATTGAACATTATCTTTGTCTTCTGCATATTTATCTTCAACCCAATTCTTACACTTTCTCGATTAAGGTCCTCAAACTGAAGCTTATGCAACCTTAAACTTTACCGGGAAGCGCACGCGACGAATGTTAAGCGCAAAGACGAGTTTTGTGGTTCTTTTTGTTCTTTTCCCCGCGTGGCCGGTGCCTCCGCTGTTGTTGATGATGATTTAATGGCATCCACTTTAAAACGGGGCAGTGACAAATGGTTACCTAGCCTGGTTGATTTATTCAGGTATGCTTTACATCTTTATTTATCTCGCATTTTTGTACACATTTCATTAACCTTGTTTCTCTCAATATCTGCTTTGTACCACTACCTTTAACTGTAAGAGATCAAAACAGGTCATATTGTTACGGGGAGATTTACAGAAAAGGGGGTTTATTCACACTATGTACAAGGAAACTATAGATGTTGGCCAACAACAACAAAGATGGCGAACCACAGTTTCACCTCTTCCTCGTCTCTTCGGCTCTATGCTTCAGCATCTTCTTTGTCTGCCGGACAACTGGCTCATAACACTACCCTCCGGCGGCGAAAGCACCGACTCGGTGCAGGTGAACGAAGGATACATGAAAAAAACAAAAAACAACAAAAAAAACCTAGCACGCAAGGTATTAAGGGGTGTCCGGGGCACGATAGGGCTTGAGACGGACAACGTGTACAATGTCCTTGCGGAGAGGAGCAGAGGATGACGAAGGCAGCAGTGGAGCGATTTCATAAGTGACATCAGTCACTTGGCGGCACACGCGATATGGACCGGTGTACTGGAAGAGCAGTTTTTCGGATAAGCCAACGCGTCGTGCTGGGGACCAGAGGAGAACGAGCGATCCAGGGACAAAGTCGGTGGTCCTGTGGTGGCTGTTGTAGCGAGACTGCTGGTGGATTTGGGACTCAGAAAATCGAGTGCGAGCAACTTGACGTGCATGGTCGGCACGTGCAATGGTCTCTTGAGCGTATTCAGTGGGTGGGCACCCAGAAGAAGGCACCAGGGTGTCCATAGGCAATGTAGGGTTTCGACCGTATAAGAGGAAGAACGGCGAATAGCCAGCGGTCTCATGCCTGGAAGTGTTGTACGCGAATGTCACAAACGGTAGTGCAACGTCCCAGTCGTGGTGGTCGGCAGAAACATGCATGGCCAACATGTCAGTAAGGGTGCGGTTCAGGCGTTCTGTCAAGCCATTCGTCTGTAGATGGTAGGCTGTAGTCAGTTTATGTTGCGTCGCGCAGGATCTTAGAATGTCATCGATCACCCTGGACAGGAACTGTCTGCCACGGTCAGTGAGCAGTTGCCGAGGAGCTCCGTGCTGGAGTATGACGTTCTGCAGCAAGAAGTCTGCAACGTCGGTGGCACAGCTAGTGGGAAGTGCACGCGTAATGGCAAACCGCGTCGCATAATCTGTGGCAACGGCGATCCACTTGTTCCCAGAGGTGGATAGGGGAAACGGACCAAGTAAATCGAGACCGACGCGGTGAAAAGGCTCGTAAGGAATGTCCAGAGGCTGAAGATGTCCTGCAGGCGGCAGAGTCAACTTTTTTCGGCGCTGACAAAGGTCGCATGAGCCCACGTAACGGCGCACTGAGCGGGACATCCCAGGCCAATAGAAACGGCGGCGCGCGCGGTCGTATGTGCGTGACACGCCAAGATGTCCCGCCGTTGGTGCATCGTGGAGCTGCTCCAGGACAGTGGAACGGAGGTGAGCCGGGATGACTAACAACAGGTCAGGACCGTCAGGGAGTAAACTGCGACGATATAACGTGTCGTTTTGGAGTACAAAGAGGCGGAGGGAAGGATCAGGAGCGTGGGAGTGCAATTTGTCGATGATCTTGCGTAGAGACTCGTCAAGGCGTTGTTCGGCAGCGATGTTGAAGAGTTGAGCGATGGAAAGAACACACGGGCTGGAGTCGCTCAGGGAAGCGTCTGGTGGATCTACTGGGTATCTGGAGAGGCAGTCGGCATCCTGGTGCAAGCGGCCAGACTTGTAAACGACGGTATACGAGTATTCTTGAAGTCGCAGTGCCCATCGACCAAGGCGACCAGTGGGATCTTTGAGAGAGGACAGCCAGCATAGAGCATGGTGGTCAGTAATAACGGTGAAGGGTCGGCCGTAGAGGTAAGGGCGAAACTTGGCGATGGCCCAAACTAGAGCGAGACACTCTCGCTCTGTGATAGAATAGTTTTGCTCAGCCGAGGAAAGAAGGCGACTGGCATAAGCAATAACGCAGTCCTGACCATTGTGACGTTGGGCTAGAACTGCGCCGATTCCATGGCCACTGGCGTCGGTACGGACTTCTGTGGGCGCAGATTCGTCGAAGTGAGCCAACACTGGTGGTGATGTCAGTATTCCTATCAGCTGTGAGAAGGCGGACGCTTGTGCAGGACCCCAAGAAAAGGTTGCGTCTTTCTTAAGCAGGCAGGTGAGGGGCCGTGCTAGTGCTGCAAAATCTTTCACAAACCGCCGAAAATAAGAACACAGGCCGAAAAAGGAACGGACGTCCTGAGTAGAGCGAGGTGTCGGAAAGTTGGCAACGGCGCTAACTTTGGCAGGGTCAGGCCGTATACCTGTAGCATCGACAAGATGGCCAAGTACTGTGATCTCGCGGCGACCGAAGCGGCATTTGGCAGAGTTAAGTTGAAGACCTGCATTGCGAAGGATGCGCAGAATAGCAGAGAGTCTACTTAGATGACTGGAGAACGTAGGCGAGAAAATGACTACGTCATCGAGATAGCACAGGCAAGTAGACCACTTGAAACCACGAAGAAGGGAGTCCATCATTCTTTCGAATGTTGCGGGGGCATTGCACAAGCCAAATGGCATAACTTTGAACTGGTAGAGCCCATCGGGTGTTATAAAGGCGGTCTTCTCCCTGTCTTTTTCGTCAACGGCGATTTGCCAATAGCCGGACCGAAGGTCTATAGAAGAAAAGTACTGTGCGCCATGCAATGAGTCGAGGGCGTCGTCAATTCGCGGCAGAGGGTACACGTCCTTTTTAATAATCTTGTTTAGGTGGCGATAGTCGACGCAGAACCGCCAGGTGTTGTCTTTTTTTCTGACAAGCACCACAGGGGACGCCCAATGACTCGTAGATGGTTCGATGATGTCCTTTGTAAGCATTTTCTCGACTTCGGTTTGAATTACGCGCCGTTCAGTCGCAGACACTCTGTAAGGACGCCTATGGATGGGACTGGCGTTGCCGGTGTCAATGCGATGAGTCACAACTTTTGTCTGGCTGAGATGGGGCGAAGCAAAATCGAAAACGTCGCTGTAAGCGGCTAGCAAACGACGAAGGTCGTCAGACTGAGCAGCCGAAAGGTCGGGGGCGATCATGGCGTCAAAATGTGCATCAAATGAAGTACTAGTGTCAGGGCTTCCAGAAGACAGGGGCGTATCCATAGTAAGGGCCACAGGGTCGTGTGCGTCTAAAGGTGCTATATGTCCCAGCGTGATACCTTCGGGAAGAAACTGTGGAGTCAGTCCAAAGTTCAGAATAGGGATACATGCCCGGTTCGCAGAAACAGTCACAACAGAGTGAGGGAGGGCTACCTGCCTTGTTAAAAGAGCGTCTAGGGAAGGAGAGATGACGTAGTCTCCGTCACAAATGGCGGAATCAGAGGTCAGTGTGACATACGTCGCGGCGGCTGGTCGAAGGCGAACAAACTCGGCGACACATAAACGTGGCTGTGACTCGGTGGGGAGATCGGGTACAAAAGGAAGTTCCAACTGGAGAAGGCCAGAAGAGCAGTCGATGAGGGCAGAATGGGTACTGTGGGAAGAGGTGAAACTGTGGTTCGCCATCTTTGTTGTTGTTGGCCAACATCTATAGTCTCCTTGTACATAGTGTGAATAAACCCCCTTTTCTGTAAATCTCCCCGTAACATCTTGGTGGAGGTGCGGGGTACATCACCAGCACATCACGGAACTTCGAAGCGGAAACCTCGTGGGCCCTTCGACCATGTCGACTGAGAGGCCCGCTGCTTCAGCTTCGGCTACCACAGTACCGATTGTCTTGACTCAACTCCGGGACCCTGGCGCCTTCTCGGGCACTGACAACAAGGACGTTGAAGACTGGCTAATCGAATATGAATGCGCCAGCAAGAGCAACCGTTGGGACCCGACTCTAATGCTGGCGAACCACAGTTTCACCTCTTCCTCGTATCTTCGGCTCTATGCTTCAGCATCTTCTTTGTCTGCCGGACAACTGGCTCATAACAATATCAATCTCTTCCCTGCTTTTTTCCCACCAATATTCTAAACGTATCTTGCTTATCTCGAATGCTGCTCGGTTGATGCTGCCGTCCACTTTAAACCCAAGCGCTTCTGAAAGGTGTACATAACGTCGGTACTCACTGGATGAATCCCTTCACATTCCATTAGGATGTGCTCAATGGATGTGCTCCCCGGATCTTAGCTGGAGCATACACATGCTTCGTCTGGTTCCGAATATTTGCTCCGGTATATGTTGGCCCTACCTTGGTGGCGTGGAGCAGAGGTAGAATACCCGGCCTCAAATCTGAAGATCGTAAGTTCGAATCCTACTCCAGTCCACCACATTTTCAGGCATGGAGTGGTGCCTGACACCGGCAAGAAAAAAATATATTGCCGAGAGCTAGTGGGGCTATACTAGTTCAGGTGCAACCAAACTAGGAAGGCCCACTAAGCTTCATCAAAGTCACTCCTTCGCCAGAACAGGAAATGGCCTCCCTGGTGCAGTATTCGGCCACTACCTCCCTTATGACTCCGACAATTAACCCATGGTCCTCAGTCCCCAGTGGCTACGGAGCACCTGACAAAGGCGGCGGTCAGACCTGCTACGTGACAGAGGGTGCTAAGAATCTCTGGGACCGGACAGGCCGCCAATGGAAAGTGAACCTGGCAACGTTCAACACGCGCACCCTCTCGAGTCAGGCTAGCTTAGCAGGACTATTTGAAGAATTATCAGGCATTGCCTGGGATATTATTGGCCTTAGTGTGGTTAGAAGAACTGGTGAGGCTTACACAGTGCTGACCAACGGCCACGTCCTCTGCTACAGAGGTCTTCCAGATAAGAGAGAATCCGGGGTAGGACGCATCAATCCGGCGAATATTTGCTCTTTGACACCCCGCGTCAAGAACCGAACTTTCTTTTCCTCAGACATATCGGGGTCGGCGTGGCGGACCCGCGGCTTTGCGGGGGCGCTCGGTGCATGAACGAACTAGCACCTCCACCAGATGTCACGTAGTAGTGACGGTAAATAAAACAGTCGCAAAACTGTGTATGACGAAACTGGTTGTTTATTGGGCGAACCTGTGCCCACAAAAGCAAGCTACACTCAAAGCACAACGATAGCGGCGAACACAGTCGGCGATCGTCGAAAATCTGATCAGCGGCAAAACGCGTCGGCTTTTATACCTGAGTCATCAAAGGTTCCAGAATAATCCCTGGTACGCGCGTGTCTTCCAGAAAGTTCTAGACAATTCGCTTCGCTCATACAATCAGATAACATAAGCGTCGGTGAAAACAGGCAACGGAAAGAAGCATCGATAACGTTCTAGAAACTTCCGATACAGGCGCGTCCTGCGCCGAGCGATAACGTTTAACATTTGTTAGCTGGTGGAAAGCGGCCATCGGCGAAAGATAAACATGTATACGTGTCAATATGTACGCTTATATGGTTTGTGAAAAACTATTGTGGAATTCTTGCAGAGA
This sequence comes from Dermacentor silvarum, assembly GCF_013339745.2. Taxonomy (NCBI): domain Eukaryota; kingdom Metazoa; phylum Arthropoda; class Arachnida; order Ixodida; family Ixodidae; genus Dermacentor; species Dermacentor silvarum. The sequence continues at coordinate 50,481,430 of NC_051162.1, forward strand.
AACATTTGGAATTGTAAGCAAATAGTCATTTTTACCAACACCTCCCCTCTTCAGATAGTAAAAACAGGTGTGTCACAAGGTTCCGTATTTGATCCTTTGCTTTACTTGTTATAAATATAATTACTTGCCACAAGTACTAACGACTGCCTAAATACCCATTTGTACTAAGGACATTGCCTTAAATACGAGTATTACTGGTTAAAATGTTTTAGTGTAGTAAAAGCAAATACCGAGTCAGCCAAACCTGCTGATCGGTTTGCAGCTAATAAACTCACCATTATTGCTAGTGTAGTGAAGAAGAGGGACGATGCAGTGGGGCAGTCTCTCTAGCGCATCGCGCGGACTACGCCGCTCCCGCTCGCGGTTCCCTTAAATGATCGGACGGTGAGCCCTAACGCTTGCGTGCAATGCAATAAACGCCTTTACGAGTGGTGGAGGTGCGGGGTAGACGAGAACCCCACGACGGAGGGTGCAGGAGGCGTTTGCTAGGTCGTCGGCTGAGATGCGTCCTGAGACATGGTTGAAGAGAGGGTACAGGATCGAAACTCCAGGATGTGTTCGAGCGTGGCACTCTCCACCACTTGTAAAGGCGTTTATTACCTCGCCTTTACAAGTGGTGGAAGTAATATTACTATTACTACCTCGCCACAAGGATCCTCCTGTTTTCAGCGGCACAAACAACGACGTGGAGGACTGGCTGTCCACGTACGAGCGAGTAAGCGTCAGCAATAAGTGGGACAATGCCGCGAAACTAAGCAACGTGCTCTTTTACCTCGCCGGCGTGGCAAGCTTCTGGGACAACAACCACGAGATGGAAATTCTGACATGGTCGGCGTTCAGAACCTCACTAGTAGCTGTGTTTGGTCGTCCTACTGCGCGCAAGGTTACAGCAGAATCCCGCTTGCGAGAACGAGCCCAACAGCCGGGAGAGTCATTCACTAGCTACATCGAAGATATCCGGGACTTGTGTAAGCGCGTGGACACGACGATGTCGGAATCAGACAGAATCTGAAACGATATGAAAGGCATCGAGGACGCCGCTTTCAACATGCTGCTCGCTAAGAATCCACAATCCGTCACAGAGATAGTCACGTAATGCCAAAGTTACGAGGAGCTACGCAGGCAGCGCTCGTTGACTCCCCGGTCTTCATCACGCTACGAGCACATTGCTGGTCTGGCTACCACCTACGACGAGCATAGACATCTGTAGCCACCCACCGCTTTCGGTCCATTGATGCCAGACACATGCATAAGCGACCTTACCGCGTCTGTACAGCGGAACGGGCTATATTTCACACAGAGGTTGACAAGAGGTTAGACAAGGATGCCATTGAGCCTTCGAGTAGTTCCTGTGTATCGCCGGTTGTCTTTTCAAAAAAAGAACAACTCCTGGTCCTTCTGAGGCGGCTATCGTCGTCTTAACAACATATCAATAAAGTATCTTTATCCGCTGCTTCGCATAGATGACGCCTTTACAAAATAATTTTGGGAGTTGCACATGTCAAATCCATATTATGATTATGAGGCACGCCGTAGTGGTGGAATCCCTATAAATTTTTACCTCCTGGGATTCTTTATCGTGCACCTCCATCTAAGAAAACAAGCGTCCTTGTATGTCGCTCTGAGGAAAACGCGTTCACCAAGGCCGGGAACCAATCCAGCCACCTCATGTTTAGCAGGGTGACGGCACAGACAACAAACCACCGCGAAGGGTTATAGGATGCCCTTGATTGGCTTCACAGATTGAAATATTTTCCTAACTTGACCTTCGATCGGGCTTGCAAGAATAGCGTCGATAAGATGGACCGCTAGAAAAACGGCTTCATAATACCAGACCGTCTTTACAAATTCAAAGCCATGACTTCTGGCACACCCAATGCCCCACCTACATTCGAGCTCACAATTCACTTTCTCCTGCGGCGATTCAAGGCGTCAATATGTGTTTGCTTCATGGACGATGTTACTTTGACGGTGAACTTCAGTTGAATCCAAACCATTTTTGCTCCAGCAGAATTACCGCTATCAAACATTTCGTAAACGCTGCGGTTGTCCAACCTGAAACGACGAAAGTTTGGAATGAGCGAAAATTTTCATTTTCATGTTCACTAAAGGATGTCCGCAGTTTCATGGCCTTATACGCCTATGTCCGTCACCTTGTTAAAAAATTTGCCGACATCGCTAGTCCGCTACCTACCTTCTGAAGACAGTGTGCCCTTTTCTAGGAATGAACTTTTTTAACCACATCGCTAGAGTGGTCGCCTCAATCGCGGGAGGTCCTGGCCTCGAGTCCCGGTGCCGCCGGCAACCCATCCTTTTTTTCGAAGAGGTAGATATGCATCACGACCGGGTCATTGGTTGTTTGTATGGGTTTTCATCGCGAAAGGGGCCCTATAGAGATTTGCGAGGGCCTGTGAGCATCGCTTGTGGGCACTACTGGCACTACTGCTTTGGTGACCTAGTCGAGCCACCTCCGCTGCAGTGGGAGTCAGATGAGTGCCGCCATTGGGTGCCTACCAGTAAAATAGGTGCAAGCGCGCTCCCTGCCAGGACATTGTCAGCTACGGTATAGTTAGGGCCACACAAAAGGACACCCACGTATTGGGAAGTTGGCGGCATGGAACCGCCAGATTACATTGCGTTCATTTTCTCTGGCATCGGGTTTTTCAACTTGCGCAATTGCAGGACTTGGTCTGGAACAGGTGAGGGAGAGAGTGACAGCACAAGGCGGCGGCAGTAGATTCATTATTATATCTTTGGCCGCATGATGACGACACCAAGGTAAACTCTTTCCTACGCTTACGGAGCCGTGTAAACCTTTTCTCGGGATCTTTCTCATTTTGACCTCTTGGCGTCTACGGAAGTATGCACTGACACGAGTGGTTACAGCGTGGCCGCCATTCTCGCTCAGCCTTATATATAGCACGTTTCGCAAGTGTGCGCGGTCGCGAAATTTCAACTGCGCCTGTTTGGTCACATTTTGTGTGTTGTATCTGAACACCACGTCTTCTGTTGGCTTTTCTCTTGGGAAGACCCAAAGGGGTGCCTCGCTTGTTCAGTATTGCAGCTGCAAGAACACAAATTCACTATCGTGTATAAATATCGACACTTGCACCAGGATGTCGAATAATTGTCCCGCCATCCTGTGGATTCACGGGACTTGGGAGATGCTGCCTCGTACATGTGTATTCTGCCACTCTTCGACTTCCGCCATATAGGCGACAATGCTGCAATCCCGTCCTTCGCATATTCATGGGCCGTCTATGCTCTGCATCCCCTGACCCTTCTCTGCGAATATTCAGCCTGTACAATGGGGCTTACATCGCTACAACGTTGATCGTTATAGTGACCAGCTGCGGCTACTTGACCCAAGGCACCTCAAACTCGCCATGCTACGGCAACTTCATGACACTCCTACTGCATCACAATGGGCGTAACTCGTCCGAACGGGAACGCGGCAAGCGTCTCAAGGAGGAATTTAGTGCTCTCGTCGCGCTCTGCATCATCCACCCAAATCGTCCTAGAAATCGTCTCATCCGCAAGAACAAGCGGCTCTTCAGAACCGGCAAGCCACCTGCTTTCTTCCGATCAGATTATTTTCATCCTACACCCCATCTGCTCAAAGATATCGCCACTTCATGTTTTGAAGCTGTGACGACCTCGGTAGCCCTAACCTACCACCGCTGCGTGCCGGTATGGCTGACGAGACACCGACGCCAGATTCTGCCTCCACTCCGATCGCTATTGAGTGGAATGACCCTGAAGGAGAATGGAAAACGCTCGGAAAACTACCAAAGCCTCGACTTGCTGCCCGCCCAAGTTTTGACCTCCATGCGGTCGGTGTGCACCAGCCAGCGTTACCTCCCGCCACCTCCGCAGAGCTGCTGGACATTCTCTCAGCTTTAATACGAGCGGCAAAGCTACCGGTGCACACTTGTGCCGACGTTTCAGTCTATCTACGCAATCGCAACCGCCTTGCCATTCTCAAGGCCCACCACATCGAACTCGTGACCCGCCTTCTTAATGTTGAGTGTATCATTCTAGCTCCATACCTCGCTGCTCCCACCAACTCGTGCCGCGACGTTATCCACAATGTCGCCCCTGACACTACCCCCGAAGAACTTCTGCATGAATTACACTGTTATAAAGCCGATATCCTACTGGCCCGCCGCATGGGAAACACAAACTCCGCCCTGATCACTTTCGCCGGCACGCACATTCCCTTTTTCGTGTACTACCAGCGACTCGAATTCCGCTGCCGTCCCCATAAGCCTCGAGCACATCATTGCACTATCTGCCTGCAATATGGACATCGCACGTGTGCCTGCCCCAGAAACCAGCGCCTGTGCCCCACCTGCTCCACACCCATCACCGAGCCTGATGAACCACATTCCTGCTCACCATGGTGTCTTCATTGTCAAGGCCATCACATTGCCTGTGCAGAAATATGCCCAGTTCAGAAGCAACGGGATGAAGCCTGTGCCAACGCAGCCAAGAAGCAGCGCCTCCAACACAGACAGAAGTGGAAGGCCCTGAACACGTCAAAACCCCCAGTGAAACCCTCCAATCCTTCATCTATATCTAAGGCGCGCGGCTCGTCAAGCCTACTACCTACACACGCCCACTGAGGGGGCCAGCACTCGCGTCTGACCCTGGTATCACCAAACCCTGTGATTCAACGAGCAACGAGTGCACACCAGAATCCTGCGGAATACCAGAAGCCTGCTCCGGTCAAGCACGATTTGCCCCTCCAGAAACCTGTACAACAGGCAAGGTCGCCGGCGACTCCCGCAACCGCGCCCACAACCTCCCCCTCTCCCCGCCGCGTTGAACAGCTGGAGCTGGGGCTGACAGAGCTTGCCTCTCGTGTAACCGCATTCACATCCCTCGTTGAGAGGCAACAAGCCCGTATCGAGGCAGAAGACCAACCTACTTCCACCCTAGAGAGGCTCATTTCAAACCTCACAAAATCTCTTAACAATCTGAACTCCAACCGTAAACAATGCATTTAATGACGCCCCAGGCCCTATGGAACACAAGAAGCACCCCTTCAAGCACACCCACCCCGCACCCGCTTTGTCAGTAGGCCTGGCCCCCAAAATTAAGCCCGCCACCCTTCTCGCTCCACCTAACCCTTCCAACAGCAAGCATCATGGCGATCACAATAATTCAATAGAACTGCCGAAGGCTCTTCACAAATCGCACCCCCTTACAGCAATGGCTCCTTACGCAAACCACATTACCTCACTTTATCCTACTACACGAAACAAGGCATACCAAAAACATCCCAGGCTACCGAGCTCTGCACGCTGACCCCGCCGCGCCGCTGTCTTCCGTTTATATTCGCCGGGATATCGCTTATGAAGTGGAAGATGGTCAATCCACGTTGTTTTCATATGTAACAGCCGTTTCGTATTACCCAGACTCCCCGAACCCACCTCTCACACTTGTAGGTGTCTACAGTCCCCCAAAATCTAGCACAATTCTCTCTCCTCTATTTCATTTTCTATGCTACTTTCCAAAAGACCATGATATTATTCTTGGCGGAGACTTCAATGCCCCAAATACCATTAGGGGTTACCCAAACACTCTGTGCCCTGGCCTCCTTCTTCACGCACACACTATGCAGCACTCATATGCACTCATCAATACACGAGACACACCCACACGAGATGGACACGCTACACAAAGCCATACAACGCCTGACCTCACCTTTCACCTTGGCCACAATCCTCCAGAGACTTGACAAGTGCTTCCGGACACCCTCCTATCCGACCATCACGTAATTTAAATTAAACTGACCCTCACTCTCCTCAAAAACGCATCACCGAGACTAACTGGGACTTTTTTCGTCGCCTGCGAGTCCAGGAGTCAACTCCCAACTATGACGTGTGGGTGGACTCGCTACAGCCAACGCGGTACCACCACTACAAAAGCTAACCCTGCGTCGGACCACCCTGACCCACACCTCATGCATCTCTAGAGACGCCGTAAAGGTCTCCTTAGTCGCATCCGTACACAACCTCGCAACATCCAGCTTAGACACATTTTAGACACACTCGACACTGACGTAAAAATTCACTGCTGCATCCTTGACACAACAAATTGGAATCGCATATTGGATTCTATCAACTCTTCCGTCCACACTAAATCAGCCTGGTTGCTCCTCCAGTCCCTCCTTGGCCCTCAACCGGCTCCTCTCCCCACAATCCAAAAGCATCTCTCAGTGCACGGTGCTACTTCCCTCCTTCAACAAGACACAAATATGTAAATCCCTCCCCCACTTACTTCTCTGTATCCTGAGTACACAAGGCCTGCAAATAGCGATTTGGACAGCCCCTTTACTCTGCCAGACCTGGAACGAGCCTTGGCTCAAAACAAGGCTGGTATCACTCCGGGTGCGGACCACATCCCTTCCTCTCTGACACGGGCTTGATTCGAACATGCCTGATTCGCATAGGGAATTTCTTTTACACAAAATAAATGAACACTGGACCACTGGCACTCTTCCTGCTGAATGGACCTCTTTCATCATTACTCTCACACCAAAGCCCGGCAAGCCCGTCACACTCTCCAACCTGCGACCCATTTCACTCACTTGCTGTGTCGTGAAAACCACGGAACGCATGGTACTCGCAAGTCTTACGGATATTCTCCAAGATACTCACTTCCTTCCACACAGTCATATTGGTTTCCGCCCCCAGTTGTCTACTGAAGACCTCTTTCTCCTTCTCCAGGAAACTTTCTTTCAACCTTCGAGGTGTCAAGTTCACGCACTTGTCACTGTGGACGTGCGCAAGGACTTCGATACCCTACTTCAAGATGCTATCCTCTCCCCCCTCCAAGACACCAGCTGCGGATCCCGGCTCTACTCTTGCGTTTCTTTTCTCCACTCTCGACAAGCCCAGTTCCGACTCGGGACCACGTTATACCCGCCCATCTCGCTCACTCGCGGAACACCTCAAGGGGCCGTGCTCTCTCCAACCCTCTTTAATCTCGGGCTAGCCCCTCTCGCAAAGATCTTGTCTGAGATTCCGCAGCATTCTCTATGCTGATGATATAACCCTTTGGTGTAGTCACGGTTCACTGGGGGAAGTGGGATTTACACTACAATCCGGCCTCAACCTCATTTCCGAATTCTTTTCCCGCTCTGGTATGCAAGCGGTTCAAGAGAAATCTGAGCTGCTGGATCTTTCCGCTACTAAGTACCATAGGTCTGTGAACCCCCTACTTAACGTCACTCTTGCCGGAACTCCCATCCCCTGCACGTCATCCTTCCGGGTTTTAGGCTTTCCCCTCCAAGGCCACTCTTCCACCCGCGTAATAGTCCACGATCACCACATGCCACCAAGTAACTCGCTTAGTCCGACGAGTGGTCAAGCGGCGCGGTGGCCTCGACGAATGCAGAGCCAATCAACTTGTAACAGCCTTTGCCTTGAACAAAATCCTTTATTCCCTGCCATACTGCACACTTACGCAGACGCAAATGTACCGCATTCAATCGGCTTTAAACAGTCTCTATAAAGCTGCGATACATCTTCCGAAACACGCATCCACAGCGAAACTATACGCAACAGGCTTATTTCATCCCCTTTCCGAGCTCTTGCGCCTCCACAGGGATCGACAACTTGGCCGCCTATCCAGCTTTGCGCAGGCCTATTGGCTACTGCAGCGGGCTGGCATCCGACCCATTTACTTTCCCCTGTGTACCCCTCAACGACCCCTTCCAGCAATCTCCGATGTGCCCCTATTCCCTCTAATATGACCCCACATCTTCATGAGGGACGACGACAAACCCGCGCTCATTTCCACGACCCTTTCCCACCGGACACTGTCACATGCTACGTTGAGTCAGCGTATTACCAAACTCATGGCTCCACTGCTTGTGTCACAATTCCAACCCCCCTTGGCATTCCCATCACTTCCACCGCTGGCCACTTCTCACATCCTACTTCTTTTCTATCCCTTGAATTCGCCGCAATCGTTCACGCCACGCATAAACTAACCCTTCATCCTCCCTCTCCTCCGTTTCGCATTTGCTCGGACTCAATGGCAGCAATCCGGGCTCTTCGCGAGATCAGACTTCCCGATAATCTTCATGACGACCTTTCTGATATTCTCTCCCTTCTGTCCCCTGCTTTGGTCACTGTGGTGTGGGTGCCAGGTCATGCAGGGATTATCGGCAATCACCTCGCTCATGAGCTTCCCCACGAGATTATTAGCCGGGCGCCTATAATCCCCTGGCCTTGCCCGCCCATAGCGGAAGAGGCACAGTTTTATAAGAAAACTCTAAAGTAACACTACAAACACCTCCAGCATTCATTGCTGACTCTTCCGCCACCACACCCTCGTCTCTCCACTGCCCAATTACGCACCCTCAGGGCCATCCAGCTCAACACTTTGATCACTCCAGCACGCCTATACCTTTATCGTTACCGCCCAGACCCCTCATGTCCCAACTGCCCCTCTACGTACGCAAATGTAGAGCACATCATTTTCTCTGGCCCCGCAGCCCTACAATCCCCTCACTACCCTAACCCCCCACCTCCCCACTGGCGGGTGTGGTTGGCATCAGTGGCCTTTACCGACCAGCTGGCCATGGTCCTCCTGGCGGAGGAATATCTATAGGTCCTAGTCTGACCTGGAATAAAATCTTTTCTCTCTCGCTCTCGTCCAAACAACCACGTGAGCCACCCCTGCTTCTGCTCTGGCACTTATATATGTGTACACCCTTCTTCGCTTCTTGCGATCTGTATGAGCCCCGAAAGACGACAGCCTTGCCTCCTTTCCTATTTTCTTATTTCCACCAGAGTAAACAAGTGGAATTCACTGACAACAAATTTTGCAACGCGTATGCCATCACGCGTGCGAATCCGACCAGATGCTCAAGAGATCTCGCAGGCTTCCTATTCCAGGACGTCATCGTAATCCATGGCGTCCCTCACCATTCACGGATCGTGGACGCGTTTTCCAATCGAAGTTGGCCGATGATCAAATCATTTTCTACCGATAACAGGGTCGCTACTGCGTGCCACTCTCAAACCGACTGGCTTACTGAGCGTGTCAATTGCACAGTGGCTGAAATGCTGGCCATGTAGGTTGCCGACAATCACCGTGACTAGAAGGTCCCTTCGCAAGGCGTCACCTCTCCTTATAAATGATCTCGTCACGACACCTGCAGAGTCTTGCCAGTCTATTCTTTTCTTAGCTGCGACAACACCTACACACAGGGGTTTCTCCAGGAATTGCCATTAGGGGCGTGTCTAAATTTTTAGAGGGGGGGGGGGGCATGGAGAATAGAGAAGCTAGGAGCGGTAGTCGTGTTTATTTTATTGCGATAGCAATTATATGGACACTCCCAGCGGATTTCTGCCGTCGGTGTCGGCGTGAGGTTCCGTATGAACTTCAACGGCGATGAAATCGTCGCCGCGCGCCGTATGTGGTATGTGCAAGTGAAAGCGCGCAAGGGACTCGCGCTTTCACAGGGAGCGAACGTGCGAACTGCAGCAGTGACCGCACGTGCTTTTGTTGTGGTGCAGCGGGAAAAGGCGAGTCGTGACTACGCGCGCATTTCTATTTACTCACACCGCGTAGCCTACGTGACCTTAACATGAGTGAGGTGCACAAGAAAACACTAAGTGAAGAGGCAACGATCACTTTTTTGGCTCTTGTTCACAGCACTATGGAATATCAAAAGCTTTGAAGTCGAGGGTAAGCACGCGGATTCCGCAAACGGCACTCCGGCTGTGGGATAGCGACGTAACTCGGCTGCGCCGGATTCAATTTAGGAAGTGACTGTTTGGCCCGCGGAGCAGGCGGGATTTTGGCGTCGAGTGTGTATCCACCTTAATGTGCGGTGCTCGGATCGACTTAGCAGTTCTTTTGTCTTATTTTTTTTTGTCTGATGAGCGATTACAAGCGGAACGCAGCGACAGTTGTCGACGGTGGGTAAGATTATTATATAGACTTCGCGAAAGCGAAACGCAACATGGCAGCTCACCGCCAGTTTCGGTTTCTGAAAAACGTGTGCGGTTTGGGCGGGCAGAACGAGATAAACTGTCAGCGTGCCGCCTACGTCAAACGTTATTTCGTGAATGTTGTGCAGTGCATCTACAGTTTGAAGACGCACTTGCGGACTTTCTGCGAGAGCTAAGTGCGTACGAGCAACCGGTGGCTGTGCCGCTAGAATTTTTTTCCATCATGCACTGTGAAAAATCACTGTGAATGTTCCTTTTTCTTTGAGATTGTTTGTTAAAATCTTTTTTGCTCACTTCAAAGTAAGACGCCCCACAATAATCACACTCTACCTATATTCTGGTTTATGCGGTAATTGGAAAAGCGATGACTGTTGTGGAGTTTAGGTTCAGAAATGTTAAAAACATCGTCAATCCGCCCTGCGAATTCAATTGCGCTTACGTAGCAGTCCATTACGCGGAGCAAAATAGGGGTGATGCCTTTTTAAGGTACACAAAGGAAATGTTTATTTAATTTAAAGTTGTCTTTGTGTTTCGTTGCAAACAATGTGCTCATGTAACTTGATTTTATTACTTGTGCTTTATCTTGATGTTTTCGTTTACTTTTTTCTCAATGCCATCATTTAGAAGTGCGCATGGAAAGCAGTCGTCAGCTCAAGACTTACGCTTCAAGCCGTGGATGATATGTTCGCAGTCACAAGAAAGGCGGTGTTTGCATATGGCTGGACCTGAATTCAGTCTCGAAGATTTGAAGAGTGAACACTTACAGACAAGTAGTAAGGTTTTCTCCAGCTGGCTGCGGCATTTTATTGGGCTTGGAAATTGAGCATGAATAAAGATGTGAGATGTTGGTCAGTGGCATTGATGACGAAGCTGGTATATTTCAGTGTGGCATAACAAACAGTTCGCTACAAATGAAAACGTGTAAAGGCTCTGAACAAAACATTTCGTTTTAATCTCTACTCCCTACTTGTCCCTCCTCAGACCGTATTCCTCATTACGTAACGACAGCTGTACTGAGGTAAGGAAAACAGGGGCAGAATTCACTGAGCGAACTTGCGATCAAATTATGGCTTAAGAAAAATCTTACAGGAAATGCGTCTTCCCAAAGCTAACACTGTTCGTAAGATCAGCAAACTTGCGACACAGCAGTGCTTTTGCTAAGAAAATGGAAATTTATATAGTACATAGTACAGCACATACTTAAAAAATACCATTAAGTAATCAAAAAACCAGGTACCCAGCAGCAACAAAATAACATCAGTTAACTAGATCACAATATAGTTTCAAAAGAGTAATTTCACAGCAGAAGAGAACAAGACTAAGCACTGTGCATATCAATTCTAACTTCGGTAAAGACGAGCTTGATTACAAAAAAAATGATACACCTTCGTGGCGCCGGCTCGTGATTCTGAACGCTGGAAATAGAAAATAATAACACGGTGACATACGGGAAAATAATAACAAAAGCAAATAGAAGAGGGTAGAGAACTGCAAAAATAGAGCGCGCAGTAGGCATGCCAGTGTCAATTTTCGCCATACAGTACAGGAGGTTTCGCAAACACAAATATTAGCACTGTTCACTACACTATACCTATGGCACAGGCGTCGCCTCGGACAGCACCCTATATGGAGTGTCTTTCAAAGCGATGATGGGGACAGGTGAAGTGCTCGAAGGTTTCGGCACAACCACAGATGTTAGTGCCTGCGCTGTGACAGTAAAAGACAAAACATAGCCGAGATTTATTCGATGGTGAAGCGGGTGTTCTGATACCGGTATAAGTTTGGGTCCTACGCACGTGCCCGCACAGTTTTCCCGCAAAGCGCCGCAGAGATACGATGGGATATCATTATACCGGCATACTAGTGCAGAGGCATACGTCGATTACTGTGTGCAGCATCAACATGTCGAGAACACGCTGAATATATTTCTTGTTGGCAAGAGATAGTTCGGCCGCAAGCCCAGCTAGGTCGCTCAGACGGTTATTCGCCATCTTGCTGCGAATATAAGTCTTCAATCTTCGAAGGTACCAAAACGTGCGCTCGCAAGATGATGACGATACCGGTATCGTCACGGCGAAAACACCTAGCTTGTGCAGTTCGTGGAACGCTATAGTTTATGCACTTCAGCGATGTGACTGGGATCTCCGCATAGTCAAGGTTCCACTCTCCCCAGTAGCCGAGCGAAGTTCGCATGAAAAGGTATTGAAACCGTCTCCATATGTAAATATCTATGGTTTCGAGCCGACAGTATTGTCTGTGTTCTGCCGCTTATGCGCCGCATAAAGACGACACTTGTATCCCGGCCGCGTGGTATGCGTGCGCGGCCTTCGGTTAGAGCACTCGCGGTTATATGCCACCTCAGCTTAGGGTGAAGCTTATTCTCTGCCGATGAGGCCTTTAAGAGGAAGGCGCCTGAAAACAAGCGTATTACATCCAAGGCACGACCTTGCCGGTTCACGCAAGCAGACCGAGCAACGAAGAAGGGTAGCCCATTTTAACAGCGGAGTGGTTTAGGCCGGCTGCCTGCCACTGCGTTGCCTAGAATCTACCTCGCGGAGTGTCCCGAGCTATGCTCGGGAGAGAGAAAGGGAAAAAGAGAGCGAGAGAGAGAAATTGTAGCAGCACTACAGTGCACTAGAAAATATTGGGTAGTGGAAGGAGCGGCGGCCTCGGCGCGAGGCATATTGAGTAGAAGCTCATCAGATGGCGCGCGCGCTCACTTCCCGAGCACCGGCCGAGGGAGTCTGCGGCAGAACGCAGCAGGCGAGTGCGGCGGCACAGAGGTTCAAAATGGTGTGTTCATTTTTCCTCATGATAAATATGACAGTATGAGTTTATGCAAGCAACGCTAAGATCTGTTGCAAGGGATGGCGGGGCACGGTACGGACCTACAATGTATGTTATCGCGATGCACGCACTTCGTGCTGCAGCGGCAGGGTGCACTTTTAGCATCAAGCTTTTTTTGTACCCAGTTGCACCAGTCACAAGTCCCGTTCGAAACATAGAAAATACATTTGTCTTGAATAGGACTTCAAAGAGTGACTCCAACCAAGTAAAGGTATTTATTAACCCGACGTTTCGGAGCCAATTCGGCTCCTTCTTCAGGGGGTATTCTTCGGACGCGACGGTGTGCATCTTTTAAAAAGTCCATCGTAAGAAAGGGGAGAGAAAGGAAGGTGGGGAGACACTCGACAGGGCACCTATTATAGACCCACGAAAATGCCGAAAGGGTGGGGAGGCTGCGGCGTTGCTGGTTGACTGGGATGACCGATGCTGGGGGACACTTTACCCGCGGGAAAGCCGTTGAAAGGGGGGGGGGGGAGTGATTTGTTTTGGTGTTGGTGATCTAGAGCGGGGGGTCTTCTTTTCGCCGTGTCTCCGAGGCCATGGACATACACAGAGGGTAGGATGCCCTTCACGCGGTTTATATTACGTCGGGCTAATAAATACCCTTACTTGGTTGGAGTCACTAAGTCCTCATCAATTTTCCCAACCAGACAGGTAATTCTGTCGAAATGTTTAGCTTAAAATTTGTACTGAATGCATGTATACTTCTGCATTCTTCTATCATTATGATTTAAGCAAGCGATGAACATGCGCATTTCAGAATCATAAGCCTCCTGCAGACAGTTTATTTCAGTCACTGTATCAGTAGGTCGGGGGGAGGCATTTTTAAGAAACATACTGCAACAGATCAGTTGCACGGTAGAGAGTACACAATATCATTTCACATACTTATGTACAGCGGCTCAACTTCAGATATCTTGAAGTCACCCGACTCTTTGGAATGGTTTAAGGACTTCACAAAGAAGTGGAGCCGTGTGTGGTAACATTCGAAGCTACAACCTTCACCGTCAAAGATTCTGCATGGCTTGCGCACCCTATCCGGTCTTCTCGGTTTCTCTTAATAAGAGTAATACCATCCTTAATACTCTCATGATGCAGCTCCTGTGTACTGAATGTGGCTGTGAAAAGGTTTTCTAATCTTCGAATAAACCTGAAAAGCCACCCGGCTGGATACAGTAGGCCACCATTGTATCCTGGTGTACTGGGGCCGTATTCTGTAAGAGTCTACATAGTGGACTGTCCATTTCGGCGGCCGCTGATTCACTGCTGCTTGACGTGCAGGAAAGAGACTGGCTGGCACCTTCCTGCACATCAAGCAGCAGCGAATCAGCGGCCGCCGAAATGGACAGTCCACTAGGTAGACTCTTACAGAATACTGCCCCTGGTGTACAGCCTGGTGTACTGAGCTGCAGCAAGACTATCAACATCCTCCTTCTTTGGGAGAAGCAATTTGTGGCATTCCCCCATCACACTCCAATTTCAACAAAAACTTCCTGGCACCATAACCACAAATATAAAAAATGAGCCGGTCGTCACATTTTGCTTGAACACATGAGACATGGTCTGGTACAGGGCCCTGCTTTTGATACCCTGCAGTGGGAATCATCAAGAAGGCTTTGAATTATGTCAGTTTTGCCAGGCTTTGGGCCTTCCATCATGTCTAGCTCAATGAGTGCAGTAAAGACACTAGGCTCGGCATTCCCATTAGCAACAGATCTGGCAAGCCAATAAATACTTAGGCAAGACACAGTAATGAGAAACTGTGTACTGGATGGGTATTGCAACCGCTTCACTGCCGTGCTATACCAAAGTGATTTTCAACAGGGTCCTGACTCAGCTATGAGGCCATTAGGTACTTGCAGTTAACATTCTTTGTCATGTAGGTCAGCAACGACAGAACGCTTGCAACTGCAACTGTCAGGCCAACAGCAGTAGATGCGGACAGGAAGCCACCTCGACCACCTGCATGCAGCTCCGACGTTCGGTCAGGCATGTCAAAAACGAAAGAAGCTTTTCCACAGAAGCAGATTCTGGCCGCAGAGCGTGGCTTGGAAATCTGGATGTCATTATTTCAATGATGTCTCAGATCATCTTGCAACAAAAATGCACCAAAAATTTATTTTCTAATATCCCCACTGTTTACGATCGCTTGAAGATGGTGCTGGGGCGCTGTCACATCCAGGCTGTCGTTGCCATCCGCACGATCATCTTGGGATGATGAATCATGAAAGTCGCGACGAGACAAACGCACCTTCTTCGTGCGTACAGCTGGGCACACTGCAGCGCGTTTTCTCTCTTGTCTTCTCTGACGCATTTCCTTTGAGAAGAAGGATGGCAAATCGGGCAGGAGCGTGGGCACCGCGGCGTCGGTCAGCGCAGGTTTACCTCGAGGAATCCTTACTTCCTCACCGTTGATGAAGTGTACATGGTGGCGCAAAATAAAATGCGCTTCAAAGTGCCTCTCCCACACAGTTGAAGTCTCGGAGAGTGGCATATCTTAGCAATGAAGATTCCTTTCCCATTGTTTCCGTCTGTCATTGTGTTTAGGCACTCCAAAAAGAGACAACGTGCGCCCATTTACTTCTCTAAAACCAGGATACCTGCTCTTGCATCCGGGCGTATAGCAATGCGCATCGCTTTTTTTTTCTTCTTCTCTTACGTTATCCAAAAAGCGACAACAGGGCAGCATCGAACAGACAAATGGTCACGCTCGGCACTTTCAGTAGCTTCACTTGCAAAAACACGAGAAGCACGCTAGCTCGTAACACCAAGAACGACGCGGGCTCGAGCCCCCCCCCCCCCCATTTCTCGCCAGAGTGTCATCACCAGAGTTCTGTTGCCCACATCATTTGCGGTTTCTTTAGAGTTGTCTCAACGTTTCACTACAAATTTTATTGTGGCTGAAAGCTCACTGCATCAGCGCGGACGTGCACGGCTTTACATTCACACTTTCGCTTTATTTCTGCAAATCCTGACCATAGGACGACAAGCGCATTAGAAGCGCCAGCGGCGGCTACCTCATAAGGATTTTTTTTTCACTTCAACGTTTTTTTTTTAATTTCGACTGTGAACACTATACACACATACAATATATTTAAATATATACACAGGAATAAGTTTGTTACATTTTTTTAAAGAGAAGGATTTAGCCAAGTAACAATTATTTCTAATTGTAGGATAGGTTATGCCTGGAGAATGAATACGTTGCTCTTAGTTCACCTCCAATTACCCCTGCCTTGCGCCAGCGTATTCCTACTTGCGCCTGCAAGTTGGAATACGCTTGGAATACAGGGATAATTGGAGATCGCAGGGAGAGGCCTTCGTCCTGCAGTGGGCATAAAATATAGGCTGATGATGATGATGATGATGATGATGTTCACTTCTCACCCGCCGCGGAGGCTCAGTCAGCTAAGGCGTTGCGCTGCTGAACACCACATCGCGGGATCGAATCCCGGCCACGGCGGCCGTATTTCGATGGAGGCAAAACGCAAAAACGCCCGTGTGCTTGCGTTTTACTGCACGTTAAGCAACCCCAGGAGATCAAAATTAATCCGGAGCCCTCCACTACGGCGTGTCTCATGATCAGAACTGGTTTTGTTACGTAGACCCCCAAAAAGAAGAAGAATGTTCACCTCTCTTCAAATTGCTTTGCGTGCTTTTTTTGACCCTGAAAAAGAAAAACCTGCAGTCTTCAGTGGCCCCTTCAGCAGAGTCTTTTATCAGCGGCGTGTGAAATGCACATGAATGTTGTGTGTGAGTATTGCTACTGTTTCCAGTAGGCAATGCTAACGACTCACGAAAAAAAACCAACCAAAAACTGTTGTAATAATTTACAACATTTATTAGGGATGGAAACATCCCCACATGCCTGCAGCGGTCATAAATAAAAATAATTCACTCAGTAACCGAAGTGAGGCTAAGCCGGATTCACTCGCAATCAAAATCAATAGCCGCCATGCGCAGCAGCGCTTATACTCGCACTAAACATAAAAAGAATAAAAAGAGAAAGAGGCGCAGTGTCACCCGAACGGCGAAGCATCGATTGCAATAGAAAATTAGTAGACAGCTATATGAAGTAAGGAAAGTAGTTTTATCGGCCGTATAAACTGGCAAACATTTGCTTAGTAACTGAATTATCAAGCCTGTTGTCAGCGCGCCCAAGCAAACATGAACACAGCACACTCGATGACCTCTGACACTAACCGTCAAAACGCTGGCGTATGAAAGTGCGGCACCAGCAGCAGCAAGCAGTGATCTTCGTACTGTCTATCGCTTCAACGGAAACAGAGCCATAGAGTAACATACAAGGATAAGAGAGGACACTTCCATAGGCCCTTGCGGCCGATTTTGGTTCGCAGCGCATCGAGCGGGTGTGTGGAATCTGCACAGACTCAGAGATTGCGACCGCAGAAAAACTGATCTCGAAGGCTACCTTCTGATGATCAGAAAAATTACACGGCCTCCAAGATCGCTTCCGTGCGAATGCTCGTCCCGGAGGCTATATTTCGGTTTTTTTAATGCGTTGCTTGCATGCAGCGAGTAGCTTCGTGTAAGCTGTACCGCCAGAGCAGCAAGCACACGATGCCACTGTGTGTTTATGCAGACATGTTAAATGAAAATGACAAGTGTTGGAAGAGACGAAACATTTTATTATCAGTAAGCACATGCACACTTCTTTTTTCGCAACGTTCGATGAACGCAAGCACAAAAAGATGGTTGAACTGCAAAGTGCAAGACATGCAAATACAGGTGCCATATGTTGAGAATAAATTTCACAAAAGGAATAAACAGGCGATATTATGAAAAACCCCACAGAACAGTAAAACTGCAGAAGACAGCATTCGCATTAAAGAGGAAAACAACGCTCGTCCTTTGAAGCCTAATCTTTCTTATTAAGTGGTAGTTTCGGGCTGCATAGCAAACAAGGAATGAAGGATGCTCACTGCAGTTGTCAGCCAACCACGCTCTCTCCCTGTCCTGCCGTTGTTACTGCACCTCGCAACACAGCAGTAATTCCCGTAGTACATGACTATGGTCGGCATGACCTGAAAAAAAAGTATTGATTAGGTCTTCTCTCCCGCCTTCGCACAAATTTTCACCTACGCACTTCAGATCGCCCTTTCGCGAAAAGCGTTACGTGCAATTGTCGCAGCTAAAAAAAAGCAACCTTCGGTGCCATGCATACGCTACTGAGGCAGGAGTGTTTATTCAGAATACGTCGTAGCCAGAGCTTACAGCCATTCGTCTCAATTCGCAAGTTCTCTCTAATTGCGCTCGTAACAAAGGCTTCAAGGAATCTGCGCACGCCACGAAATAACAATCATAAGCATAACTGCATTCTTTCACACAATTGCACACACGTGCATTGAATTCACACTACGTATACCGGCATGTGCCGACTCACTTTCTCGCGCCAAGAAACGATTTTCTCGCAAACGTGCAGCGCAGCATTCCAAATTGCTGTTTCTTACATAATCTGAAGTAATCCACGAACATCATGCGCTAAGTGAAGAACAAAAAAAGCTCTCTGCGCCGAACTGCGCATTGTGACGAATGTCAACTTAAGGCTGAAGTGACAAATACATAAGCAATTTGCAAAGTAATGAAGGGACAAAAGAGCGTAATGAAGGCCTTCTTACCAAGCAGCGGCCAAGCAGACAGACGTCTAGCAGACGAACCCAGCAAAGACCACGCAGACGTTATCGCACATCTTTTGTAGCGTCACCTTGCCTGATCTCACCATGGCCGATATTTTGTAGCGATGCGTTATGCTTCATTCTCTGTACAAGTCTTCTCATCCAGCCCTCACGGCCGGCTGATCCCGTTGATAACGTCTACGTCTGCAGCCACATAGACAAATAGACGTATAGTGCACTATAAAAAAGTTACTACAGTAGATAGCTAGCACGTGGTTCCCTTGGAGACAGGGAGTGTTGTATTGCCCTCTAGCGGGCGGCATGAAGCTGCGTAGCTCGGCCGCTTTTAGGCTGGAGTGGCCACTCTTGTAATCCGTATGTTACTCTATGACTGAGCGGCAAAAACACAGCGCGTACAGAGATATTAGCCGTCTGCGGATCGCTTTCAAGATACCGCGCGCAGATTACCGCCAAAATGAAGCGCGCGACCCGCGAAGGTAGTACTCCCCAGGCGCACGGACAGCCGCAGTAGAGCACCGCATGGGCCGATTTTTGCGGCCCGGGCCCGGCCAGGGCCCGTTTTCACATTGGGCGGCCCGCCCGAGCCCGATCAAAACCTTTATGGCGAGACCCGGGCCCGACCCGGGCCCGGAAATAATCTACGTTACCCGCGCGGCCCGGCCCGCCGCCCCTTTACCTTAAGCCCGAGCCCGGCCCGAGCCCGACTCGAAACCGGCCCGAACCCGGCCCGAGACTGAAAAATACATGTTTTTCAGAGTTGAGAAGCCCGTAAATAACTCGCAGAAAGCCCGAGCCCGGCCCGGGCCCGCGTCAAAAAACCCGAGCCCGGCCCGGGCCCGGGTCAAAAAGCACACGCCGTGCCCGAGCCCGGCCCGAGCCCGTGAAAAAACAACTCTACCCGGCCCGGCCCGGCCCACGGGCCGGGCCGGGCCCGGGCTTTCGAGTAAGCCCGAGCCCGTGCAGTGCTCTAAGCCGCAGTCACTACAAACTAGCAGATACGCGCCGCGCTTTGTCCCCCCCCCCCCTTTTTTTTTCGAAGCGCACGCTTTATCGA
This sequence comes from Dermacentor silvarum, assembly GCF_013339745.2. Classification (NCBI taxonomy): domain Eukaryota; kingdom Metazoa; phylum Arthropoda; class Arachnida; order Ixodida; family Ixodidae; genus Dermacentor; species Dermacentor silvarum. The sequence goes on from NC_051162.1 coordinate 50,500,962, forward strand.
TAAAGTGACCGCGCGTTCAAGACTTGTACTCTGCGCATGCGCTGCTGCCTTCTCCTCTGAGCCTTGCAAGAACCCTAAGCTTAGCGCGCTGCAACTGCGCCGTCTATAGTGATGTCTTGTGAGCATTAGCAGGAGGCACCTTCGCGTTTGAGCAGGTGGAGAATCCGAGATAGGAGAACCAAGCGAAGCGCCATTGTGTCCGTTGTGGTTTTCATGCGCACAACTTTGGAAATGTAGAGGACTTTAAAACGAGGTAGTACCATCGTGTCCAGGCCCTTTGGATGCGCCTCACTCGTCTCACTTGTGAAATTAAGCGAGTGCCTGCCCATGCAGACACGTTGTCAACTGACGTCTGCGACCTGATCGGTCCGAACAGGTGAGTGAAGTCTTCCATTATTAACGCATACCCCTTCGAATACTCGACGTCTTTAGTAGAGGTTAACTGTCGCAGTAAGCGTCGTCAGCACGAAAGCAATGTGAAGTGCATCGTCATGATACTTTGACTTGCGTTAACTATAATACTATACGCGCGCGATCGTACATGGTTCTTTATGGCAGCCTTGCGCATCTGGCGGCGTCAAAGTCGGCTACAACGTCAGCAGGAGCGCAAGTGTCCGCGCTTAAGCCACCCAGAGTGACCAAAAGTGGTCGGCGCTGACTGATTCGGAAAATTGTTCGATCTCGTTCTAATGGAGGGGTGCGTCTTTATGAACATTGCGTTGCGGTAAGTTTTAATAAAAGGAAAAAGTGGGAGCTATCGCATAGTTCTGAGCCGTTCTGTACCCGGACGGCAGTCTTACAGAGAGAGTGCTCCTACAATAAGGCATGTAGGAGGTATTCAGTTGGCAAAACTTATCAGGCGCTAATACGAGCCGAGGAGGCAGTGAGGGAACCTTCAGGAACAAGTGAAAAGTGAACGTGCGTGGTTTTGATTGTGTAAGGCAATTACTGTTTAAGACAACTACTGTGTTTATGTAAGGATCGTGTTGGCGCGGAATACTTGATCGCGTAGAGAATCGGCCTTTGAGGATTAATGGTTCTCGCAAAATTGGTTCCCAGTGGCAGATCTATTATTACAGTTTAAGAAATTGAGAGAATAGCCTTTAAAAATAGCAACAGTTTGCACAAGTGGCAATAGATTGACAAAATGTCTTTGTACGTAGTTTGAATAATGTATTCCAAAATGTATGGTCATGCTGCACAAAGTATTCACAAACATGCTAACAGCCACACAACTTATTTCTATTTTCACAACAGCCGTGATCTGCACCTTTGTGGTAGTTCTTTAACGTGTGACACTTTGTTCAGCGTCCTCAGGCCGCTCCCGCGCCCGAGAAGTCATTCCTGTGTCAAATTATGAGCCCGAGCTCCTTCGCAGTGAAGCCAGCACACATTGCCATGACGAAAGTTAAAACGCGCATGCGAGCGCCAGCAACGAAAGTGGGTAGACACTCAGGCGTAAGAAAAAGCAAGCTGCATATTCGCTTGGCGCATCGCTCATCGAAACAACTCGTTTTCGCAGCTCTCGGCAAAAGAAACGCGCCGACTGTGGTTTAACGTACCGCGGTGTCACGGCGCCTGTAAACAAAGTAACTGCACCGTCTGCACACCTGTGAGAGATCTAACGGGGCAATCATGGCCCGGTGGCACTTTGAGGGACTAGGAACAGGAGATAAAACCTGTTATCTTATGCCACCGTCGTGCGGCAGTGCGCTCAAAGAATGAAAATAACATGACGTGTGGATGTAGTTCACAAATGTAGCGCCTGCGACTTCTTTTTACATGAAACGTCTTATCTGCTTTATATTTTTGTTTGATGGCAATAATAATGCAGCTGCAGAGATCACAAGTGTCTGGTTATTCGTGACCGATGATTATACTGTGATATTTTTGTTTATGTTCTGCTTCTCTTTTATTTCAAAAAGATAAAAGTTGACGGCGCAGTAATGACGACATCGCATATTGGACAGCGCAAACAAAAATATCGCGGTATAGGGGGTGCATCATCGCACAGCACGATCAAACCGGACGTGCGCGCCTGTCAATGGTGATAATTGGACGGCTCGCCCTATACCTTCAGGCTCGTTATGCTTCGGCCACGCGCTCCGCTGTTCGCATTTCTTTTCATCGTGATAGTACGTATGCCATGTGTATTCGCGTATAGCTTGTGCACAAATGTAGGTTGATCGTCCCATATTCGTTGCCACGTGAGGGTATAAAATTATTCGCATGCTGGTCGGCCCATATTCTGAAGAAATGTATTTCAAATTTCAAGAAGATGCATACCTTTATTGCAGCGCGCACTAAATGATATTATGGGTAGCCGAAAATTTTTACAGCTCATTGCCACAGGCGGCACCGTCATTCAGACTTTGCAAATCCTATTTTTCTGTGTGTGTGAAAATTGTCGTTTTTTACCGCGGGATAATTCTTCATGCTTCCAGAAATGGTCAAGATGTTTTTGTCTTTTTAAAAATTGAGCAGGGTTCCTACGCGCTTGACCAACTCTGAATATGAATATTATACCAAACTTTGTATGTTTATGCGAGCGTCTATTCAGAATGTTATTCATTTCCCTTCAGACTGTTCAAAAGCAATGGAAAAATATCTGATCAGGAAACGGAAAGCCCCCGGTGAAGACTGCGAGGAGAGCCGTCCCTCATCCAGCATTTCCAGTTCAGTCGCTGAAGCTCCACCGCGCGCTGATGACACTAGCACACCAAGCTCTGTGTGCACTGCAGAAGCCGGTCCTTCCAAAATTCGATCTATCGGCGAGGTTTCTGATGCACCATCTACAGAAAAACAAGGGCGGCGCTTCCAGCGTACCTGGAAAAGTACGTACAAGTGGTTATATTACAAAGTCCACAGTGACCTGTCAGCATCAGAGATGAAACCACCGCTCCCTAACACTTCCCAAGACAAGGATTCTTACCTGGCATTTGTGAAAAATGGTTTCTCAAACTGGAAAAAGGCAATTGACAGATTTAAATCCCATGAGAGGTCTAATTTTCATAAGGAGGCATGTAATGCCGTCGTAGCTGCAAAAGGCAGCGCGAATGTGGCATATGCTCGCGCCAAGGGAAAGGCGACAGAAATGGACGACGCCCGACAGGCTCTCCTAGCAACACTGTCGTCATTACTGTACCTGTCGACCCAAGGCTTAGCAATACCTGGCCACGAAGACACAGAGAGTAATTTGACGCAGCTGCTGGAACTCCGGGCTAATATATTCCTTCATTGAGATCGTGGCTTTTAAGAACAAAATACAAATGGATTTCTCACCAGATTTTAAACGAGATGGTGGAACTCATGGCACATGACATCCTTCGTTCACTCACAGACGAAGTTCGTGCGGCAGAGCACTACGCTGTCATTATGGACGAGACAGCAGGCATTTCTGTCAAAGAACAACTTTCAGTTTGTTTTCGGGTGGTCACAGAAAGCCTGGAAGTAGAGGAGCTGTTCTGTGGGTTTTTCAACACGACGGACACCACAGCGACGAGCCTCTTTCCTATATTGAAAGATATTCTTTGTAGATTTAATCTGCCAATTGAAAAGTGCCGCGGGCAGTGCTATGATGGTGCGGCAAACATGAGAGGAAAGCACCGAGGAGTACAAGCTCTCATGCAAGAACAGGAACCTCGCGCGCTATATGTACACTGCCTAGCGCACATCCCGAATTTGGTTTTGCATGATGTAGGCCAGAAAGTAGACATGTGCCGTGATTTTCTTTACGCCGTCACTGAACTGATAAACTTCGTGACCTGCTCTCCAAAGCGCGTTGCTTCTTTTCAAGAGATTCAGGTAGAAGAGGATGTGAACTGGCGAAAATTCTGCCTGACAAGGTGGACGCTAAGGGCTTCATCACTGCGATCAGCTCTTTCAAATTATAGCAGTCTCATAGCGTTTTTCTCTGGAACAGCATCCGAAGAGCGAACTGAGGCCGGTGCGAAAGCCAGCGGATTTTTAAGGATGCTGTTCAAGTTTGAATCGTTTTTCATGTTGACGCTTCTGACAAAAGTGTTTTCACGAATGGAAGCACTGAATACCGCCTTACAAAAAAGAACGCTCAGGTTTGACCAAGCGGATAAAATGGTGAAATCCGTCACTGCAAGCGTCGCTGAACTGAGGCAAAATGTTCCCTTGGTTTGGGAGGAGGTGTTGGCAAAGGCAGGAAAAGTAGGAGTTGAGGACCCGTGTGTTCCAGCTGCTAGGCGAAAAAAAACTCCACACCGCTATCAAGAAGGTTCCTCAGCTCACGTGTTCACATCAGCGGAGGACATGTACCGCCAGAGGTACTACGAAGAACTTAACACTGTACTGTCCTCGTTAAGCGTCAGATATCCACCTGACATGTGGCAGCATATGTCACACATTGAGCAGTTTGCCACAGGAAAGCAAGACGAAGCATACATAACAAAGTTCTACGGAGACGACCTTGAACGAGGACGGCTGATTTTGCACAGAGACATGCTCATTGACATCGTAAGCCAACAAAAGTCGGCACCATTGCACACATTCGAGGACGTCGTGCAGATGTTTTCGGGGGAGAAGGGCGAACACGTGCGAAGCCTTTTGCTGGAAATGGCCAAGCTAACAAAAATTGCGTTGACCATACCGGTCTCGTCAAGCACATCCGAGAGGTCCTTTTCTTGTCTTCGGCGACTGAAAACGTACCTGCGGTCGACGACTGGACAAGCCCGTTTGAACCATCTGGCCATTTTGCACACTCACAAAGAACTCTCCCGCAAAATCAATTTAAATAAAATTGCCGACGACTTCATTGCTAGAACAAGTGCCCGAATGAACACATTTTCCCTCAAGGTGAAACCATCCAATCAGACAACGAAATTATGTCTTTAATAGGAAAGAGAAAGTTGCCTACTCACAAGTTAAAGCTAACCATTTGGCTAAGAAAACACAGCAAGAAGTTATTTCCAGGAACGAAAACGGGGTGCATGACAGGGCAAGTAGGGTGAGGCCTTTTGGGTACGCAAAGACGGTTCGTTGCGCTATTTCTAATGCTTCCCAGTCGATGCTGTGCTTTTTCCTTATTAATATTTATTTGTCATATGCTGCATTAGCTGCTCAAAAACGCAATCCATGCTCTTACTACTTCCTCTCGTGCCCTTCCCCACTGTTGAGATATCGTTGTGTCTTATTTATTTGTTAATATGACTGTATTTCTGCGCCTGATAATTTATTACTCTATAATCATTTATTCCGCCGCCGGTAAATAAATGAAACCAGTGGCATAAGGCATGCTTTGATAACGAAATAAAGTATTGCGTCATGGAGTCACGTTGTTTTATGCTAATTATTGTAGTCATAAGTTGTGTAGAGAAATTGTTATATATTGTGTATGTTTTATATATGTTATGTCTTATCTTTTCAACTGACCTTTAGTCAGGAAAATATTTCTTGACTGTGTCTTTGTAAATTAAAACTTTCGCAAATCGTTACATGGCTGTTGTCATTTATGTGTAGTTGTGCGACTTATAGGCACAAAACACACATATCTCCCTAACGTGAATAACTTAATCGGCTTTTCGCATGGCTCATCCGAGAGACGCGAGTCTCTTTGTGGTACGAGGGGACTCAGGTTATGAAATTGAACTATATATATGATCGCTTAGGCAAACTGGTCGGGCCCCCCCCCCCCCCCCCCCGGGAAAATGAAAACTTTCCGCCTATGACTACAAGCAACCCACGACCACGAGGGGAACGTGCATAGACCTCGTCTTTACAAACTTTAGATGTATCCGCTAGAAAAACCGCTGGCTCTGCATTTCACCGATCATAAAGCAGTAATAATGAAATTGAAACGCAACCCGGAACTCAACACGATATACGCGTTATGAGCACTAAAACACATTGTATATACTATACACCGCATTGTCACGCATTTACATGCGCGAGTGGGGCAATGTCACGGGTGATTTTACGGTATAACGATCCCCAATGCTTCGCCCCACTCATCATGATCCACTTCGTTAATCTGCGGTGATCCTTATCTTATTGCGGCAGTTCGCGCTGCATTTCAAGCGCCTATTCATTCACAAGTGAGAGGGTAATTGCTTGTGACCAGAAATTTTTTATAATAAATGGTTATGCTTAAACAAGGCCATCCTTTGTAAGCAGCGCTGCTCTCATGCATCTGCCTCCAAGTTGTACGACATCAAATGTGACATTGTGTTTCCTACCGCCTACTTTGGATTAGCTTATCCGCGCTCTTGGGGGGCAGGCGAAAATTTTGGGGGGGGGGGGCTGTGCCCCCCTCTGGCGCCGCCCCTGTTGTAGTCGAAAAAAGGCGTGTATTTAATGGTAGCACAGCTGCGAACTTCAGTATTTGCACGAAGTGTACGCGTAAGTCACTTTACAAAACCTAAACAGCCATTGGAGCTGTCGACGTAAGAAAAAATTTCTGCGATAGGGAGGTAGCAGTGTATGAACATAATTAGGTCTCTCTGAGCCGCTCGAGCTGACGCGGGTAACCGTTATAACGCGATTTTGCGGCCGATTGACCAGGGTCCACAACCGATTGCCGAGGATGGCGCGAGCTTATATTAAGGCGCAAGCCTAATGTGCCCCATGAAGCGAAAAGTCCGGCGTCCGTCCTGTATCCAGCGTTAGCATCCGATGATACGCAAACCCACTTGATCAAGCGATGACGTCAGGTTCCCGGCGCTGGACATGCTGCGGCTCGCACTGCAAGATCCCGCGGAGATGTAACGTCAGTGAAGGTGAATTAAAGTGCATTAAGGTGGATTAAAGTAGATAAAGGTGGAATAAAGTTAATTAAGGTTAATACAAATAAGAGCAACGTGGAATAAGGTCGAGTTTTAATTTAAGGTATTAATTTAGAGAAGCCATATGTGGTTTCGCCTTCAAATCACGTATACTTAAGTAACTGTCAATTTTCTTTGTAGCGAGCGCTGATTTTTCACCTGCTTTGTCATCTTAGTGCATATTGGTCTTGGTCGTGCGCCGCTGTGAAAGGCAGTAACATTAAAGCTGTGTAGTGAACTTCTGGTTATTGTGTGATGGGTTGTGTTTCTTTACGCGCGCAATAGCCTCACTTTTCATACTCGTCATGACATTCAGTTGGGTGGTAGCAAATAAAAGTGTAGTGTCTGTCTCTGACAACCATCAAGTTTGTTACTGCTTTGTTTGAAGAACTTATATCATTTTGTTGCTATGTCACGCTTTCTCTCGCTCATTCTAGTTTGAGCTTTCCCTGGATCATAGGGTACGGATGAATATTTTTGTCGACGCATTTGAGGGTATAATTATACATGCGAGATGAAAAAAAATTCGTCGGCCCTTCCACTCCGTGGAGATGGTAAACCAGGGACGCTGAAACGTGCGGCCCTGGTGTTTATCACGGGGTTAATCCCGAGGGTTCATTAATGTATTTCTCAATTATTAGGTTAAACACACATTCGGCTGTGACGGAGAGAACGACGTCACTGACGGTATGCCCGCAGTCCACTGTTGTCGCTTGGGTTAGATGGCACGAGCTTGCTCGGTGGCGTGGTATAGCAGAATTCGCCCGCCACAGCCGCTAGCGATTCTTCGAAATTAAGGACGACGACGACGAAGTTGCACTTTGCTAGAACGCATCTATCTCTGCTAGCTATATTTCGTCCAATTTTCCACGATTTCCGGGGCGCTTTAAGCGTCCAGCCTTAAGGCTAGGGACGCGGAGCCTCCCGCAGTCCTGTGTGGCCAGAAGTCTACCACGGCGAGCTCTTCATTGACAAGGGGCAACCTGTCCACCAGCAGTGAAGACTCCACTGAGGCTCCTGCTCTCGTGGCCATGGATGCGGATCCTGCAATCCCGCCGGGCCAGAGCTCTACTTTGACAAGCTCCTCAAGGAAGCGAGGTACTTGGTCTAGCACCAGCGAAGACGCTGAGATTTACTCAGTCACAGGCGACGACTCATCGGACGACAGCTTTGTATCGGTGAGGAGCCGAAAGGCAAAAAGGAGACTCATCAAGACGTCATCACCCGGGATTACATCAACCCTGCATGCCATCCATCATTTTCCATACATGTGGATTATTCCATCAGCCTTCGAAGATTAAACAGGCAAGCTCTCTCCGTTTTCTTTGAGGGAATGGCACCAAACTAAATTAGGGAGGTCCGAATAAACACGCGAAAGAATGTCTTGGCTGTCGACACGACCCGGGGAAATGCGCAGGATAAGCTCCGACAGATAACAGAATTGGGAAACATCAAACTAAAACCGTTTATACCAATGGAAGAAACCTGCACTGCCGGCGTAATCTACGACATTGACCTGGCATTTACGAACGCAGACCTGCCCATTCTGATTAAACCGGCGTATGAAGCAGTAGTCATAACGCACGTTTGCCGCCTCGGAAACAGCCGCTGCGTGAAGATAGCTTTCAAGGGCGACTCTATCCCTTCGCATGTCAAGGTTGGTCACTTCCGACATGTTGTTCGGCCATTTGTCCCTAAGCCGCTTCAATGCCACAAGTGCTTCAAGATTGGGCATGTCAAGGGCGCCTGTGCAAAATCTGCAGTGTGCCCTGGGTGCGCGGAGTCGCACACTGCAGACATCTGCCGCGCAACCAACCATAGATGTGGCAACTCTAACGGTTCTCATAAAGCCACATCCAAAGACTGCCCACGGATCAAAAAATAATTTCCTATCCTGAAACAGATGGTTAGGGACTGCTCATCTCACAGTGAAGCTTCTGAAAAGATCCGGCGTCGATGTCGACGTCATCGACGGAAACGTACAACGCAAGGTGCAGTTCATGCACAGATTGTGCCAACGAGATCAGCTTCGAGTACAAGCAGGCCCGAGATCACAAGGAGGCCTCCAACGAAAAATCCTTCCCTTGTAGAAGACTGGCCAGCGCTCCCGAGCACTCAGCCTTCCAAGGAGCCTACACGTTTGATGCCTCCATCGAAACAACCTTCAGTTGATGTTCTGCCAACAGTAGACCGCCAAATCATCCCGATGTTGCGGTCCATAATTGATGTCATCAGAGTAATGCTGACCAGCATGGAAACTCCATCCGCTCGAAGGGGACTACAAGAGCTCAACTCGCTGAGCCCAGTCCTAGCAACCCACCCTCGAGTGAACCGTGGCTGACAACCACCAGTCATTTCGTAAGGAGGTCAAAGAAGCATCGATTATTCAGTGGAACGCCAGAGGTCTAAGATCTCGCATTGCTGATTTTCGCCAGTTTGGACATGTTAACCGATTTCAAATAATCGTTATCTGCGAACCAAATTTAACACACCCTATCAGACTATCCGGTTACGAGTAAATTACGTCCTCAAATAACAACGGAAATAGCAAGGTAGTCGTCTTTATTCGCCGTGAGCTTACTTACGTCATCCAGCCTGTGCAACCTCATGACGAGAATCAGTATGTCTGCTTAACCGTCAAAAATAGAAAGCTCACCTTTACACTTGTAGGCGCGTACCTATCTCCATCAAGCCCGTTTGACACCAAAAGACTAGAAGACATAATAAAAGCGTCTCCTGGTCCTTTGATTATCACCGGAAACTTTAACGCCCATCACACTATTTGGGGAAGCTCAAAAGTCAACGCAACCGGACGAAGACTCGCTTCGTTTTTCTCCAATCATGACCTCTTGCTGCTCAATGAGGCTAGTCCTACGTTTCTACGGGGCACAGTGTACAGCAGCTGCCTGGACTTGACCTTTGTATCACGCCGCTTTGCCACGCGCTTTAAGTGGTTTTTGGACATTGAGACACATGGAAGCGATCACATTCCCACCTACCTCAAGATTGACGGCTTGTCTAACACTCACCCGCCAAGCACACTACGAATGATTGATTGGACTGTGTTTAAAAACCACCTGGAGGACGCTTGTCAGAAAGGTATCTTATCTGGACTGCAGGAAGCTATTAAAGAAGCGGCGCAGACTGCTCTGTGCGCGCTCATGTGGTCATCGAAGTACTCGCAATTCGACCTGGAGTTGAAGCGACTTCGTGCTATTCGTCGTCGCGCCGAACGAAGATACCGACGCACGAAGTCCATTCACGATCTAAGGACAGCCCGGCGCACTCAAAAGAAGATACAACGCCGCATAGATAAACTGGAATCGCAGCGATGGACAAAGTATTGTGCGTCCCTTGACCCCCGCAAGCCACTGTCTCAAATATGGAGAACTGTGAGAGGCCTACGTTCTGTTCCGGAACAACGCTTTCCATTCAAGGCACTAGCACTTTTCCAACACCGACAAGACACCGACGTAGCGGAATAGTTAGTTAGTTAGTTAGTTAGGTAAGGTTTTATGGCGCAAAAGCAACTAAGGCTATGATGCGCCATGCACAGGATGAAAATATATAATTTGATGAAAGTACTTCAAGCAACAAAAATCATTAGTTAAAATTGGCTTAAGAAACCTGTTTCATCTAAAAACTTAAAAACATTGTTTAGAGATACAAGTGCATTTTCAGCTAGGATCAGGGAGGGATGAAGTGGTGTTAGTGTTTTGTAAAGTTCATAAAAATATTTCTGTGCCATGATTACAGGCCAGTCAGCGGGATCAAGTTCCCTTACCTTTGACTACGTTCCGGACACACGGCACTCACGCATGGATCTGCCGTTCACCACTCAAGAGCTCGACGCGGCACTTGTCCTATGTAATCGATCGTCGTCACCTGGACCAGATGGCATTTCTTACCGTACCTTGTGCCACCTCGGTGAACTAGCGCGAAGTGCCTTGCTGAACATCTTCAATGAGTCCTGGGAGAATGGAAACGTTCCTCAAGAATGGAAGACCAGCCGCCTGGTACCACTCCTCAAACCTGGCCAGTCTCCTCTAGAGATTACTTCCTACCACCCAATCGCGCTGGCTAGTTGCATTGGGAAGGTGATGGAACGAATGATCCTCGCCAGACTTGAATGATCCTCGCCAGACCTGGAACGCTATGAAGTTTATCCAGACGCAATGGCTGGCTTTCGACGTCACCGATGTTCCATTGACAACGTCATCGATTTGGTTGCTTACGTTCAACATCAAAAGACGTGTAAGTGATTATCTGTCACCATGTTCCTCGACACCAAAGGAGCATATGACAATGTTCTTCATGAGTCTATATTGGAGGCTCTGGAAGTAGTTGGCCTCGGCGGTCGGCGTTATCGTTGGACACGCAGTTATTTACATATGTGGTCTCTATTTGTGAATACTGAAGACGGCCCAACTTCTCAACACTATACACACCGTGGAGTACCACAGGGTGGTGTGTTGATCCCAACAGTCTTAAATCTTGTGCTCATTGCCCTCGCAGAATGCCTACCAAATACGGTGAGGTTGTCAATATATGCGGATGATATATGCGTCTGGGCATCTGGCGTGACGCGTCCTCAAGTACGTGCAAGGCTCCAAAAATCTGCGGCGTTGATAACGACGTACCTTAATGAACAAGGCCTTAAGGTTTCCCCAGAAAAATGCGCATTGATCGCATTTAGCCGGAAACGAATGACACCATACACCATATCCATCTATGGACAAAATATCCATTACGTAAGAACGCACAGGTTCTTACGGGTAACCATCGATCGTGACCTTTGTTGAAGTCCCCATGTCACCAACCTAAAGAAGCGCCTGACAGCCATCTCTCATCTCTTCAAGTTTCTTGGAGGAAAATCCTGGGGTACATCAGTACACGCGATGATGCAACTCTACAGGACGCTGTTTCCCGGGTATCTGAGGTACAGCTTGGCAGTGGTGGCCAATACCTGTAGAACTAACATTCGTACAATCGAAAGTGCTCAGGCACAGGCACTTAGGGTCTGTCTAGGGTTGCCACGATGTACATCAACATAAGAAACCATTGCGATTGCACATGACTACCCAGCAAAGATTCACAGTATTATGGAAGCACTCAGAGCACACGTCAGGCACCTTGCTCGCGCCCCTTCCCACTATCCAGCCTCACTGCCAGAAGACCGACCACGTGCCTCTTTTTGTCAGACGATACTGCCTTATCGTATATACCTTCCATCAGGTTACATAGCTGCAACGAGAGTTTTGTTTCCTGCTTGGTGCTTGGCTCAGCCACAAGTTCGACTGACAGTGCCTGGAATTCGAACGAAAGCCGAACTCTCATCACCAGCTCTCAAGCAACTTTCGCTGATCACTGCTCTACGAAAAATACAGTGATCATACCCATCTATACACGGATGGTGCAACCACTATGGACGGTTCTGCAGGATCAGTGTTTTTTTCCTACGAAGTCTCCACCTTGAAATTCAAGACATCACACCAGACGACATTGACAGCCGCGGAGCTTGCTGCTCTTCGTAGCGCACTTCGCATAATTCGTGAGGAACCACCTAACAAATGGAGTGTTTTCAGTGACTCCAAGGCAGCGCTACATTGCTTGCTTACCGCCTTACACGTGGACCCTACGAACAACTAGTCCTCGAAATTCGAGAGCTCCTTCATTGCCTCGTCGAGCAAGGACACGACGCCACCTTTCAGTGGCTCCCTAGCCACTGTGGCGTAATGGGCAATGAATATGCCGATGAAGCTGCTCGATCTGCTCATGAAGACGGCGCACAGGAACCAATCCCGCTGTCAAGAACAGATGCAACAGCGAAACTTCGAGTGCTTGCAAATGATGACACGCAATCGATGTGGAACACATGTACCTAGTTTGCAACACACACGTTTGCATCGACTGGACCCCTGTCTTTGACTTCGACCTCCACGTGGACTATCCCGACCCGAAACAACGGTACTTTGCCGATTGTGGCTTGGTGTCGCATTTACAAAGTCGTTTGCTTTCCGCATCGGATGGGAGGATAGTGCTGTGTGTGACCACTGCGGCGACGAGGAAACAATCGAGCACGTACTTTGTCACTGTCCCCAATACAGCGCACATAGGCACGTCTTGACGACCGGCCGCTTTCGGAGCAGACAGTCCTGGAACGCCGTCCTATACAGTCGTCGCACAAGTCAGTCAAGGCCCTCTTGAAGTTTTTGCGATCGAGTGGACTATCTGACAGACTATAGTTGTTGTTGTTGTTGTTGTAGCCTATCACGCCTGAGGCTCCTATCCACGGAGGGGGATTGGCCAAGAAATGGGTGGATTATTCCAAATTAATATGGAGGATACATTTCCGAATATCTATGAAATTAGTATTGAACAGCGTAGAGTTAAATGTTAAAGTAAATCAAGAAAGTCATATCGAATGAGTAATCATTAATTTGAAAGTACAAAAAAAGGATAGAATTTAGCAGGGTATTCGTTTCTCACAGGCGTTTCCAACCTCCTCCTTTTCTTTTCTTTTTTTTCCTTGAATTTTTTTCGTGACCGCTTTTTCTCTTCCCTATTCCTTCCGCCTTTCATTTCACCTGGCCCTTCCCCCAGTGCAGGGTAGCAAACCAGAATCTTTTGCGGTTAACCTCCCTGCCTTTCCCACCGCGTTTCTCTCTCGCTCTCTCGAAATTAAAGTTCGTCAAAATAAATATGTCCATTATGTAGAACAGTGAATGGCTCATACCTCCTTAAGCAATGCCTCTCACCCCCGTAAACGCGCCTCCCCATAACGACGACAGAAGAGAAGTGACATCCTACTCTGGAATGACGAGCGGCAATGGAGCCAGCTGTCGAAGAAGACGACGATGAGGAATGCGAGAGCAGAGGCACATGCGCATGCCGAGTACGAGCACGAGCGCAACCCCAGGGGTGCCAACGAGCCAGCTGCGGAAGACCACGACGCTGAAGCCATGCTGATGAATATAGCTTTCTGTACACAGGCGATTTAGCCTAACAATATATATAGGATTTCGCCTACACATATAAAGCTTTGATTTAAAAAGCGCGTAAAAGTTTCTAATTAGCAAAACTTGTTGCTATTGTACAATTCGCTGTTGTCTTCTTTGTTTTAGCCTCAATCTTCTATTATATTGCTCATAGTTTCCATTCAGCACTGAGTCACCAACATCAATCCCGACACCAACATCAATCCTGAGCGAGGTGACGTCCATAACTCCTTTCAGTCGCTTGGTGCGATGTTCTTTCTTTCCTTTTCTCCTCTCACTTAAGAGGAAGCTTTAGCTCGGGTGCTCCTAGCAAAATACATGTAAAACGAGAATTCATTTTTCTCGGCAACCACTGCACCAAATTTGGCGAGGTTTGTTGCATGTAAAAAAAAGCTTAAAATCTAGTGACTGTTGCTTTCTACTTTTGTATTATGTCGTCAGGTGTTAAGCAAAAATTGGCAGAAATCGCAAATTTTCAGAAAACGAATCCATCAAGTTTACAATTCTGTAATTGAGCAATGAAAAAAGATATCACATTTCTGTGAATTTCGTATAATAGTACGTCTAAAACGGACAAAGTTCATATGGTACACAGGAATCTCAAAAATTTAGTAACATGGCAATAAAACTTTTGTAAATCCTTTCACACTACCGTAAAACTCCCAGTAAGATATAAATTGACATATTAAATTTGTCCGCATGGTATGATCTAATAGATGCCGTTTACATTCTGCAAGCTTCGTGCTTCTATTCTTTTTTTTGAATTTTCGAATTTTGGAAAACTTTTCTAACAAAATGCAGGCCACAAATCGAAATTCCGCTTGCAACATTCACTAGAATTTAGGTTTATCTCTCGAATGCCACACATTTAATTGTAATCGGCCCAGGGGTTATCTAAGAAAAGTCTTTCTGCGTTTTACATTTATTTGAATAGGCTGCGTCGGAGTTGGGCCCGAGCCAAAGCTCCCTCTAAAGAAACCCTTCATAGGCATTTGTTAATTCAGCGCGAGAATTTTCTTCCCCCTGTCAAATGCCTTACAGTGCTCCACACCTGCTGCGCTGTAGTCAGGCCAACATGACGGCACGAAAAAGCTACCATAGTGGCCTGGTATCGCGAAGTGACCAATTTGAAGCGTGCATGACCCTAAGCGTGGTCACTAAAACGCGTCGTATCAGCAAGGTAAGCATTTGCGTGGCTCGAAATATGTTGTCCTCCTGTGGGCTCTGCTGCCGGCGTACAGTTGGATCACTTCAATGAGTGCGTTTGAGCGAATCTCCGACATTTGTTTGTAATTAGCGGTGTAAGTGCATATCGTACGGATTGTACTGAAGGACTGAACGAACTTCCCATCAAGGCCGTTATGCTTGCGGCATTTGGTTGACAACCAATCATTCTTTCATTTATGTGTAACTTCCATATTTACGTTCAGCCACAGCACACACACCCGCAACTGGTCAGGCTTCGAGTCTGCCTCGGTGATAATTCCTGCTTCACATGTTTTAATTATCTTCAAGAAAAGTGGAAAATACTCATCGAGAAATTGCTCAGAAAAGGAGACACGATCTCTCCAATGATATTGACCTGCATGCTGGGAAGAATTACCTGCATGCTGGAAATTATTAGGAAATTACACGCCTACAAATTGAATAAAAAGGTAATTGCATGGATATCTGAATACCTATAAAATAGACAACAGTGTGTGATTCTCAACGGCATATCGTCTGATCTTGCTGCGGTGACCTCTGGAGTGCCCCAGGGCTCAGTTTTGGGGCCTCTCTTATTTTTGTTATTACGCACTGGAAAATTACCGTCCAATATCATTAACATCTATATGCTGCAAAATGCTAGAACATGTAATTGCATCAAATGTCTACAGCCACTTGGAAGCCAATAATTTTTTCTTTACTAATCAACACGGATTTCGCAAAAATTTCTCATGTGAAACGCAATTGTTCGAATTAACAACTGACTTGCATACTAATATGAAAGAGGATCTACAAACTGATTGTGCATTTCTAGACTTTTCGAAAGCGTTTGACCTTGTAGCACACTAGATTCTTTTACAGTAACATGGATTCGCAATTTTCTTTCTAATCGTCAGCAATTCACGGCAGTTAATAATTTTTCATCTCCTCTTTCACACGTTACTTCAGGTGTACCACAAGGTAGCGTTCTTGGTCCGTTACTATTTCTAATATACATTAATGACTTACCGAATAACCTTTCCTCTCAAGTGCGCATTTTCGCGGACGACTGCATTCTTTATCGTCCCATTAAGGGTGCCGATGATCATACAATCCTCCAAAAAGATCTTGAACTTATTTCACTTTGGTGTAACACTTGGCGAATGAAGCTTAACGTTTCTAAATGTAAAATTATTTCTTTTAGCCGCAAGCATGCGAACTCTACTTTTTCGTATCACATAGATAACGTCACTATTTTGCATGATACTCAATATAAATATCTTGGTGTTAACCTAACTTCGACTCTTTCGTGGTCAACGCACATTGAATACATATGCGCTAATTCCTCGAGATCATTAGGGTACATACGCCGTAAGTTACATAATTCTACTAAAGATATTCGTAAACTAGCTTACCTAACATTTGTCCGCCCTCAGCTTGAATACGCTGCATCCGTCTGGTCTCCCCATCAAAAATATTTGATCGAAAAACTCGAATCTATTCAGAACAGGGCAGCGCGTTTTATCTCACGTTGTTACGACTATACTAAAAGCATTACACAAATTAAACTCGACCTCTCACTACAGCCCTTGCATGATCGTCGTGATATAGCCCTGCTATCCTTATTTCATAAATACGTCCATAGCACAGCGCCATCAGTTCTGCCTCTTGAAACTCCTCATTACAGGTCACAGCGGTTGTACAATCGGTTCAATTTCATGCGCATCTAGGGAAAGACTAATTCATTTAACTACTCCGCTCTTCCAAGAGCCATTCGTCTTTGGAACGAACTTCCTAACATCATAGTTTATGAAAGTGACCAAGAAAATTTCCGGCTTCTTCTAACAACGCATTTTTCAAACAACTCTACATAACCTGACATATAATTTTTTGTCATTCCCTTTCCCGTTACTAATGTGCAACTACGCCTTCATACTGTTCTGTTATAGCCTAATTATGTCGCGCCTGCTCTGTAATTCTGTTTACTATGTTTTACTGTGTGATATTTTATTGTTAAATGAGCTGTCGCGTCCAAAGCATTCGGTTTGTTTCCTAGGTCATATTGTAGCACTGTATTAGTATATCAGCACACTTCTCACCCTATATGTTTTGCATATGTATTCATATATGTATTAACTATTGTATAAGTAATAATTCTTTATTGTACTCTCCCCCCTTACACAATGCCTCTAGGGGCCTGTAAGGTATATTTAAATAAATAAATATATAAATGATATAACTAGAGGTATTACGTCGATTTTCAGGATGTTGGCCGATGACTGTGTGGTGTACGGGGTGATTGATAGCGATTCTGAGTTTTCTTCTCTTCAGAGTGACTTGGATAGAGTTTCATCTTGGTGTGCCAAATGGAAAATGTCACTTAACGTTTGTAAATATTTAAACATCACCTTTACAAGGAAACATTCATATAAGTCTTATGAGTATAAACTAAATGGCGTTACCCTACGCAGGGTTAGCGAATGCAAATACTTAGGTGTTTTGTTTGCCTCAGATTTAAGATGGAACAGGCATGTACAAGAGATACGAAGAAAGGCGGCACGTAAGTTGGGCTTACTACGTGAACATTTTGGCCAATTACCTAGTAAACTGAAAGAAGGACAACATTTTACTCACGTACGTACGGTACTTGAGTACGCGTGTGCTTGTTGGGACCCTTATACTGGTGAGTTAGTTAATTTGCTTGAAAAAATTCAGAATATGGCAGTCCGATTTGTATTGGTAAATTACAACAAAAACCTCAGTATCACTGAAAGCAAGGGTAAACTTCAGTGGCAGGATTTGAAGGACTGAAGGAAAAACCTTAGACTTAAATTTTTTCATAATATATGTTCTAAAACAGTCATTGACAGCGAAAAGTATATTGGGCCTCCATCGTATATTTCGCGCAGAAGGGACCATAACTCGAAACTTTACGAACTTCCTTTTAAAGGTGATGCCTTGCGGTACTCATTTTTTGTTGAACCACGAGAGACTGGAACGCTCTTCCGTCCCATATTGGAGGTATTGAATCTAATGATGAATTTTACTGCGTTTTGTGTGTTTAAATTCAAAAACAATTTTTGTCGCGATTTGTATACCCTCTACTGTAATGCCTGCAAAGGCGATGCAGGTACCGAATAAGTAAATAAATAAATACAACCCTACTTGTAGCTAATTCAGTGATTGATTTAGTGAGTGCTTGCTCTTGCTATGAATTTTGCTGGTGCTTGCAATGTTACTCTTTAAACGAATTTGATTTTAACAGCACCCCACAGAACACTCTGCTTGGCACTGACATAAATTTAGTAGTAAAAATCAGCCAAGAAATACAAATTCTGCCGCTCTCATGAGTTATTCCTAATACTTTGTCTCCCTTTCTATGTGTTCTGTTTCATCCTATGTATTTGGTCGGCACAGTGGGCTGTGTTCTATTCATTCTGCTTGGCACTGTTCAGGTCCGAATATGTTGAACCAGCAAGTGCAAATTTTAATGCTATCAGTAACACTTCGATTACTGGGTGGATGAATTGAAAGCAATGTATGTAACCCTAAAAGTATTTTTGAGAAAATACTAGTGTCGACAACAAGCATCATGTACATTGTAACTCTTATCCTTTTACCTTAAGTATGCAAGTATATATGGCATACTTAGGCATATACTTTCCACGTATCAGCTAGGTTTTAGCTAGGCGAAATGCCCAAGTAACACATAACGTAGCGTAAACGTTGCCTGATTGTAACAAATGTCAGGCAACGTTAAACAGCCAACCTCAACGTTGAATGTACGTTGCCAGCTGTACGTTCAAGTGATGTCATAAATAAATGTCACAGCATCGTCCTGACACCCACGTTGTGTCAACGTTGCGTGTAAACATCAATTTAACGTGTAAATGGTATCAATGTAGCAACGTTACAAACAGCACGTTCCCAGAACGTTGCCGGATGTCACCAATATTGACATTAATGTGATGCCAGGCTGCTGTAGCATTTCGCATGTATACATTCATGCAACTATAAGATATTTTAATTTTCAACTGAACATTCATCTTTATCATACAGTGAGGTATGGAGATGTATAGTGGTTATGCAGTAATTAATATATTCTAAGGAACAGCATGTTAAATTATGTTTATTATGCTTCTCCGCAGATAAGATCTGCTACAAATTATATCAAATGGCAGAAGCATTCACATGGAAAAAATGCTAATTGTTGGAACGGTTCACATGAAGTAGACAAAGTTACGCATAAAAGTATTCCCTTCTTCCACACCAAATGCACAAGACTTTGTGACTGCTTGCACGCCATATGCCCTAAAAGTGGAAACATTAAGCAAGGGCCATCATGAATAGGCACAAGCCCCATGATACGAGCTGCATAAAAATGACGAACACATGCACACTGCACAGCGGATACACACAGATCATGTCTACTTGTCCATATGAAAAACAGTGCATTTTTTTCAGTTCAAGTATGGTTTACATCATAGAAACGGCACTAGACCAAAGGACTATAAGCCACCAATAGGGCTGCAAACACACCGTACACCAGCGCACATTTGTTTCACACACCACACAGGACACATGCACGCTGCAGACATGTTTTTTTTTAGGAGGAATCTTCGCGAGCCGCACGATAAACACAGAAGATACGGACGACAGGAGCAAAACCCGCGCACATTCAACACACCGACACGAGAGGAAATGCGGACGATACGGGTGTAACCTGCGCCACACGAGCTATCAACCCTCGTGGATTTGATCCTTTCCGCCTGAAACAGTCACAACGCACACGGTAACATCGAACACTGCACATCTGTACCTCCGATATCGTGTCAACAATTCCTGAGGCTACAATTCATGTTGACGACATCAGAAAGTTATCTAAAACTAAGTGACGGCGTAGGAAAAGTAGGCAGCATCGCTAAACGTCATGGATTGGCTTCGAGACAGCTTCGAGACAGCCCAAACCGTTCAAATCAGGCCACACCGACGGCTTGAGAAGGATAACCGAAGCTGATCTCGAAGGCCATGCTTATGCTGGCTGCAGACGGCGGAAGCAATTCAAAGGTAAAATACGTTTTAAAATTTCTTTATACGCTAAACTATAGTGTAAAATATAGATTGTTCTACGGTTATTTTGTCTCGCAACATCTATACGTAGTTGTGTGTAACCCGGCACAAAATTTAGTATGCGAGTGTACTGGTTCATATTTTTGTCATCACAGAGGCCACATCATTCTCACAAGTATGCAGGTGGCGCTATTGTTTTTCCTCCGTGTTCTGTGATGGCGGTCGTATGTGCGGCGTGCTACGAGCGTCGCGTTTGCTTGATCGTGTGTTTTTGTGTTTGCTGTTATGAAGTAGGTCGCAGTTAGCGTGCACAGAAGTGCCTGAAAATACCTTGTGTCATGCTGCAAACTCGCCGTATGCGTGGCGCGCCAGGCAAATGTGGCCCAACGATTTTATGCCGTGGAGTGCGGCCTCTTTGTTCTCGTTCTGGAAAGTTGGGTGGACGTCGCAAAGAAATAATGTGTGTTAGCGCGCCTCAGCTCGTCCACTACGCAGCGGCATGTATGCGGGGAGTAACATCGTCGACGCAGCACCGGCAACTTGGAGAGTGCTTCGCGACCGCGTCGTACCATTCAAAAGGTAAGTAATCGTGCTGGCTAACTACGCGCGTGTTGTATGAGCTTCTCGTGTGTGCATAGCGTGCGCCAGCGCATGAAATAGAAGTCCCGCGACAACAGTGATACCTGTGCTGAAGCTTGCTGAACGCTTAGCACTTAGTTACGCAAGTTTATTGCTTCGATGCGAAATTGAAAATCTTGATAAGCGATTTCTTCCGATGAGAAATATAACGTTCGAAAATAATTGTGTTCATCTTGTGCGTGCGGCGCGTGAGCTCCCGCTTTTCTGCTGAAGTTGCATAATAACGACTCATTTGCCTCTTCACCGATTCTTATTGCAATGACGTTTCCTTGCTTACATGGCAAGGAAACTTGTTTCATATCTACTTGTCCAAGGAAACTTGTTTCCTTGCCATGTTTCCTTGCCTCGACGTTGTAAATAATATCTGCTTATGAAGTTTTCGGTTTACGGCAGTTTTAGAGAAAAAAAAATTAAGCAATCACCGCTTGCTACTAGTCCAACTTCCTTTTTAAGACAAGATGTTTTGACATACCTTATACGTAACTAAACATGACAGGGTAAAGTTAAACTGAGTCATGAAAAAAAATGAATTGTTTTGTAACCAAACATTTCTTTGCTATGTGCTGCTGCGTGTCAATAATTTTACTGTGATCAAAGGGTCCCCATTGTCAAGACATTCATCAGTGACTTCTACTTTGTGCTCTGTTGCCACCCTGCAATAATGCAAACATTGTTTTTGTGACTATATTTAGATGCTCCATGCATGTCTAGACAATTTGACAGCTTTATAAAGCTGTGTGCCACTGCTATAAGTTAACACAGAACTTATTTTATAGTGGCGAGGCTGTGACCCATAACAGTGCCTACATAACGGAGGAGCCACCAGACCCCTTGGCTATGCCTGCCATAGTGCAACGTGTAATCTGGATGGTCGGGTCAGGTATGTATGTAGTGTACGTGTTCCAAAAAGTAGCATCTTGGTATCATTCGTGGATAAGTTAATCGACATTAGTCAACACAGCTTACTAAATAGGCCAAATATTCATGCAACTTGCTGTTTATTTGTGTTCATAGCTGTTATGCACACCTTATTGTGTTCTATATAAAAGTAGACCTAACATGTCCTGATGTTAAGTATTTTTTCTTGCATCAATCGCTCGGCTGCAAGTTACATTTTAATTTTGCTTAGTACACACTATTTACCAATTTTCATTTTGGTTTTCTTGTTTTGAAACTGTTTCCTATGCTGTAGGATTTTATTTCCCAATTTTTAGTGTTTACACTACACTCTTGTGCAGCTTCTGCGCATATAAGAATTCAAAGTGTAATGGGCCAAATATGTCATAGGTGTAAGCACACAGTGTGCTTACCACTGTTTAACATTCAGATTCACGATTATTTCTGTCTTGTTCCAAGAATAACTGCCACTGGAAAATACACATTTGATGAGCTCAAACTTCTTGAAATGATACATTAAGGCCAGTATTCACTGTGCTGCAGTTACTACAGTTCTGAAGTGTTTTCTAGTAAGCTTGCTTTTTTCTCTCCCATTTTTTAATATTTTGGCAAGCTATCCCCATTCATGCAAGTAGGCATTGTAGGAGTTGCGAGTCTATGTCCAGTTACATTATTTTTCTCTTTTTTTCAAGTCAATACAGCATAGAACACATAGCTAACTGGTAGGTAGTTCATTGTATTGATGCTCTATTATTAAAGAAGCACACTATTTCGCACATGTCTGCTTGCTCTTGCCATGTTTGCTGGTTATTGCAATGTTGCTCGTCAAATGAATTTGATTTCAACTACACCATACAGAACAGGCTTATTGGCTTTAGTGTAATTTTAATAGTGACAATCAACCAACAAGCCCCACTTCTACAGCTGTCAAGAAGTATTTCTAATACTTTGGGGTCCCTTTCCATATTTTCTGTTTCATCCTGTGTATTTGGTCAGCACAGTGGGCATTCGGTCTATTCATTCTGCTTGGCGCTGCTCACGTCAGAATATGTTCAACCTGCAAGTCCAAATTATAATGATATGTGTACGACTTCATTTACTGGCTGGATGAATTGAAAAAGCATAATATCTAATTCTAAGAGTGTTTTTGTCAAAAATACCAGTGTCTAGAACAAGCATCATATGCACTGCAACTCTTATAGTTTTAAGTTAGGTAGGCAAATATTTATAGGTATGTATACTTGTGCATATACTTTCTACATAGTGGCTAGTGTTTTAGCTACACGAAACAGCCTATGTTGTCACTACTCTCAAGTCAAATTTATGGTTGATGCGCCGCTTGTTTTTGTTGTGCACTTACACTTCTGTGGTGTCTTAAGCACTGTAGATGCCTGACAGCTGAAGTATTTAAGTAGTAGACAGTTTTAGTTTAGCGTACGCTATGTCATTGTGTACGATATAAAATAGTGGGTCATCACTGCGCATGTGCAGAACGCTATCCGACCGATAGCGTATAGCGTGTGCATGCTATTTCTCAGATTTAGCATTACCGTCTGTGCGTGGTTTGCGTAGTTTACGTTAAACATGGCGGTGGTCCCCGCTGCCCAGTTCGAATTGAGTTTGGCGTGGCTTTTGCAGAATTCGCTTCGTTCGTAGCAAATGACTGTGTAAGCAGCTTTCGCTTGCCGTCAGGCCGCTTTGACAACAGTGTAATATGGTTAACCTTGTGGAGTTTTCGAGATCGCTTCTCATTTCGAACGACACGAAGCCTAACGAGGGAAACCGACATATATCAGCGCCACCTGTCAGTGAAGTCGAGAGATAGGTGCGACGATGGCAT